>NW_020664725.1:2215841-2252859 GCF_002925995.2 Terrapene triunguis | reverse complement strand
CCCCCACTCCACCCCTTCCCCTGAGCTACGTCCCAGGGGACTGCAGCAGGGTTCGGGCGCGCCCTGCACTCACCAGGCGGCGGGAAGTGGAGCGACCTGGCCCCAGCCCGCCCTGCTCTGACGGCTCCCAGCCGCGCCGCCGGTTCCCTCCTGCCCCCCAAGGCTGGGAGCCAGGGGAGCAGAGTGGAGCGGGCTGGGGCCAGGTCGCTCCACTTCCCGCTGCGGGGGTGTGGGGGGGGCACCGCAATGTCTAGGGACGGCCCTGGGCAGAAGTGAGAAGTGTGCAATAAATATTTCTGTTCTATATTTGGGGAAAAAAGCTAGATGATATAGTCTCATTTAGCTAGTATCTCTGGAGCAGTGGTTCTCAACCTATTTACCATTGTGGGTTACATATGCAGCTCTCTACATGTTCTGTGGGCTGCATCCACACAATATATGTGCTTAGGGTTACCATACGTCCGGTTTTTCCCGGACATGTCCGGCTTTTTGGTAATCAAACCCCCGTCCGGGGGGAATTGCCAAAAAGCCGAACATGTCCGGGAAAAATACCGGCCGGGCACTTCCCCTCCCGCGGCTCCTCTGCTCCTCCCCTGACTCTTCAGCTCTGTTTAAGAGCCGAGCTGCCCGAGCGCTCCGTATATGTATGCAGTGTAGTTGTAGCTGTGTTCGTCCCAGGATATTAGAGACACAAGGTGGGGGAGGTAAGATCTTTTATTGACCCAACTTCTGTTGGTGAGAGAGACACGCTTTTGAGCTACTCAGAGCTCTTCTTCAGGTCTGGGAAAGGCACTCGAGTGTCACAGCTAAATGCAAGGTGGAACAGATTGTTTAGCATAAGTAGTTAGCACATATTCTAAGGGACCATTCAAGGTTGGTAGAGTAGCCCATTGACACCTCTGCAGTCATAGGGCAAACAGTGGGGCTAGTGGGTTACAGATTGTTGTAATAAACCATAAATTCAGTGACTCTGTTCAGTCCATCATTTTTAGTGTCTATCAAAATTATAAATTTAAACTCCCAGGCTTGTCTTTTGAAAGCGTCGTGCAGGTTTCCTTGAGGATGAGGACTGAGAGGTCAGATAAGCGATCGCTCTGTGAAAAGTGTTCACCCACGGGCGATAGGGTGTTTTTGTCTTTTATCATTTTCCTGTGTCAGTTCATTCAAGAGTTCATTCACAAAGCGATCACTCTATATCTATATATAATGTTGGCCATATGTACAGGCTAGGGGACTCTCTCCTGGGAAGCAGTGACTCTGACAAAAATCTGAGGGTCATGGTGGATAACCAGCTGAATAGGAGCTCCCAATGTGAAGTGGTGACCAAAAGAGCTAATGAGATCCTGGGATGCATAAACGGGGGAACCTCAAGTAGGAGCAGAGAGGTTATTTTACGTCTATATTTGATACTGGTGTGACAGCTGCTGGAACATGTGTCCAGTTCTGGTGTCAACAATTCAAGAAGGATGTTGATAAATTCCAGAGTTGACAGAAGAGCCATGAGCATGATTAAAGGATTAGAAAACCTGCCTTATAGTGATAGATTCAAAGAGCTCAGTCTGTTTAGCTTAACAAAGAGAAGGTGGAGGGGTGATGTGATCCCAGTCTATAAGTACCTGCATGGGGAACAAATATTTACTAATGGGCTCTTCAGTCTACCAGAGAAATTTATAACATGATCCAGTGGCTGGAATTTGAAGCTAGACAAATTCGGACTGGAAATAAGGCGTGCCTTTTTAACAGTAAGGGTAATGAACTATTGGACAATTTACCCAGCCTTGTGGTGAATTCTCCTTTCCTGACAATGTTTAAATCCAGACTGGATGTTTTTCTAAAAGCTCTGCTCTAAGAATTATTTTGGGGCAGCAGGTCAGACTAGATAATCACAATGGTCCCTTCTGGCCTTGGAATCTATGAATCTTTCTCTACTTCTCCCCTTTGTTTGTCTTGCCTATTTAGACAGTAAGCTCTTCCGGGCAGGGACGGTCTGTTATGTGTACGTACAGTACCTAGGACAACGAGGCCCTGCTCTCATACGGGGACTCAAGGTGCTATTGTAAAGCAATAATAAGTTTCCTTCCATGTGGCCAAAAAAATAACGGGATTCATTGTTTTTATTGTAATAAAATCGGACAGCATTTCGGTGCAACTCTAGGTTATAAAAATGGCACCATGGATCTCCATGTGTATTGTGACTCCTGAGCAAATATAGTCAGTCACAAGTAAAGTGATGTTTGGCCTGGCTTTCCACTCTGTGAATGGAATTATACCAACCTCAATCTGTCGCAGCAGAAGGATGAATCAGGCTGCTGTTTCTAACTCCCCCAGCCCAGCAAACTCCCTCAGGCATCCAAGAGTCAAACTGGGGTCTTCCTTTCTCATGCATTATCGCCAGCAGTCAAGCTTTTGCAAACCAAACTGTGCCTAATAGCTGTTGAACCCAATGACCTTCTGTGGGTTTGCATGGGTGTAAATGACTGGGAATGGAAAGAACTCCGTTATGATGCACAAAAGGAAGAGACTCCAGCTCCCCTCTCCGGGGACAGCCGGAGTACAAAGCAGAACAAAAATAGGAATCTGCATACATACAGGGAGCAGATTTGCTGAGTCAGATGGTGCCATTTTTGCACAGTCACTCTTCAGCGCAGAACCACGTTTTAGTGTTGAGTCTAGCAGACACATCTGAGTCAGTGCACATGCTCTGAACAGTAGCCGTATTTAGGAAGCTGCTATAGCAATAAAGGATCACTTACTCGCCGTTCACATAGGGACATGCGAGAGGGTTTGAGAGAGAGTTTCGAATTCACTGGAGTCTCATCAATCCAAGGAGATCTGCTTAGCGAGGATGAATGGAATCCTCAGTAGTGCAAACAACGTCCATGCAATAGAAGAGCAGGTTTGGGAACCTGGAGGTCTCATTGCCGTACAGCTCTAGTTTTCACCACACAGAAACTCCCACACATTTCCTTCCATCCAAGTTTCTCCCCCCCCCCCCCCCCCCCCCCCCCTCCGCTCCCCCCCTCCCTCTTTTCCAGCCCCCCCTCCAGGACCCACCTCCCAGTTTGCTGTCCGGGGAGCAGCCAAGAGCACAGAGTGCAGTGTTGTTGCACAGAGGTAAGTGCTCTACTAGTAAACCCCAAGAAGTGACACACAGAGAGAGGCAGCCCTATATCCAATAGTGGGAACTACACTAGGAACCCCTTCAGCACCTTCCAGCACAGCTCCCCTCTTTTAGTGTCAGAAACACTAACACTGAAAACCGATCCAGGCCTCACCCCACACGTTAATACCACAGGATAGGCCACTGCCGGGATTTCCAGCCCCAGCACTCAAAAATCATGAAATAGGCTTAAAAATCCCGAGATTAAATAATGATAATAATCAGCTTGGGGTTCTTTTTATTTGGGGCTCTCAAGGCTTCCAGTGCGTGAGCTCTCAGGGCACATTTCCCTCACATTTTCAAGTATTTATTCGCAGCCCTGAGGACTAGAAACTTTTTCTTTTAATGGAAACTGAGGTTTAATGGAATCACATGACTCCAGGAGCTGGCGCTTTAAGTAGGGTTACCATTCGTCCGGATCCTGCCGGACATGTCCGGCTTTTTTGAGTTAAAAATAGCGTCCGGGAGGAATTTGTAAATGTCCAGATTTCCCCCCCATGCAGAGCGTGCACGGCTGACAGGGCAGCCGGCCGGATTGTGCCACTCGCACGGGGCTCTGACAGCCAGAGCCCCTCCTCCACTTCCCCCTCCTCTCCCCTGCAACTTGAGACCACTCCCCTCCTCTCTCTCCCTCCCTCCCCCTCCCTGCATTCGCAGATCGCCGGCCGGCCGTTCGCCTCGGGCCTCCGGCAGTCTGGAGCTCCTCCCCCTCCCCTGCTGCCGAGCACGCTCCTCTGCAGCACTCTGTTCTGAGCGGCACGGTGAGGGGGCCAGGGGGTCGGAGAAGGGGCAGGGAGGTTCTGGAGGGGGCAGTCAAGAGACAGGGAGCAGGGTTGGATGGGTCGGGAGTTCGGGGGGGGCTGTCTGGGGGTTGGGGGTGTAAGGTTTTGGGCAGTCAGGGTACAGGTAGGGGGTAGGGTCCTAGGGGAGCTGAGGAGGGGGGGAAGGTCTCAGGAGGGGGCAGTCAGGGGACAAGAAGCAGAGAGGCTTAGGTAGGGGGTGGAGTCCTGGGGGACAGTTAGGGGCAGGGGTCCCAGGAGGGGGCAGTCAGGGGACAAGGAGTGGGGGGGAGGGTTGGGGGTTCTGAGGGGGGCGGGAAGTGGGAGGGAGTGGAAGGGACGGGGCGGGGCTAGGGCAGGATGGGGGCGGGGCTAGGGCGGGGCTCCTCCCGTCCTCTTTTTTGATTGTTGAAATATGGTAACCCTAGCTTTAAGCAAAACATCAAACATTGCAGGGGTTGGCAACACTGCTTCAGTTCCCTGAGCCAGCTGAGCAGGTGACTCTGCCTCTCTGTTAACCTCCATGCTGTTCTAGGCACAAGTCCTCAATCAGTCCTCACACCAATGGGAGCTAGGCACCCACATGCCTTTGAGGAGCTAGTTCCTTTGGGTGCTCTGCTATAGGCCTGCAGCCCACTCCTCCACAGCGACTGCTCTGAAAGTGGCTTCCTTTCCCTCGGCCTGCTCAGAGCCTTCAGCTGCTTTCTCTGCTGTTTCGGGCAGTCCTAGCAGCACAGCCAGTTCTGAGAGCTGCTCCAGCCTGGGCCGAGGGAGGAAAGCAAACCCTGCCATCTCCCTGCAGGGCAGTCTGCCGTGCCCCCCTTCTCGGGAGGGGGTCCAGCCAGCTCTGACACTGGGTTGAGATGTGGGCAGCAGGAGTGTGGCAATCCCAGAGGCGAGCATTTCATCAGTGAAACCAGCAGGTGACACAGGAGACTGGATGCCA
Source organism: Terrapene triunguis (assembly GCF_002925995.2). Classification (NCBI taxonomy): domain Eukaryota; kingdom Metazoa; phylum Chordata; order Testudines; family Emydidae; genus Terrapene; species Terrapene triunguis. The sequence continues at coordinate 2,247,974 of NW_020664725.1, read as the reverse complement.
CAGCCAGCTGCAGTTGAGACCCATCACCCTCCCTCATTAAGGACCTGCTAGCCAAAAGTGCAATTTCCCTATTACATGTCCCTCCCCTACCTACTCCCGACTCCTCCCCAATCCCTTCCCCCACAGTCTCTTCACCCGCTTCCCCCTTCACACTCTGCCCCCCTCTGACATCCCTCCCATCACACATTCCCTGCAGGGGGTCTCCCAGACCAGACCCCCTCCCCCATTCCCATGCCCCGGCCTCACCTTCCCCCAGCAGAACCCCTCTGCCCATTCCTCCATCAGCCACCCCTTCCCCACTGCACAGCCTCCCCTCCCCCGTCCAACACCCCTTCCCCACCGCGCAGCCTCCCCTCCCCCGTCCGACACCCCTTCTTCACCACTTCAAAGGGGGACTGAACTATAAAAGTGAGGGGCAAAACACTCCAAGTTCTCGCTCCCCCTCCAGTTCTCCCTTTTCACCTCAGAAGACAAAAGAAACAGACATTGGACTTTGGGAGCAGATCCTGGCCTGAGAGTTTGGTCAGCAATAGTACTGGAAATGTGGTAAGGGCACTTAATTTTGAACCAAGGCTAGTGTGTTATGGTTAGAAAGCGTTTTATCTTTATTTTTCCTGTAGCCATTTCTGCTTTGAGATCTGACACAAACAGCACTGCTGCCTGGGACGTGCTGAACGTTGCAAGGGTGCATGCGGGCGCCAGCCATTTATGCAGTGAGCAGCCTTGCAATGGCTTCCTTTCTTTAGCACAGACACACGGAGTACATGCGCATCTGTATATCACTCTTTCTGTATCTCTCTGAATTCACGTCCCCGGGTGGGAATCTTATGGGGATCCGTGTCTGGGGGGTCTGTGAGCAGGTGTGTCTGTAGCAATGCATCATTGGGTGAAGTGCTGGATTAAAGAATTTTGGGGCCCTGTTCACTATCGGAATTGAGGGAGACACCCACCTTCTCTGCCAGGTCTTGCCTCCTGGGGGGTGGGAGGCAATGGGGCTTGGGTCCTGCCCCAGGAGTAGGAGGCCCTGATGTGGGGGTCTGCTGGACAGTGAGGCTGCGATTCATGTCCTGCAGCAGGGCGGGCTTGGTTCCCCACTCCGGCCCATTGGCCCTTGCCACGGCGTGCAGATGGGGCCCTTCCTCTGCGATGCTTTGCCCTGTCCCCTTCCTGGCCTTGGGTTGTTTTTGTTGTGGGGGAGGTCATTGGGGGGCCCTTCGAGATGGGGGTTCTGTGCAAATGCACCAGGTGCACATTAGGGCCTGCTTGTGTGTCTCCCAGTGTGTTTGTGACCCTGGGTGTGGGTGTACTGGGGGGGTCTGTTAGTTGCGGGGAGGGCTGTGTGTATTGAGGGTAACGATGTCTGTGTGCTCTGGGTGGGGGTAACTCTCTGAGTTGGGGGTATGGTATAGCCATAGGCGCTGGAACTAGGGGTGCTGGGGGTGTGGCCGCACCCCCTGGCTTGAAGTGGTTTCCATCAGATCCGGGCCTTACAATTTGGTTCCGTGGCTCTCGGCACCCCTGCTACACGATTTGTTCCAGCCTGCCTGGGTATCTCTGAGCTGTGTGTGGGTGTCTGTGTAAGTAGGTCAGATGCAGTTTGCTGTGCTTCGTTGGGTGGGCAAGGTTCAGCTTCACAAGGCTCGCTGGATGGGTGGGTGTGTTTGTCCTGATTTCGTAGTTTCAACCCACTAAAGGATTTAATGCTCAATTTAGTTTAAAAACCCAGTTCTGGAAAAGGGCTGTGTCCCTCTCCCAAGAGCCCAGAGGTTAGGGCAGGTTTAACACCTCCAGCCTGCTCCTGGTCAGCTCTTCTTTCACAGTTCTGCTGGTGACACCTCAAGAACAGCCTGTCTTGTGGCTTGACACTCTGGTGATCGCCAGATAGCTAGATGTGTCGCAACGGCCAAGACGCATCAGAAGCTCTGACCAGAGCAGGAAGAACACAGGTGATAGGATTGTGATGGGTTCCCCCCGGGGCGCCACCTGGAACTAGGGTACCACTGAGCCCCCTCACCCACCAGCCTCTGCTTCCTCTCACATTGTACTGCTGTGACAAGCTGCAAAGCCCTCCAGCCTGCAATTTCACCAGCACACATACAGGTAGGGACACACCCAGCTGCAGTTACATGCAGGCTCTCTGACCAGCCCCTGCAATGAACCAACAATGGAAAGGCTACAGCTAAAGCAACTCCCAAATCCCCATGCACACACCCCCCGGAGTATAAACCCAAAATTATACTTGTCTTGTGCTGCACAGGTAACTGTACAGCGTAAGCTCATAAAATTCACCCCCTCCCTCAATGTGGAGAGGAATATGCAACAGCCTTTGCCCCTGAATTATGATTCCCACATACTTCATTGCAACTCACTGGTTTAGATAAAGCAAAAACAAGTTTATTAACTAAAAAAGATAGATTTTAAGTGATAGCCAACAGAGCAAAGCAGATTACCTAGCAAATAAATAAAAAATGCAAACTAAGCTTAATATACTAAATAGATTGGCTAGGAATAGCAGATTCTCACCCTAAGAGATGATAAAAACAGGCTGTAGATTCTTAAGGGGCAAGCTGCACTTGCTTACAGCTTGGAATTTCCAGGTGTTCCATTCACAGGCTAAAAATCCCTTTAGCCTGGGTCCAGCACTTCCCCCAGTTCAGTCTTTGTTCCTCAGGTGTTTCCAGGAGTCTTCTTGTATAGGGAGTGAAGAACACCAGATGATGTCACCCCCTCCCTTATATAGCTTTTGCATATGGCAGGAAGCTTTGTTTCAAAGCTTGGTTCCCAGACCAGTCTGTGGAAAAATACTGACATGCCAAGATGGAGGCTAGAGACATGCGGTCACATCACGTCTATGTAGAGTCATAGCAGCCATTAGTTGGAGGCTGTCTGTAGCATTTGCAGGAAGGCCCCCCAGGTAGGAGATAAGCTTCTCCTAAGGCCAATTGCTTTTTCCTAGTGGTCCATTGCCCTGAATAGGCCGTTCCCCACCCACTATCCAGATTGAAAGCATCTTATCTAGTGGGCGTTACCCAGGTGTAACTACATTTGAAATATAGACACATAGTCAATATTCACAACTTCAGATACAAAAATGATACATGCATACAAATAGGATATTTAGCAAATCATAACCCTTCCAATGACACCTCACATGACTAATCTTGCTTAAAATACATTACAATGATGTCATAATCATATCATAATAATATCACTGTGAAGAATATAGGGTGCAGTGCTACAATGATGATGTAGCCAATATCAGCGTGAAACAAGAGAGATGGCCCTTAATGTTTCCAGGCATTAAACCTATGGATGGGAAGTAACTCCCCTCATGGGAGTTGAAGCATCTGGCCTCCACCCTGTTAGGGACAGGAATGGGGCTGCTTAGACCATAGCTTTGATCTGGAATGGTGATTCCTGTGACCTTGAGCGATATATGGGAAGCTACGTCGTGTAAATGTCCATTTCTCCCTCTGTTGCTGTGAGGTTTCACAACTGTATATCAGTCTAATCTCTGGGGCTGCTTTTCCTCTCACTCACCCTGAGGTCAGGCAGGAGCAAGTCCACTAAAGTCCATGTAGTTACTAGGGTGACCAGATGTCCTGATTTTATCGGGCCAGTCCCAATACTGGGGGTTTTGTCTTATGTAGGCGCCTACTGCCCTACACCCCAGTCCCGATTTTTCACACTTGCTACCTGGCCACTGTAGTAGTTACACTGACATAAATTCAGTGTAAGAGAGAAGAATCCAGCTCTGTCTACTCTTCTCTTCCAGATCTAGTTTTACAGCAGATTGGATCAGGCTGCAACACACTGAAAGCAGAGAAGCAGAAGGGCACATATTTACATGCCCTAATGACGCGGAATCGTAGAACTTTCCATGTAACATTAAATATTTGATACTATTTGGTCTGCGGCTGTATTTATAGTCTATGAAGTCTTGTTCCAGGCTGCCTGTCCCTTTAAGTATTTAAAGTGTGTTAGAAGCAAGGGGAGTTGCTGTGAAATAAACTGGAGAGGAGAAAAAAAATGAAAAGCATGAAGAGAACTGGAGCTGAGTGAGTAGGTCTGATAGGCTCCTCAGCCAGGAGGAACTGGGTTACGTAGGCAAGAGGCTCTGTTCAACTTGAGCACCTGCAGAAGGAGCTGATCCGGAGAGAGCAGGGCAAAGCCAAGTTACAAGTGGAGCAGAAAGGCAGATCCTTGCCGTCCCATTGCTTAAGCCTCCAGTTGATTGGAAACCTCCTAATCGGATTGGCACCAGGGATGGACTGCTGCAATGTATGTACAAGCCTATTTGCTTTTTAATCCAACAGCAACAAAAATGCAGGTTACTAGTCCTTGTTGCAAAGGACTGAAATCAAGGTGTCCTGGTAGAAGGGGTGCAGGGTCTGTTGCCATGGCTGAACTGTTCTCAGCAATCGAAGGGTGCAGATACGCCTTCCTTTCTCGAGGCACTGAGGTGTTGGGGGCAGGCGGTGGGGAGTTCTACCCAGGGCATGTTACATTGTTACATGCACAGGCTGTGACTAGTGGCATGGAAGCAGGTTAATTTGTGAAAAGTAAAAAGCATGAGGCTGTGGACTGAAATGTCTCTATTTCCTTTTCAAAACGAGTTGTTTTAGCAACCAGCTCTGGACTCTTAAATCTGCTCCACTGCATGGCAGGGTAGTTTCTATTGCAGGGTTTTTGAACATGAAATAATAATGGTACCAGTTGAAATGCTAGTTTGTGTGTGGGAGTCTCTCTGCTTATTTCTGTTCCGGCACTCAGGAGAGGATGAGAGCCGGGAAAACAAAGTCCTTTCCCATGGTGCTGAGGAAAAACAGCAAGTTGCCACTTAAACTGCCTTTCATTTATTTATTTAGTTTTTGGAAGGAAAGCCACCAGCCCAAACCTGAAACTCTGAACTTTGGGCAACCAGACACCTTCTCCTTCTGAGCACTTAGGAGAATTGCACTTTCTAATGACAAAAGCAACTAATGAATTGAAGCTGTCTGCAGTTAGATCAGCATTTAGACAGAGCTGGGGTTCATTTAAGAAGGACGGTGATAAATTGGAGAGGATACAGAGAGGAGCCACTCAAATGATTAAAGGATTAAAAAACCTCCCTTGTAGTGATGGACTCCAGGAGCTCAGTCTGTTTAGCTTAACAAAGAGAAGGTGAAGGGGTGACTTGATTACAGCCTGTAAGTACCTGCATGGGGAACAAATATTTAACCAGGGGCTCTTCAGTCTACCAAAGAAGGGTCTAACTTGATCTAGTTGGGGGAGGAAGCTGAAGCTAGACAAATTCAGGCTGGAACTAGGGCGCACCTTTTTAACAGGGAGAGTCCTTAACCTTTGGAACAATTTACCATGGGCTGTGGTGAATTCTCCATCAGTGGGAATGTTGAAATCTAGATTGGATGTTTTTCTAGACGCTCTGCTCTAGGAATTGCTGGGGGCGGTTCTGTGGCCTGTGCTCTGCAGGAGGTCAGTCTAGATGATCACAGTGGTCCCTTCTGGCCTTGGCCTCTATGCATTGTAACAGGAAGACCCAGCAATCTGCGTAGCTGGCTGGCGGCTGGGTTTGCAATGCTCGCTCCGTGCTGTAGTACGGTGGTAACGTGGAATTATCCCATTATCCTATTTGCAAAGCTGGGAGATGTTGGTATTTGGCGTGTTACTGTTTCCCATAGGGCTAGGCTGTTTTCAGCAGCTTCAGTCAGGAGTTGGCGGATTCCTCTTTTAATGGACTAAATGGGATCAAAACCCAATGCACTTGTGTCACAGCAGCACTTCACACCACGCTGGTGTATCCAGGGCCTGGTTGTTCCTTCTAAAGCCACAGCCCCTTTTGGACATGGGGATGCTGAGTAGAAGGACATTTCCTAGAGTCTTTGTGCCTATGGAGAGCATGGAATGCCTCTGGGGAGCATGAGCAAGAGTGGTAACTGCTACACCTCTTTGAGCGTATAGTATGTGTGCTGGTCACAGAGCTGATGTAAAGTGAGTAGGGTCCTGGCCCTTCCCCTGCCCCATATGGGGTGCTTGTCTCCACTAGGATCTTGGACACTAAGAGCTGGGTTCTGCTCTCACATACCCAAGAGTAACTCTAAGAACTCCAGTGGAGTTACTCCTGATTTACAGTGGGATAAGTGAAAAGGGTTTCTGGCGAGCTCCTGTGGGAGAAGAAGCCCCCCAAGGCACCTATGGGAGAGCAGCCCATGGCTGGTGTGCAGCATGAAGGATGGATCTGGAATAAAACACTAGTTCACAACCGATTCAGGCTTGTGAGTTTTGAATGGTGAGTCCTCAGAAGAGCTCAATTGGCCAGAACGTAAAAGAGAGTTCCCTTGATTCCTCCCAATCCTTTCTGTGCCAAGCCTTATTACTAGTTGATAGATGCTGAAACTGAGGTGGGAGGTTAAGTGACTTGCCCAAGACCAGGGAGGGAGTTGTGTGGGATCCGGATCGGAGTGCAGGAATCCCTGAGATCTGGTTCTGTGCTGTTATGATAAACCGTGGCCACAGACACCTTCTGAGGCCCCACAGTTATTCGCTAAGGTTGGATTTGGAACTTTCAGTCCCAGAAGCTACTCTCCCCTGAGCTCAGGGGGAACTCTGGGTGTAAGCAGCAGATTTCCCCAGGGACTGGGGCCAGCTGTTAGTAGGAGACATGAGGTCAAACACTAGGCAAGTCTATAACACCCAGCCCTCTGGACACTGAGCCATCTCTGACTCCTGTAACATCACACGTTGCGTAGCTCATGTTAGTGCACCCTGATTTTGTAAAGAAACCTCCATTCAAACCAGACCCCAAAATAGCTTCTAGAGCCTGATGTGGCGTAACTGATAGAAGAGTATCTTGTGACATAAAAAGGAAAGTACGCTGCAGCCAGAAGGTTACTGACAAGGAGATGTTGAGAGGCATAGGTAAGGGTGGGGAGGGATGGTTTAAGATGAGATTTGACAATGATGGGAGGAGCTGAGATGGGGAGATGCACAGCAGCAGCTCCAAGTGGTGGGAGTGTGGTGAAGAAGACACCCCAGGGCCCATGGACTGGGGTGTTGAGAGACGGCTGTAATACCCCTGAAGTACTGGACGGGGTCATTAACAGGATGCTCTGCACAGGGGAGAAACCCCTCTAAACGTGGTAGCTGTGGCTAGAGTTAAAGAGCCAAATTCCGAGGTTTAATCCTTTTCCCCACTTCTCTGGGCTCCCAGTGTTCATGCTGCACCTTATCATGAGCTGTAGTGGGGCCTCTGCCCAGCACACCCAGCCAGTGCTGCGCGCCGACCATAGCCCTACTTCTCCCAGGTCTCCCTGCGGTGAGTGCAGAGACTGTGACTGGAGCTTCTGCGTGGGATCAACAAGGGGGAAAGGCTCTTGTACCCTTTCCCCCCTTCCTGTGCTCACTTTAGGGGCCACAGCCCATCTGACCCTCAGTGCACCCTGCACACCCCCTGTCTCACACCAAGTGAAATAGAGACAAGGGTCCTCTCCTAAGGTGGTTGCCTGGCACCCCCAGGCATTCAGATCCAGAGAGGTCCTCCCTATATGTGTTCAGGTGGGAACTGTCTGGGGGGTAAACCCAGGCTGTTATTTATGTTACAATAGCCCTTAGCTATGCCAGCTGAAATCAGGGCTCTGTACAAATACACAGCGAGAGAGATGCCTCAAACTGCTCACCAGCTACACAGGCATGAGAGAAAGGAAAGATTTGTCTCTCTATTTTACAGACCCAGAATTGAGGTCCAGAGTGACTTGCCCAGGATCGTGCAGCTGCCCTGGTTTAGCACTGAACCCTGATTTCCTGAGTCCCAGCTGTATAACTTAATCACCGAGCTATCCTAGGTTAAGCTCCTTGTTCTGCTTCTGACAGGCCATTGGGGATGCTGTGCCTCTCCTTCCATGACCCATCTGGCCAGCCTTGCTAACGACCAGAGCTCAGCTGTTAACCTGAGGGAGTCGGACAAACAACATTCTCAATAGGGGACCTCAGGTCCTGGAATTCCATCCTCTAAGACTCTTCCTGATCTCCTTTTCTCACTGTCTTCATCAGTAAAACTGGCCTCTTCTGCACAAGAGCAGCAGAAAACCCGGAGGAATGCTCAGAGCACAAATCAACCGTTCAAATATAGAGCAGGGCCTTTCCCTTCTGGACAGAGGCCAGCCCATTGTGTTGGCAGTGCACAATAAGCACTTTAGGAAGGAGCCTTTCTAAGAAGAGATCACAAAGGTGGTTTATTTGTATATGAGGAACCTCAGATGCCTAGTGATACACTGTCAGTGCTCAGCTATGGTAGTGGTGGGCAGCAGTATAGAGACATCTTTATGAAAACGTGGAGTTCTGAAAGCTGTGAAGTCTAGTGAACTCTGTGGGTCCTATTGAATGAGCTATCCTAGGCCAAAAAACTAAAATGGTAACCCAAATAGCATCCAGCAGTGCTGGTCTGTACAGAAAAGGCCCACAGCTGGCACTTGCAGTGTGAAGGCATGATGGTAAACTGGTCTTTCAGCATTGCAAAACCACGTTCAAGTTAAAGTATGCGCAGGTAGGCATGAACATCTGAACCATGAATGTAGAGATTAAAATGATAAATGCCTTTAAAAGCAATTAAATGTGACCAGCAAGATGCTAAAGCAAATAGGCCATTCAGAGCACGAAGATCTCTAGGAACTGCAGGAAAGGATGTGTCATTTTAAAAGTAACTTTGAGCAGAGCATGTGTGTGATAAAATTTCAGGAATGAATGTCACATACATCCTTATGAGTAAGTATTGGTAACAGCTCTGTCGGCAAGTCATGCTGGCAGATAACCAATTATCACATTATGGTGTTTAACAAACTTCAGTTTAGTCTTGTCTTTACTCTCGTTCAGCTAAGACACAGAGTGAATAAGCATCCAAGTAAAGTTTGGCTTTGGTCTGGGTTGTGCCAGGTGTGTATTGAATATACCCCAGCTTGGGTTGGTAGTCTCTGGATATGGCTTATGCCCTGTGAGAAGGCTAAGGTGGGTGATGGATAGACCCATGACTAGCTCCACCCTTCCTCAGGTCTGGTCTTTTCTCTGTGATGTTCCTGCTTTGGTGGTGAAGTTCTTCTTTAGTCTGGACCATGGGTGGTGGGTAAGCAGTTTCCAGTCCCTCTTAGTTATCGGTCACTAGGAAGGACTTCTAGGGCTCCGTTCTTGCTGAAATCTGGTTTCCATAAGTCACAAAGATTATACTTCTCTGCCTTTCACAACTGAACTGGTGCCTTTGATAGAACTTCCTCAACACACCAGAGTTACTGCTGCTAGTTGCTTGTTGTTACAATTTCAGTATTTGGACTGTTTATAACCCCCCCTCCCCACCACCACCCATGAGACAGATTGATGCCTTCAGGTCTCTGTCCGAGATGGGTGCAATCTTGGAGGCTGTTTTAGCCTCTTTATAGTGCAGTAGCAGTTGCGCCATAGTGTGATATATGGGTCAAGCGTGGGTTTTCCTCAGAGCTTTTTGATTAAACATCTTTTTAATTTCTGGTTATTTGGAAAAAAAAAAATTCTTGTCCCCCCTGCTATTTTGGCCATTGGTGCAAAGAGCACCTACCTCTTAAATAGCTCCCTTGCTGCTCCAGTTCCTCTCCCAGTTTGTGCTGTGTTTTGTGTCTCCTCATTTGCATCTCTTGTTTACTGGGTCTGTATATGATGAGTCTGCCTTAACTTTACATATGTCATTGTACTGAGGACTCTGCTTAGTGTCAGGGCTGGCCCTAGACCCATTGGCTCCCCAGGCGAGAAGCGTCTTCAGCGCACCCCCTCCATTTGTTAAACTTTTGAATACCTCATTTTGTATTGCATTTGTAGCTCATTTCACAACTTGGATGCATGATTTGCATGTGTGATTTATCCCTGTCATATAAGACAATACATTTGCACACTAGGATTTGTAAATCTGTATTTATTCATGCCATATATCTGTGAGGGCATGGCTGACAACATTCTAGGAGGTTCGAGGAGACTTGTTCTCAGAAAGTCCGGAAGGTTCCACGTGATTCTACAAAGGCCCAGAACATTCTAGGAGGTTAGTGAAAAACGAATCCACATACAGAATACCTGAAAGATTTTACTTCAAACATTCTATTTTCTCTTTTGTCGCAAACAAGAAAAACAGCCCCCCGAGCCAGTGCCCCCAAGCTTGGCACCCCAGGCGGTTGCCTGGGTTGCCTGCCGCTAAATCCGGCCCTGATTACTGTGATAGTTCTGTGTGGGGATCCGGAGCAGTCCAGTTTGTTCTTCTGGGTGACTTGCCTCGGGGTGTCTCAGGCATTGTTTGATTTTCACTGGAAAAAAATCCCAACGTCAAACAAATGTCTTTTGATAAGAATGTTCCTGTGTTTCAGCCGGCTCTGGTTTGGGGAGAGATCGCTTGCTTGCTCCACTAGTCAGGCTGGTACTATTGCAGCCTGGGAGTGATGTTATCTAGGAACAGGTTGTGCTTTCATTTGGATGGCGTCCTGGATCCTTTACTGCTGTGCAGGAGAGTGAGGGTTTGCTGTATTGGCTGATGGGGCGCCAGAAGCGACATGTATCTTCCGTTCTGCTCTCCCAGCCACTGATGCTGGAGTTCCTGTGACCATGGAATAGCTGCTGAAGGCCTGGAGATGTGGGGTGTCATCCCAACTAGTGAAGATGGCTGTTAAGGTTGGCCCCCAGATTTCCCTCCCAGGTAGGAGAAAGGATTGAGTTATACTGCTTGCCGTTTTATCAGAGGCTGTCAATCTAGTAATTTCTTTAATGCTTAGAAAGCCTGCAGTTAAGTTATAGCCAGTCAAGCTCCCGGAGCATTTATTATGAGATCCTGATATATATAATTTAGTTCCCTTGTCTCTGTAACCAGACGCTGTAGTGATGCTGGTGCTTTCAAGTTACTGATGCTTCTCTCCTCCATCTTCTCTTTTCTGTTGTCTTTGCTTACATCCTCTTGATGCCGTTGGTTTCGCAGGTCACAGAGTTTAAGGCCAGAAGGGACCATCAGACCATCTAGTCTGACCTCCTTATATAACAGGCCACCAGCATCACCTGACACCCGCACACTAACCCTAGCAACTGAAATGAGACCCCCCGCCCAGGAGACTGGACTGTTCTGTGCCACAGGCAGAGAATTGGAGGGACTGAGGTGCGCCAGGACCGAGGCCCTGCCATGGCAGTGAAATGGTTACATGAGAGAGACCCAGATAATCTTGGCAGCTGATGCTCTAGGCTCTTGCTAGCTCTGTTTTCACAGATTCTCAGCTTGCTGAGCAGTGGAGCATCCTCCATTATGTCATACAGATAGCCAGGATTGTACTGGTGTGGAACAGAACAACTGAACAGCTCGGCTTACTGATCCCAATGAAAGGCTCACTGGTATTTCCTAGCATTGTTCCTCTAGCTTGATATCTGGGAATGGCATGACCCCGCTGCCCTTGCTGGTGTGACCCTGCATGTACGGTACGGGGGACACCCATTTTCAGGAGTGCTCCACCCTGCCCTGCCAGCTTGACCTTGCATGCACGGCATGGGCGATGTCATGCCACATGGGGGATGCCGTTTTCAGGAGTGCACCACCCTGTCCCTGGTGTATGTGAGGTCACGCCAGCAGCATGCTCTTCAAAATGGTGTCCCCTGTCCAATACAGGACAATGCCATGTCAGGTTTTGTCCCAGTACTGGACAGGGGACAAACCAGCCAAAAATAGGACCGCCTGGTATGAAACCAGATGGGTGGACTCCCTAGACTAGCATGATTCCTAATGTAGGGGAAGATTGCCCCGCCTCTGGGAAAGGGGGTAAACAGTGAGGTGGCAAAATTTGCAGATGATACAAAACTACTCAAAATAGTTAAGTCCAAAGCTGACTATGAAGAGCTACAAAAGGATCTCACAAAACTGGGTGAGTGGGAAACAAAATGGCAGATGAAATTCAGTATTGATAAATGCAAAGTAATGCACACTGGAAAACAATCCCAATTATACATACAGAGTGATGGGGTCTAAATTGGCTGTTACCACTCAAGAAAGAGATTTTGGAATCATTGTGGAGAGTTCTCTGAAAGCATCCACTCAATGTGCAGCGGCAGTCAAAAAAGCTAACAGAATGTTAGGAATCATTAAGAAAGGGATAGATAATAAGACAGAAAATATCATATTGCCTCTATATAAATCCATGGTACACCCACATCTTGAATACTGCATGCAGATGTCGTCGCCCCATCTCAAAAAAAGATATATTGGAATTGGAAAAGGTTCAGAAAAGGGCAACAAAAATGATTAGGCGTATGGAACGGCTTCCATATGAGAAGAGGTTAATAAGACTGGGACTTTTCAGCTTGGAAAAGAGACGACTAAGGGGGGATATGATAGAGGTCTATAAAATGATGACTGATTTGGAGAAAGTAAATAAGTAAGTGTTATTTACTCCTTCTCATAACACAAGAACTAGGGGTCACCAAATGAAATTAATAGGCGGCAGGTTTAAAACAAACAAAAGGAAGTATTTCTTCACACAACGCAGTCAACCTGTGGAACTCTTTGCCAGAGGAAGGCCAAGACTATAACAGGGTTAAAAAAAGAACTAGATAAGTTCATGGAGGATAGGTCCAACAATGGCTATTAGCCAGGATGGGCAGGGATGGTGTCCCTAACCTCTGTTTGCCAGAAGCTGGGAATGGGCGACAGGAGATGGATCGCTTGATGGTTCCCTGTTCTGTTCATTCTCTCTGGGGCACCTGGCACTGGCCACTGTCGGAAGACAGGATACTGAGCTAGATGGACCTTTGATCTGACCCAGTATGGCCGTTCTTATGTCTGCTTACTGCTTCCTTTGGAGCAGCTGGTACTTAGGAGACAAAGCTAGATGGGCCATGGGTCTGATCCAGTCTGGCAATTCCTGTGTTTCTAGTCCAGTATCCTGTCTCTGATGGTGGCCAGCCAGATGGTTCAGGTGAAAGTGCAAGAAACCCCTTAATGGGCACTGATAGTTTAACCTTCCTATACAAGAAGTTTCTTCCTAACCCAGGCAGTCAGTGTTTGGCATATGCCCTGGAACATGAGGTGTTTACCCAGTACAGCTTTTGTCCCCATCTCATGTAGCTACCTGAACACTGTTTATTGTTGCCAACAGAATTCTGATGGGTACTGCAGTGAGATTTGTTTAACTCAAAGTTTATTTTTATAATGCCACTTTTTTAGCATCTTTTCACTTTGTCTTTAGAACTTCGTTGGGGCGGGGCTGTCCTTTACTATGTGTTTGTGCAGCACTAGTGCAATGGGGCCTGACCTTGGTTTAAACTACAATAGAAACGTTAAATAATAGAAGGTGAGACTCTCTCACCATTGGCATTTGGGTCTGATTCAATGTAATCAGGACAGTGGCAGCATTGTCATGCAGTTATTACCCTTTCCCCCTCCTCCCAATCACTACCTTTTAAAATATTCAGGCTGTTCTTTCTTCCTCCTCCAAACCGAAGAATTTTTCAACACTTCTCTGGCAAAACAAAACAATCAAGTGTAATGAACCTATTGCTAATTGCAGTTTGAAGAGACGGTGGGCTGAAATTAGTCAAACTGTAATTAACTTAGCACAACTCAACACCTTATGGAAGATTCAAAAAACAATTGTTCATTTCTGTTTCTTTTCCTGTTTTTCAGTTGCAATGTGGTAATCTTGGCCCCGATTCTAATCTCAGCGCCAGTGTAAAGCTGAAGTAACTCTGCCTTTTTCAGTACAGTCATGCCAGGTCTCTGTTAGCATAGCTGGGATCAGAATCAGGCGAATAGCTGAACGCTGGAGTCAGCCTGCAGGGCCAGCCCGGCGATGAGAGAGTGAGCTGGGGCAGGTCTAGGACTGGGGCACTTCTGGAGTATCAGCTGGTTGTCTACTCCAGCGGTTCTCAAACTTTATTGCACTGGAACCCCCTTCTGACAACAAAAATTACTACACAATAGGCGCTGACTTCCCCTCCTTTCCCCTGGGTGCTCGACCCCCCCTCTGCCACCGTCCCCACTGCATCCCTTCAATGAGGCCCCGGCCCTGCCCCGCCCGCATTCCAACTTCTTCCCCAAATCCCCGCCCAGCCCCGGCTCCTCCCCTGAGCGCGCCACGTTCCTGCTCCTCCCCCTTGGCGGCGGCTGGATGGGAAACGCTTGGGACGTAGGCGGAGGAGTGGGGATGCGGTGTGCTCAGGGGAGGGGGAGGGGGAGGAGGGGAGCTTGGCTGCCGGTGGGTGCAGAGCACTCACTAATTTTTCCCCGTGGGTGCTCCAGCCCCAGAGCACCCATGGAGTTGGCACCTATGTACACAAACCCAGGAGTGGGGACCGAAGGCTGAGCCCGCCCCAGTCCTGCCGCCCTGGGCGGGGGGCGGGGAGGGGAAAGCTGAAGCCCTTGCCTGAGCCTCGCTGCCCCGGGCGGTGGGGCTCGGGCATCGGCTTCATCCCCGGGCCCCAGCAAGTCTAATGCCAGCCTGGGCGACCCCATTAAAACAGGGTCGAGACCCCACAGTTTGAGAATCCCTGGTCTACTCCATTCCAGTTCGTCACATGTGTGCCGGCCCGCTGAGGGCAACGGGAGTGTACAGGTCCCTTAGGGCCTACAGACGTAGGAAGGCAAGAGGAGTTGCACTGGTGTCTGGAAGGGAAGAGTCTCGCCTGCAGAACCTGTAGTGCTAGTGATGTGCGAGGAGGAGTGCCGCTGAGATCCCAGGGGATTTTGCAGGGCAGGCGCTTACAAGCTGCTCGGGGTAAACTGAGAGACGAGAAAGGTGGAAGCCCGTGACGCCATGCTTCCCGAGTCACTGTTCATCGCAGAGCTGCCTTTCAAGGGAATGCATTGCTAACTTGTCTAGCATTGGCTGGAGCCCATGTCACAAGCCATGGCAAGCAAGGAGCCTGTACAGAATCCAGCCCAGGCACTCCAGGGAGCTCCTCTGGCTGGAGAGAGGGAGTCCTCAGGCGTGTGACCGGGTGGTATGCTACAGGGCAGGGGTCTCCTGTTTTGCTCATAGGCTTGAGAACCCTAACCCAGGCCTCCCCACACTGCGACCCCCTATGTCTCTTCTCTGTGAACTAGCCTCCTTCCCCCGCTATCAGGACCGTCCTATCCCCTCCCCTGTGGTAGCACAGCCTGGCGGTGTACAGCCTCCCGTGTGTGTTGCGTTGACTCTGGCTCTGCCTCTGTTCCAGGAAGGGGCCTGCACCAAGCTGGACGAAGACATCCTGGATATCCCACTAGACGATCCTGACGCCAACGCAGCAGCAGCCAAAATCCAGGCTAGTTTCCGTGGTCACATGACTAGGAAGAAGATAAAAGGGGGCGAAATAGACCGCAAAAGCAAGGACCCCGAGTGTGCGAGCAGCACCCGTGTAGGGGACCTACGCAACGGAGACTAGACAGCCAGGTGAGCTCCCAACCATGCTGGCCTGCTGTCCCAGGGGCTGGAGCGGCTTGGCCTGCCGTCCTTCCAGAAATGGGTACATCAGGAACGCTGACCTGCACATCTGTGCTGGGGGGCAGAGACCTTCAGGGCACAGAGCCCCCTTGACTCCCAGTGGGCCAAATCCTGACATCCTCATTTGAGCTGATTCCTGGACTTAACAGCCCATTGACTTGACTGGGAGTTAAGGGTGCCCAGCACTGAACCCCAGGCAAGCTGCTGTAACCCAGTAGAAAACGTATACAGCCTCCCTGCCCATCATCAGCCTGTTTTCTTTGGGAGCAGAGGCATGGGGGTGATCTCCAGGACAAAATGAAAAAGTATGGCAGGGAGTGGGGGTTCCTTAGCCCTCATACAGCACTTTCCCTCCAGGGCCCCAAAGGAGAGCCAGAATCATTATCCCTGTTTTACAGAAGGGGAAACTGAGGCACACAGGGGCGGTGACTTGCCCAAGGTCACCCACTGGGGCTGTGGCAGAGCTGGGAATAGAGCCTAGATTCTCTCCAGGCTAGGGATGGAGAAGTCTGTTTGGGTAAGGTCAGCTGGCTAGAGCCTTCACCCCACCCTGAACATGTATCAAACTTCGGAAGTTTGAGAAAGTTCAGCAGACTTTCTCTGTACAAGGTTCTGGCTTTGCGCTGCTGCCACAGCAGTGACTGGTCCCGCCCTGGGCACAGAAGGGACCAGAGAGAGACAGTTTCCATGGAATTTCTGACCTGATTGAAAACAGCAAGTACCAGAAAGTCGTGGGTTCTGGGAAACTTCTAGTTCAGACTTGTAGAGCAGAGAATCTTCTGGTTTGGGACATGTCGAGGGTCTGATCTGAAAGGTACCTCCAGCTCTGAGATTGTCCCACGCTGATCTCGATAGAACGGACGCTAGTGTCTAGTCAATGGGGACATTGATAGTCGGGCTTGCTGGAGATGTCTGCACTGCAGCTGGAAGCCTGCTTTGCAGCCTGGGTAGACAGACGCATGCTTGCTTGGCTTGAACTAGTGCGCTAAAAATAGCAATGTGGACGTGGCGGCATGGGCTAGCCACCCACGGACATGCCTGCCCCACCTCCTGGGTCCAAGTGTGGGCGGCTAGACCGTGCCGCAACGTCAACGGTGTTAATTTTAGCACACTAGGCTGAGCAGAGCTAGCGCATGTCTATCTACCTGGGCTGGGAGAGACACCTGTTGTGGCCTCCAAAGGGAATGCATAAGGGGTCTCTAGCGGAGGCTAAGGAGCCTGGTTCTCTCTCTCTCTTGGAAAGATTGGAGCGCCTCCTGCTCCAGTCAGATCAGCAGAGCAGGGGCCCTGGTCGAATCCAGGCTGGCCAGCCTAGGGTGACCAGACAGCAAGTGTGAAAAATCGGGACGAGGGTGCGGGGGTAATAGGAGCCTATATAAGAAAAAGACCCAAAAATCGGGACTGTCCCTATAAAATCGGGACATCTGGTCACCCTAGGCCAGGCGGAACGTGAACGTGGGACAGGAGGTGGGGAACCTGGGGATGGGGGTGGGGAGGAGCCTAGGCAGTATGGGGTTGAGGCTGACAGTCCCCATCCCTGACCCACGCAGACACCGATTCCCGCCCTGCTAGGAGTGTAAAAGTTTGACCCTCTCTCTCTTTTCTGTTGTGCTAGAGATCACATCAAAAGAAAGATTTTCAATTTCCCCAGGCCCCCCACTGCTCCCCCACCCCCATTATCTCCCTTTGCCAGGGCTCCTCCTCCCCACAGCAGCCTTCCGTGCAGAGGGGTTTGTGGGAGCAGCGGGGGATCGAGAGGCAGCACTGGCTGGTGAAGTGAGAACCGGCCAGGCAGCTTGAATAGATGCATTCTCGCCTCCCCCGGTGTCCCTCTCTCCAAGCGGGATTCACACAGGCCAGGCTCTGGCTTCCTCCCCACCAGCCGCAAAATGGACCCCGTGACTGGGTGGCTGAGGAGCAGGGAGGTGATCATGGGCCAAGGCCAATGTTCAGGCCATGTTCTCCAGGGCCTCCCGCCCACTAGGGTGTCACTTTGTCCCCCCACGCTCGCATATCCCTCCCCGCCTTGAAAGAGCTGTGGGTGTTTCCCGTGTCTCTGGGAGGGGCCCGAGGTGCTTCTCTGCAGGCTGCCAGGTGTTGCTGTGGGCTCCCCAATCCGCAGGCTGCAGTAGCCACTTGTCTTCCCTGCAGGAGCACGTGCTGTCTGCTGGCACTGTCGCCCTGCCAGAGCCAGGCGGGCATGGCCCCCTCCTCACCAATGTGAAGAAAAGAACAGTTGCTGTTCTATGCTAGGTGGAGAATGGACTTTGGACTTTGCAGGCTCCCAGGGCCAGTAGGTCGTCAGGAGGGTTTGAATGGGGGGCGGGGGGGGGGGGGGGGGCAGAGGGCAGTCATGCCCTGCATGCGGGGGCCCAGAGGAGAGAGTGGGAGATGGACATGAGTGAGGTGCTGAGGCTGCTGTCGCTGGGGAGAGGGTGGGCAGAATGAGAAATGAGATCCCAGCTATGGGCTGTGTTGGAGGGGGATACGGTGGGGGGGGGGGGGGGCTTGGCGGAAGGCTTCCAAGAGGGAGAGAAGCAATGTGGTCTGATCGACTGTCACCTCATGTGAGCTGCCTTTCACACTACCCCTCCCCCGGCGCTCTCGGTGCGCAGGGCCCATGCGTGTCACACGCCTACCAAATGCCAATGTCATGGAAAACAAGACTATTGTGCTCCTTGTTCCCTAGGCAGGGCCGGCGCTTCCACTAGGCGACCCTAGGCGGTCGCCTAGGGCGGCAGGATTTGGGGGGCGGCAGGATTTGGGGGGTGGCATTTTGCCGTCCTCGGTGGAAATTCGGCGGCGAGGGGTCCTTCTGCTCCGGGTCTTCGGCGGAAATTCGGCGGCGGGGCCTTCACTCGCTCCGGGACCCGTCGCCGAAGTGCCCTGAAGACGCGGAGCGGAAGGACCCCCGCCGCTGAATGCTCAGAGGAGGAGCGCTGCCGCCTAGGGCGGCAAAAACCCTGGCACTGCTCCTGTCCCTAGGCAGTCTATATCTTACGCCACCGTCCCTGCCACCAATGCACTTGGCCCGAGGTGACCATGGAGCTCGCCCACCCCAGCAGACTTACACCAGGGATGTCTGTGGCTCACTGTATGTCTCCTGTAGGTATGCTTCTGTCTCCGGCCCCAGACCTCCCCCTTGCTGTCCCCTTCCGGCCTGGTTTGTCCTGAGCCTGCCATGCGCATGGGCACTTGCCCCAGTTGTGTTACCTCACTCAGACTCGGCGGTGGGGACCGCGGCGTTTTTGCTGTTTCTAATGTCAAACACTTGCCTGCAGTGGGTGCCGATGGGAGGCTGCGTTTCAGAGGGGTGGAGGGATCCCTGTACTGTAGTACGTGGTTTTTAAGCCTATGGGGTCTGAAGTGCTATCTAAATGCAAGTTGGGATTGTTGTTGATTATGCAAATGGACTAGGCAAGTTGTCCACTTCATGCCCGGCCCTGCAGGCAGACCATGCATCTGCCCATGGGACCAACCTTGATGGGTATCAGAATTAGGGCAATGAGCCATCCACCTGTTTGGCAGCTGGCTCCCTCTGCCCACCTCCATCCTCTGCAGAGCACCTGCCACCCCCTCCATCTCCTCATATGGAGCCTTCCCGCAGCTCTGCCTACTTGCCTCCTGCCAGTTCTACCCGCCTACACAGCACCTCAGGGGCCAACTGCTTCTGCCTCACTTCCCAGTCTCCCCCTGACCTGAGCACTTCAGCTCCCATAAAGGCCATTCTGATTCCCTGTGTCTCCAGCGAGCGGGGGTGTGAGCGCTTCTTCCTCTCTTGCAGGAGCTGGCGGAGTGTTCCAGGGGCAGCATTTCAGATTGAGGGGGAGGGCAACTTTAACTGTCATTCCAAGGGCTACTTAGGCACCTGAAAACTCTAGGACTTTTTGCAGATAATAACTTAGAAATTAGCTGATAGGAGCACTGTATCTAATTCCTCTATTAAAAAAAAGAATGTAATAAATATTAGACCCGCTCAGCTCTAATACTAACATGTTCTCACATCTTGTGTCAAGTCACTTAAGTAACACTGGTTAGGTTTAAAATGTTAATGTATATTCTTTGTTGCTAACTCTTGAATACAACAATTGTAGAAAAACCTGGATTACTTTCTGTCACTCTTTTTGCAGCTCACCAAGCTTGGAATAGATCATTTAACTTTGGAAACATCCTACTAGGGCAAGGCCCCCGTGAGTTTATACTGCACCTGCCGGGGGCTGTAGGGGTGTTACCTCACTACTGATAATAGACTAGAAACTGACCTTAAACAGGAGTGAAACTGACACTTTCGAAGTATTACCAACCCCAAATGTTCAAAAATCATGAATCCGGCTCACCAAACATCATGAGATTGGCTTTAAAATCATGAGATTATGTAAAAATAACAGATTTGGGGTTATTTTTAGTTGCTTTCTGCTTCGTGAGCCTTTAGGGTGCACTGGGCTCACATTTTGAAGCTTTCTCCACAGCCACAAGGACTAGACACTTCATTTTTCTTTAAGAATGAAGGCTGAAATCATTAGAGCTCCACTTGACTCCAGGAGCTGGGGCTTTAAGGAAAACAATTATCATGAGACTCATGCCAAAATCATGAGAGTTGGCAACACTGCTTTTTACTTCTGTTTAAAGGCTAGTTACTTTCCAGAAAGCTCTTAAACACAACACTACAGCGATTGAGTTGCAGTTCTCACAGGAGAATATTTAAAACCAAACACCAAGAAAATTCTATAGTTTATAGTTGAGAAAAAAAAACTGAGACTTCTTAGGTATATCAAGGCCACTGCAGGCAGGAAAGGAAAATAAACAGGCACAGGAGCTCTGGACAGCCCTTCCTTTAGAAAGAAAGTTGGAGGGTCAAATCTTCTCGTCCTTAATCAACTAAAACTTCTATTGCCATCAGTGCCTCTACTCATAGATATAAACATCACAGTGAACATGTGATAACATGTGTGGTCAGTAATTATACATGTCATACTTAAATATCTGAGCCATCTTATCCAGAGTCACCCATCTTATATGCATTGGCTCAGGGCCTGGATTTTCTGGCATATTCTGAACAGTGCTGAGCACACATGGTGCCCAGTGAATAATGCAAATCATGACAATAATTGTCGACTTTATGGACTCCGTGGATGCAGTTTTTGTTCTTTGTTCTGGAATTGGCCTAAATGCAGCTGAGACCCTACGAATTTGAGGCATAAACACCTCTGACACTTTCTCATTCCTTCCTTTTCTCAAACTCAGAACAAAAAAATGACTGAACAAAATGGTTTTCAGTTAAAATGTAAAATTGCCCAGCAGCCATTGCTGTACAGCCCATCCTGGGGCAGAATCTGCCACCCCTTGGGAGTTAAGTGCTCTCCTTTCATCTGACTCTCATTCTCCATCCTGCCTAACCTCTGTGCTGCTTTTCATGCTGTCGACCATGACATCCATCCTGGGACCATTTGCTGGAGTCTCAGAGAACTGGATGGCTTGGTTTTGCTCCCATCTGTGAGAGTCCTCTTTTTTTTGCAGCATGCAGCAGAGAGAGAATGGCTGGTCTGCTGGACAGGGAGCTAGCCCTGAAAAACCTGGGTTCTACCCCCCCACGGACTTCCTGTCTGATCCTGGCCAGTGCTTTAAGGACAGAATTGCAAAGGTTTTCAGGCACCCAAAGATGCAGCTAGATATCTAGTGGGTTTACAAAGCACCAAACCTTCTAAGCGCATTTGAAAATCTCACTAGGTGTGTCAGGGTTCCCTCCCCTCTCTGAACTCTAGGGTACAGACATGCGGACCTGCATGAAAGACCCCTAAGCTTATTTCTACCAGCTTAGGTTAAAAACTCCCCAAGGCACAAATTCTCCCTTGTACCTTGGATTAGGTAACGCTGCCACCACCAAGTGATTAGACAAAACTCAGGGAAAGGACCACTTGGAGTTCCGATTCCCCCCTAGTATCTCCCCAAGCCCTACACCCCCTTTCCCGGGTAGGCTTGAGAATAAACAAGATGAGCACAGCCAACCTTGGGTTTTCTTAGGACTCTTAAAAAAACCCAATTAGATTCTTAAAAAAACAGAACTTTGTTAGAAAGAAAACAGGTAAAAGAAGCACCTCTGTAAAATTGGAATGGAAGATAATCTCACAGGGCAATCAGATTCAAAACACAGAGGATTTCCCTCTGGGCAAAACTTTAAAGTTACAAAAAGAAAACCAGGAATACACCTCCCTCTTAGCACAGAGAAAATCACAAGCCAAAATAAAAGTAAGCTAACGCATTCCCTTGTTAGTACTAATGTTGTCACCTCTCTTAGCCAGAAGGCTTACTAATCCTAATGGAGTTGGATTGCTTGCTTTCTTGATCTATCTCTGGCAAGCACACAGAACAGACAGACAAAGAATAGACAAAACAAAGCCTCCTCCCGCCCCCCCCGATTTGAAAGTATCTTGTCCCCTTATTGGTCCTTTTGGTCAGGTGCCAGCTAGGTTACCTGAGCTTCTTAACCCTTTAGAGTAAAAGGATTTTGTGCCTCTGGCCAGGAGGGAATTTATAATACTGTATACAGGAAGGTTGTTACCCTTCCCTTTATATTTATGACAAGGTGCCTAAATACCTTTGAAAATCTGGCCCTTAGTCTGTGTGTGCCTCAGTGCCCCACCTGTACAATGGGGATAACAGCATTGCTCTACCTCACCGAGGGGCTGGGAGGAGAAATAGGTTAGACATTGTGAGGCGCAGCCTCAGATACCATGGTGACGGGGCCACATAAGTACCACAGAGAGAGTTGGAACTTCTCTATACACTGCTAGCCCTGCCCTGGGTTTGACCCCTTCTTTTCACCTTTTCATCACCCCTTTTCTGAATGTAACCAACCTAGGCTCAGTGCTTTGCTGTATTTTTTCTCAGCGCCCCTCCCCCCCCCCCCCTTCTCTCTAAAACAACCCCTCCTCCCTCTCCCCCTTCCATAGAGGGATTCCTCTTTTACAGGCTAAACTTCCATATCCTTAATTTAATCACCAGCCCTTTCTTATCTTAATCACCCGGCCTCAGTAGGCAAAATACTGATTCCCTGCCCCAGGGGCACCTCTCCTCTGCAGAACTTACATGTCACACTAATGCTGTGCTGTACTAAGAGCTCCACATGGGAGCTTGCACACCTCCTGTAGGAAACTTGGGTGTGGGGGGCTTCTGCCCTCCTCTGCCCCCCCCCCAATTGGCACCCTTGGTGTGTTTGCTGGACTGGGGACACAGGTAGAGGCACAAGTGCAGCACAGATCCCAAGGCCCAGGAAAAGCAGCTCAGGCCGCCATGAAATGCCCGAAGACTGACGCTGAGAGAACATGGTGTTCATAAGAATAAGGGAGCACACCCACCCTGAGCCTCAGCTGTTTGCCCACCGAGTTGATGGCCAGAATGGGCCACCAGACCATCTGGGTTGACTCCTGTCCATCACAGGCCCCCAGCTCCCCGCAGCCGCTGCCCACTAAACCCAACAACCAAAGTGAGACCGAAATATCGCAGCCCACAGGAGACTGGACTGTTCTGTGCCACAGGCAGAGAATGGAGGGACCGAGGGGCACTAGTGCCTGAGGCCCTACAGTGGCAGGGAAATGATGAAGTGAGATACACCCAGATGAGCCCAGGCACTGCAGAGGAAGGTGAAACCCCCCCCAAGGTCACTGCCAATCTGACCTGGGGGAAGATTCCTTCCCGACCCCACATGTGATCAGTTAGAGACCCTGAGCATGTGAGCGAGAACCAGCCAGCCAAGCACCCAAGAGAGAATCCTCAGTCCCACCTCGGAGCCCTGTCCCACCCCGCCCAATGTCTCATCTCCAGCCATGGCCTGGTGCTTCAGAGGAAGAGTTATGAAAAACCTCGCAGATACGATGGGAGGAGGGAGGGGAATCCCTTCTTCACCCCCCTGCCGGTGCCCATCTGAAACCCCGAAGAGGGAGCACTTAGGAACATAAAACATCCTTCCAACATGGGACAGGCCATAGATTCTAGCCCTCGCGCTCTCCTGTCCTGCTGTGGAGGGGCTAGGGACCTGATCGCTGATGCCAATTTCCCTCTGTCACTTTCCCCAGCCACCAGAGTTCGATGGCCAGCACAGAGGGGCCGATAAAATGGGTCCAACTCTATTCATGTTCTGATTAGGGGCTTGGAGCCTTCCCGGAGTGTCATGACTGGGCCCCAGTCAGAACATGGGACCATTGTGGGAGCGTAAGTGAAGCCAAGAACAGGTTGGAATGCCAGCGGAGGCGGTTTTGCTGCGTCTGCAAGCCCATGTTTCTGTACAATGCCTGGGCAGGAAGATTTGGGGAAAATCAAATCCCTCCAAGCCAAAGAGATGCCGCATTGCTCTGTGCTGCAGTTTGCCTGCTCCTGGCTCAGCCCAGTTGTGACGTGTATTTGATTCACCCACGCTAGTCACCATTCACCAAGGGTTTGGGGCACAGTTATCCTAAGGCCACGTGACTGACTTCAAAGCAGCCAATAGGTGGGCAGGATCAAGCTGGGCATAACGCCTGCAACAATGGAGGGGCAGAGCTTGGCTAAATGGGGACAGCACGATCAGAGCCCTGGAGACCCTGGGATCTCTTGTGATTTCACTATTGTATGAGTGTGGGGTGAACTCTGCAGGCAGACTCCCAAAGACGGTTGTGCCACTGAAAAAAGCAATTGCGTGGGCCTTGCTCGTATGGATTTAGGGACAGATCTTCAAAGGTATTTAGGAACATAACTTGATTTCCAAGGGAGTTAGACACTGAAATATCTTTGAGGGCCTGGGCCTTAGAATCCTATTGTGTATAGAATGGGGTAGTATAGCTTTAAATACTTTGTGAGCCCACTAGTGGTGCTCTCTGGGTTTGTTTAGAAGGAACCCCGTCAGAACAGCATTGTGTATGTAACTAGACCAGGCCAGTTGTGTGTCGTTAGGGTATTTGGAGCCCACAGTGGCCATGTGATTCCTGCATGTTACACTTGTGTAAAGAGCAAGAAACACAAGCTGCCCTGTTGGCAATGGGATGGCCGAGCAGCTGAGTCTGGCTTGCACAAGTGGGCCTGGAAAGCAGCTTTTCAGCTGACTCACCAGTGTATTTGCACCAGCAACAGTGCAGTGTGTACGATTACTGACACAGCAGGAGGCAGCATTCCTGCCCTCCCTCCCGCCCACCACTGCTGGAGCGTTGGCACAGAGGTAATTAGTAGAGCCCGCGGAGGCCCTGACGGCACCTTTGCAAGCTAGGATCGCTCAAGCGTGCGAATGTGTTGAGACAAATTAACTTAACTCTGCACCTGCCAATACATTTTACAGCAGCTTAATTTTTCTGGGACTGGCACCTTGGGCAAGGCCTCCATGGCCCCCCCACAATTAAGTTTCAAAGCGTCTAAAACTAGCTTATTGGCTTCGTCTCCCTGAACGGCTCCTCCTGGAGGGATTCAACCCTTAGGCCTGGTCTACACTAGGACTTTAATTCGGATTTAGCTGCCTTAATCCGAATTAACCCTTCACCCGTCCACACTACAGAGCCAGTTAATTCGAATTAAAGGGCCCTTTAAATCGATTTCTGTACTCCACCTCGACGAACGGAGTAGAGCCTAAATCGATTTTGTTAATTCGAATTAGGGTTAGTGTGGACGCACACCACCGAATTACTGTGTTTAAGTTAATGGGGTAGTGTGGCCGCACACCACCGAATTAATGTGGTTTAAAACCGAATTAAGGTGCTTAGTGTGGCCGCGCACAATCGAATTTATACAACCTGTTTCCCAAATTCGAATTATCTAAATTCGGATTAATCCTGTAGTGTAGACATACCCTTAGTGGCTTCTGCAGCCCCCCTAAGAGAAACAGTCTAATCAAGGGGCAGGAGCAGTAGCCAGTGACTGATGTGACCAGATCACACTTGGCTAGCCAACGCCCATAGCACACTGCACACAGGGGAGAAAACGGCACCAAAAAGTCTAGAGCAATTGGAGCCTGGTAGCACCGCTTCTGTTTAAAGTCGCTTGACACCGTACAGTTACTTATAACTCTGCCAAACCGTAACTGTTTGGCCTAAACATTTCCACGTCAGGTTTCCAAGTCAGGCTGAATGTGGGGGGGAAAGTTTCCTCAAAAATGGGTCCGCCACGTGTGAGAACGAGTTCAGGGGAGAAGCCAGTGTGCTGCCCTTGTGAAAAAATTCCTTACAGCTGTTGTGTTGAGAAGTTCTAGTGGCTCCATGCAGTGGCTCAGAGGCATGGATGTGCCTCTTGCCAGCCCTGTGGAAATCCCCCCAGATTTGGCCAAGTTGAAACGTTTGAGGGGCTTTCTTTTCATGTCGTTGTTTGTTTGTATTTGTCATTCTATTGATTCATTACTTGTTTTGCCGAGAGCCTAGTCACCCAGGCAGGGTCTGCATTATGCTGTACAGACATACAGTTAGTGATAGACCACGCCCCAATACTTGTACAATCTTGGGTTGGTTCATGCAGAGACCATTGTTGTAGGCTCTGTTTTCAGATGCTTATAGTTGTCAGGATCTAAAAAAATAATTGTTTGGGGCTGTATTTTTTTATATCCCTGCCCTTGAAAGCTGGCTTGGAAAATTTCAGGTTAAATATTAATGTTTCAGAAAGTTGCAAGTACCTTCATTCCACCCAAACTCATGGGGTGACAGCGAAAGTCTCGAATAAATCGTACCCACTGGGCACTGTCAGACAAACGCTGTAATGCACAGACTCTGGTTGCCATTAAAGAGTCAACATTTCTCAAGAGCTACCACCGATTTCCTGCTGTGTTTAGAACCGGTGACGACCGTGGCATCTCTCATAGCACTGGTTAGTGGCTGTTGACAAATGTTGATTTCTTAAATATACGCACCCACTTAGGGTTTCATCCAAAGCCCGTTGAGGCCAAGGGGGGGCTTTGGATCAGGCTACTGGTCACTTAATCCTCTCTTGGGTTTAGAAAATGGGATTATTCATCCCTCCCTTGACTGCAGGGCGCTCGGTGCCTACCCAGGCAGGGCATTTGGGTCTGTTATTCTGGGACCATAACCTCTGCTCGTGCACGTAGGAGTTGGCATCTGGAATAGATGACCACACTCCTGCAAGTGTTGTCTGCAGCTATGGAGTCTGCACACAAAACGACTTATGCGCAAAACTCTGGCTGGGGTAGTTGCTTCTGACAAATGTAAATAATATTTCACGTAAAAGCATTTTTTTGGTCTCTGGCCCCGGGGCCAAATCTCGTTATTCTGAATTCGGAACACACTGTCTTCTAGTACCAGCACCTCGCTGTGCTCCCTCAGGCGCCGAGTGGGCAGAGCAGCTGGGCCAACGTAAGCATAGCGAGGGCAGCTTCTGAAGGCAAGACCTGAGGCCCCTGCTCTCCAGGGTGCCCTGCCTAGCTCAGATGCGAGTCAGTCTTCTGGACCCTGCTCCCGAAGTCCTGATGCAGGCTTCTCCTCCGTGGTGCTAGGCAGCGTTTCACCTAGGACTACGCTGGCGGTAGTTCTCTGTGGTTATCACCCCCTGGCTCTGGAATCACCCCTAGTGTCTTCCCCAGAGCGTCTCTGGAGTCAGAGCAGGTCCCTGGAGTCATCTTGACAACCGGGTCCTTCATACACTGCCCTGGGTCATGGGCTTGGTTCTTCAGCACAGTATCTGCTTGCTCTCTGTCCCACCTATGTTTGATAAGGTGTTCGCTTTCCTGGGCAAGCAGCTTTGGTTTTCCGCTCTGTTCCTTTGGCCTACTCCTTGCAACCCCCTGCCCTGCCTGCACACTCCCAGGGGTCAGTTCTCCTGTCACTTACACCAGTGTCAATTGGGACTAGCTCTGCAGGAGTCAGTGAATTGACGGCTCTATGAGCAGCACTTAGTCCTAATTGACACTGGCATAAGTGACAGGAGAACCAGGCCTGCCATGGCTTTCGTCTTTGCTGCTGATCTGTAGTAAAATGCAGATCGCTGTTGGTGTCCCAGCCTAATTTAGCATCCTTTCCTTCCTCCATCCCCCTGGGCGGCTCTGCCTTCCCTTGCTGCATTACTAGACAATAGGCTGTTCTCCTTCACTCAGTCACACCCGTTGATATCTCATCTATGCTGGCTCAGTGGGTGGCGTCCCATCCCATACATCCCTTGCGTCTTTGCGGAGAGGGACCGGGTCTGAGCGGGAGTGGCTCTTTCTGGTTCCGTACCCAGCAATCCCACCAGCACCAGGCGCTTTATTTTTAGATCTGTAAAATGAGCCTGTCATGACAACCCAAGAGGCTCGTAACAATTGCTGTAGCAATGTCCCACTACATTGCACACCGTCAACAGGGGCAGAGTCTGTGGTAAAGGCACAAAATGACAGGAGCACTCCCATGTCCTAGGGTAATACACTGAAGAAGGACTCTGGAGATCTGGGTCGAAGTTCTGGGCATGTCGGGTCTGATTTCCCAAGAGAGCTGAGACCCAGATTCCAAAAGGTGTTTTGGTGCCTAATTCCCTTGGGCCTCAGGTCCCAGAGAGGTACCAAAATATGGGCCAGATCTGCAAGAAAGTTCAGCGGTCATCAATAGCTGGTTTTTAATCACTGGGCCCTATTTTACCCCTCTGTAAAAGGGGAACAATGATCTTTCCCTATGTCTGTGAGGGGGCTGTGAGAGTAAATCCATAAATAACTGGGACGTGCTTGGATGCCCCAGAGCAGGAAGCACCTAGGCAGGATAGCCAGCCGTTAATAGCTGGGCCCAAACATTAAGGTATGCCTGCACTCCCTGCCTCAGGCCCTGCGAGACTCAGCCCACGAGGCTCAATGGACAGGGAAGTTGGAAGACGCCAGCTGAGGTTGTTTCCCCAAAGGGGAGGCTAGAGACCAGGAGATCAGCAAGGGCTTAAAATCCCTTTGTCTGAGGGAAGCCACACACACACCCCGGAGGCAGTAAGAAACCCACTGCACTCCATGCCCGATTTCACCCCTTGTAAGGGGCGTGGGGCACCGTGTGAGGATCAGCCCATGGGGCCCGGGCACAGTGAGTTAGACTGGTCAAAGCACTGCCAGAGCCGCTGCTGCAATGACCCGGCTCTGACAGCATGGGGGCCCCTCCATGTGACACACAGCACAGGCAGATTTCCGTGCCCTGCTAGCAGGTTGGGCTGCAGGTTTCTCTTGGGGGAGCCCCACTTTTATTCTCCCCACCTGGCTGTGTTTTTAAGCAGCACCCACAAGGGGCAGGTTGCTCAGTCACGAAGCCAAAGGGTTTTGCCTAGAGAGGGTTTCCTCCTACATTTCCCTCTGGGGCCGCAGTGCAGCCAAGTTACCAAAGCTGTTAGCACCTTCGCAGCCGCACCCCAGGTCACAGCCGGATTCCTGGCAGCTGGCTGTAGACTCTGGCCATGGTACTTACCTGGCCTCTAGTACCCCCGCATCTGAGCCTTCACAATCTTCAGCGCACTGTGCAGCAGGGCAGGGCTATTACCCCATCGTACAGGTGGGAAACTGAGGCACCAAGTGACTGGCCCAGGGCCACCCAGGGGAAGAGTGGGTCTGTAGCAGAGCAGGGAATTGAACCCAGCTCTCCCATGGCCTAGGGTAACACCCTGATCACTAGGCCCTTCTTCCCCTCAGTGCTGCCCTTTGCAAAGGCCACTCTTCTCTCTGGCTTGCAGGATGCTGGCTTTGTAGCATTCCCTGGCTGGGCTGGACGGCAGCCCACAGTCCAGACCTGCTACCACACCCAGAGCACCTGGGAGAGGCTGGAGCAGGAAGCGCCCCCCCCCCCAATCTCTGAGGTTGGTGCTGGCAGGATTTCAGTGCAGTTAGCGTAACGCCGCCTCCAAGCCCAGCAGTCTCACCCTCCCCAGTGTGTCCGATCTGTGTCCCTTGCTTGTGAGAGACAGGCTCATGGTCTGCTGGGGTCCTGCGCCCCCTTCATGCTCTGATGCTGGAAGAGGCCCTTGGTCGGATTCTCCTCTCACACCAGTGTAAATCAGCAGTAATGCCAGTACAGCCAGCAGCAAGCCTTGTATGCCCGGGGAGGCCCCCGTACAACTTGGTGCTTGTGCACTAGGGCCTGAATCCTGTTGTCACCACTGTAACTCCTGCCGTACGCCAGTGATCAGAGCAGAATTGGGCCCAGCGTGTCTGGTCCTAATGCGAGAAAGGCCGGAGCCACATTCCCTGCTCTTCCCTGGCTGAGTCGGGGGGTGGGAAGGCGGCGGGGGCAGCTGCCTGCTGCTAGTGGGTGCTGGAGGGTTTCTGTCCCGCAGGCTCTCGCCTGCCGCACCTGAAGTCAAACCAAGGAGGAGGCGCAGCTGTACGCCCTAGTTTTGCATTGCAGCAGAGTAGCAGTTAGCATGGAAACCAACAGTAACTCCCGAGAGGCGGCAAAGGCCCCAGATTGGAATTTAATTTCTCCCTTAGCAACGCCGTCCTAAATGCCTCACATCAGCACATGCTATTTTTAAAAGCTGGGTTACAGTCTCCTGGCAGGAAAGGTAAATATAATGGAGACAATTAGGGCCGGCTGCAGTGGGCCCAATCTTGCCCTGATTTCCCTGGGTGCAGCCTGCCGCCTTCAGAGAGGTCACGTGAGGGGAGCTGACTCAGACATGGTGTCACCTTGGTTTCATGGTTAGATTTAGTTTGTAATGGGGAGGGCCAAACTCTGAGCTGTTTCACTGCTGTAACTCCCCGGCTGTCCATGGCCTGGTCCCGGATTTACGCCACTGCCCCTGAGATCGGACTCTGGCCCTTGGCGGTGGAGCCGTGTGCCATGGGAGTCCACAAAAGGAAAGTGAGCACTGACTGCTGCCAGGCACACCCCCAGGCCTAGAGTTCATTGCGGGGGCCATAGGCCGAAAAGGGCCCCAGAGTAACTGAGTCCGCCCCAGTGGTTGTGCTGCATCATGGCAGCAGCCCCATGACCTGCACCACAGGCCGGGATGGGATGGCAGGATGAGTTACGCCCCCCCACCCCTTACAGCTGGCACTCCCACTGCACTGAGACTGGGTGGGGAGGTGGCAGCATAGACTACCTATAGTGTTTGGAGGCACAATCCCCTCCCCTGGATTCTGGCTCCCCCGACACAGGTGGCCGGGGGTGGGGGTAGGAAGGAGGGAGTTCATGGCACACCCAGACAGTGGCAAGAAGACTCTGGTGTTGATTGTAGGGCATATCACCTTCATATGCAGGGGTAGTCCCTGGATTGCTACACTCTGCTTCACTTCGTTACTATGCCGCTTAGGGGAAGCGGGGGCTAATTTTAGGCAAGTGCACCCCTGGCTGATAATGTAGAATTTGCCTCTTCTTGGGTGTGTTTTTTGCTTCACAACTGAATTAAGCAACACTAGCTGGTGACTTTGCCATGGTAACGGCCGAGCTGGGGAAAGAGGGTGGGGTTTAGAGAGAGTGTGTGTGTGTGTGTGTTTGTGTGCGTGAACATGCTGAGAGCAGCATACGCAGGTGATGCAAATGCAGGGCTTTGGATTGTGTGATAATGAATAAAAGATGAACAACGAAAGGCGAAGCTGCAACTGGGTATCATGCTGAATGAGGCGGGTTGCTTTGACGCTGGAGTTGAGCAGCTAAGTCAATGCCCTTCCCCTGCTGCAGACGGCAGCATTGTGGAAGGCCTGCCCTGGTGGGCCTGGGCTATGGGAAGTTGGTAGGATGACAAGGAAGTGGAATTGCTATGCTCATGAGCCGGTCGGTGCATCAGGATCATTAGTACAGTGCTGGGGTTGCATGTGTGGGGCGCCGGTAATTGTTTATTAAGAACAGTTTTGATCCCTTCACTCCTGGGGGAGCCAGCGATGGGGAGTCTGAAAGGACCGTGGCAGGGTGGCTCATCCCCAGAGCATCTCTCCAAGGGCCGGGAAACAAGCTTTCCAGGTCATGCACAGCGTCACGGTTCTGCGATCTGGTTTTGTTTCTCTGTGGAATGAAATAGAGAGTGAGTGCGAGCAGGTGAGGACTCCCCCACCCCGAACGCCAGCTGATTAGGGCCCTCACGTGGGCTATGGCAGACTCGAGTTCAAGTCCTCCTTCTGCCCTAATAAACAGGTTATAGACACAACCTCCCTTTCCTGTTGGAGCTGGTCCACTTTGTAGAAATCATTAATAGTCATTGCACCAGAGATGGA
Source organism: Terrapene triunguis (assembly GCF_002925995.2). Lineage (NCBI taxonomy): Eukaryota > Metazoa > Chordata > Testudines > Emydidae > Terrapene > Terrapene triunguis. The sequence continues at coordinate 2,216,411 of NW_020664725.1, read as the reverse complement.
GCCTGACCAGGCTACAGCATCTCTCTGGGGTTTGATGAATAGTTAATTATTTATACAAAGTGGACCAGCGCCGACAGGAGACACCGACTGACTCGAGCGCAGGGTGGCTCACCTGGGATGTAGGAGGTTCAAGTCCTTGCACTGCCTATGCATCACCGGCTCTTAGCTATTCTGGGGTGGGCCACTCTCGTCTTGGCCTGAAATTCCATCCTTGGCTTGAGCAGCCTCCCCAGTGAACGTTTTGACAAAACCACTATGTTTCTGGGAAGGTTTGATGTTGAGGAACTGGCGTTTTGCAACCAAAAAAAAAAAAAAAAACTTTGGCAATTGGGCTCCCTAACCAATCTAAGTGCCTGACAACGTGGCGCTCGTTTCTCCAGCTCGTCACAGCAATGAGGTGCCCGGAACTGAATGCAGGGTAGCAAGCCGGCCACCTCAGAGCTGTACAGGTGGGGACTGTCGCCACCTTGCTCTGTGATGTGATGCCTCCCGTGCACAGAGCCCAAAACTGCAGTGCTCCTTGTGCCGCCGTATCACGGTCTAATTGCTGTGGGGCCCTCAGCATCACGG
>NW_020664725.1:2168373-2200841 GCF_002925995.2 Terrapene triunguis | reverse complement strand
CCAGAGGGAATGAACAGAACAGGTAATGATGAAGGGGGGATAGGTCAGTGGTTTGAGCATTGGCCTGCTAAACCCAGGGTTGTGAGCTCAATCCTTGAGGGGGCCATTTAGGGATCTGGAGCAAAAATCTGTCTGGGGATTGGTCCTGCTTTGAGTAGGGGGTTGGACTAGATGACCTCCTGAGGTCCCTTCCACCCCTGATATTCTAAGTGATCTCTCTCTTGCCGTCCATCACCACCCTCTGACAAAAAGAGGCCAGGGACACCATTCCTTACCCTATCTATCACAAAGACAGGCTTACAAGGGTGGCAAGATAGAGCAGTGCGCCCCAGGAGACTGGCTGTTACTCTATAGCAGGGGTGGCCAAACTGTGGCTCATGAGCCACTTGTGGCTCTTTTACCATTAAAGTGCGGCTCGTGGAGCCCCCCCCCATTCTTCACCTATCAGACTGGGGGGTGGGGGAGAGCTCAGGACCTCTGCTTTGCAGCAGGGTGGTGGGGTAGGGGCTTCCGCCCAGCGGGGAGGGGGGTCTTGGGGCTTCAGCTCTGTGGAGCGCACCTGCTGGGGCTCAGGGCTTCAGCAGGAGCAGAGCTGAAGCCCCAACCCCCGGCTCTAGAACTTCTGAAGATTGTCGTATGTGGCTCGGAGGGCCAGTAAGTTTGGCCACCACTGCTCTATAGCAAGGCTGTGGTAGAGCTTGAGGGGTTCACACTTGATACTTGATTGGTGAAATCTAAGTGTAGAACACCCAACTGGTTTGGGGTTTGAGCCCTGCTTCTTAAAAGTCTGCCCTGAGGCTGGCACATATGGTTGTGAGTCACTCTAGACCAGTGGTTCCCAAACTTCAACAACCTGGGAACCCCTTTCACTAAAATGTCAGGTCTCGCGAACCCCCTCCTAAAAATGAATATTTCCAGGGATTTTCTCCTTTACCGGAGTATAAATTATAAAAGCAGTGATCTTGGAAATATAAAATTTGTTGTTATGACATGCTTATTGCACAGTATTTATTATTATTATTTATCATTACAGTATTTTTATTACATTATGAAAACGGCAACGCTCTTCCAAGTTATCACTTTTGTAGCTTGTATCAATGTGAATCAGCCTGTTATAAGACAAGGCTCCTGTGTTTCATCAAGGAGTATCAGATGTGAAACAACATGAAGGTATTTAAGAAGCCAACTCAAAGAGTTCCTACTACACAAGCATTCAGGTCTTGAGCAGTCCAGGCAAACAACGCATGTTACAACAAAGCTTAAACTTGTTCTTCATAATAATTTTAAAAACAATACTAGCTGCCTATTTCATTTTAAAAACAGCAAAAAATATCCACCTCCCTTTCCATTTCTTATAAGGAGTCTTGAAGTTTCAATCTCCTCAGTGTGATAGATCTGCTTGCTTTGATCTGCTTAGCTCTTGGAAGTCCAGCGGCTCCGGGCTGTGCTGCCCAGGGTCCCTAGGGACAGCTCTGTCCGCCATTAGGGAATTTTTTCCCGAGAACCCCCTGTAACATTTTGCAAACCCCCAGGGGTTCACGAACCCCAGTTTGGGAACCACTGCTCTAGACACAGCCGATGAGAATAGCTCCACCCAGTGGTCAGCAGTGGTAGTGGAGCTGGGCCCTGGATTTGCCCCTCCCTGTATCTCCTACAAGCTCATGCTTATAGATCAAGACAGATAGCCGGAGGTTGTCTTAAACGGACCATGTGCCTTCTCTGCCCCAGGGCTTAACTGCCCTAGAGTGAGACTGCAAAGAGACCGGCCCTTGAAATAATCATCGTCATTTCAGTCACTAAGTGCATTAGTGGGCAAGATGCTGGTTTCCTGCCCTGAGTCCAGAAGAGAGACAGCCCCGGCGTGGAGACTGCAAGACATCAAGGGGAGAGATATGAGAAGGTGAGACTGCACGGGAGACTGGCTAACCCCAGAAAGGGAACAGTTGGTTCCACTTCCACTGAGAGCTTCACCAGCATCTCTCACCCAGCTACTGTCCCAGCATCTGATGGAGGATTCAGACCTCTGATCAGACTCTGTTGAAAAGGACTCAAAGAGGCCTTTGAAGAGGAAGTTTTGCTTCTAGGCTGTGTCCTTTGGGGTTTTTCTTTAAGATCTATTCTAAAGAACTAGTCTGGTTCAAACTCGCTGGAAGAAATCCCGGTGAAGAGCAAAACCACCGCTCTGAAGCTGAGCGGCTACTCCTCTACAGCTTCTATCTGGGACATTAAAATATATTCAAATAAACAAGGACATGGTATTTGCCTCTGAAACTGATCCACAGGCGCAACCTACTGGTAGCAAAGGAAACTGCAAATGGCATTGAAAAATAAGTTTATAAAGCTAAGATTAAGGGTCTGATCCTGCAGACTCATACTCAGATAAGTAGTCTCTACGCCGGTCGGTGCTTTCATTTAAATCAATGAGACTACTCCTGTGTGTCAGGACTGTGCAAGTTGCAATGTATTTACTTGCAGTATATTATTTATCCACCAGATGTCTCTGTGTGGGGGACAGAGTTCCAGAGTGTGTGGTTCTTGGTGAACAAGGCAGACAAAGCTGGACCTTGAGCTGTGTGGATCTCTATTTGTGTCTGTAGTTTACAGCTGTTTTCTTTAATAAATGTAGTACCTTCTGATTTATAGGATCTGTGACTCCATATATCAGGATGCATGTGAGAAAGAGTTTGTGGGACTGGGTCCTGACCTTTTTTCCTAATTTCTAAAATATTCTCTTTGATCCAGAGATTTACTTGGGACTCACAGCTGGTTACTCCAGACTGTATCTGGCCACAAGAGCCTTGAATTCACACAATCACAGGAGGTTAACATTAAATATGATACCTGGATTTTAAAAGGGACTGGTTATTCCCAAAATCACAACAGGGTGTATCTCCATGCTTCAGATATAAACTTATCTGCCAGGGGAGGAAAGAATCTTCCCCAGCCCTGGACAGCTTTGTACAATTGGTCAGATCCCTTTTTCACCTTCCTCTGAAGCATCAGGCCTAGGCACTGGGGATACTGGATATGATGGACCATTGGTCCCATCCAATATGGCAGGTCATATGTTGGTGTCTGGATTCCTTCAATTCTGTTTCTATCAGATCACTCAGAATCTGTCAGTGGAAGCTTTACACATCTCTGCACAGGAGGGTCTATAAGGGATGGCACTCTCCACCTACCTTGCACCATATTGGCCAATGGCAACGAGGTCTTGGAGTCCACTCGTGACCAGGTGTAAATCGGGGCGGGCACCCCCTCCACAGAGCTGCAGGTCAGCGTGGCATCGCTCCCAATCCGGGCATATTCTGTCCCTTTACAAACAGGGGTAGATGGAGGCACTGAATGGGGAACGAGAAGAGAAAACAATGGATTTCTGTACTCAGAGCATGCATTATCATCGTGCAGCATGGCAACTGGATGTCTCCCCTGCCACTGCCGTCAGCTGGTACCCACTCACTGCTGACAGTTGGGGATTGGTCCTGCTTTGAGCAGGGGGTTGGACTAGATGACCTCCTGAGGTCCCTTCCAACCCTGATATTCTATGATTCCTGTGTCACTGCCTTGTTTAACCGAGTCTCGTCTATTCGTCCTCCTGCTCCCCACATCACCGGCCCCTCCCCTCCCCTCCTCTTCCCCTTCCACCCACTCTTCTCCCTGCCATCCATCTAGCTCTCTGCAAGGGCCTCTTTGCTGTAGTACCAGAGCGCCACACAAAGGCCAGTGAATGGAAAGCTATTGTAATAGAATCAGAGATTATCAGGGTTGGAAGGGACCTCAGGAGGTCATCTAGTCCAACCCCCTGCTCAAAGCAGGACCACTCCCCAGACAGATTTTTGCCCCAGATCCCTAAATGGTCCCCTCAAGGATTGAACTCACAAGCCTGGGTTTAGCAGGCCAATGCTCAAACCACTGAGCTATCTCTCAATTGCTCTTCTCTGGCACTTCCCACCCAGAGATCCCAAAGCACTTTCCAAGAAGGTCCAGGTCATTACCCCTTTGTACAGATGGGAACTGATGCATGCGAGACAAGGGACCCGCACTATCCCAGCCCAAGCCCCAAGGCCAGACGGACGGATCCCAGCTGCTCTTGGACCCAGCCCTGCAGGCCCTGCTCAGAGCAGGGATCCCCATTCCGTGGTGGGCCATGGGATCGCAGTACCCAGACTCACTCAGCACAGTGAAGTGGATGAGCCCTGAGCCGCTGCCGTAGAAGTCCGGGGGGTTGTTCACCTCACAGATGTACGTGCCGTTGTCCGAGGCGCGGATGTTGGCTAGCTGAAGAGTCGCATCCCCCGTGGTGGGAGGGTCGTCCAGGAGGCTGAGTCGTTCGGCCTGAGAGCCGGGCTTGTACAGCTTGTCATTAGTGAAGTAGAGGATCTGCAGGCAGAGGAGACCGTTTGCTGGGGCCCCCTCAGAGATGGGGGTTTGTCCAATGACGACACGGTGAATGAAGGAGGATCGGACGAGCGTCACCCAGCACCAAGAGCAAACCTGCCCTCCGGCTGGCTCTGAATTGCCATTGCAAAGCATGTGGCTTGGAAGAGTAGGTTAAAGTGAAAGCTTCAGAGACTCCAGCAGCAGCCTCGGGGCTCGTGCGAGGGGGAGACGAGGGGGTTTGACAGATTCACCAGGAGAAAGAAACACAAAAGAGGGAGGGGCTAACACTACCCGAAGTGGGACATGAAGTCAAAGGGGATACTGAGCCAGCAGAGATACAGACCAGCTTGTCCCAGGCGCTCAGACCCGGCCGAGAGGGGCCAGGCAGGTACCCAGACACAGCAGCCGTCTCAGCGCTTTCCAAAGCCCTTATAGAATTTAACACAAAGAGAGCGACAGAGAGAGCGAGCACGTGCATGCACGCGGAAAGGCTGCGAAATGGCCCGAGGATGTACCCAGAATGTACAGTCTTCCAATACAACACATAGTCCCGCCTGATCCATACATGGTGTATGTCAATGGAACACACGGTCCCGCCCAGTCCGTACATGGCGTATCCCAGGGGAACACACAGGTCCATCCAGAAAACCTGCGGCAGGGCTAGCAGTAAAACCCAGAACTCTTGCACCCTGCCCAGGGCTTTAACTACAAGCCCATCCTTCCCCCTCGATGGATGAGAACATCCCATTGGCTGTTCCCACTAGGTGTCCAAAACCACAGTTGTATCTGCAGTGATACTCACTATTGTACATACCTCTGAGCTTCTCATTCGATTGTCTCTACAAGTCTTTCCCCAGCCTCCCAGTTGATCCTGGTCCCATCCCTGCTCTTGGATGTGTGGCTTCACTGGTGTTTCTAATAGCCCTGGCATACATCTCTCGGATCTGAGAGCCCCTCTGGGCTGGCTGCCTCCCCCCCCCCCCACATTCCGCCAAAACCTTAAAGGCCGTCCGAAAAATCCAATTTAATTTCCACCAAAAGTTGGGAATGAAATGGATTCAGCCGGCATTGCTCCGGAAACGAGAGAGCGAGAGAGCCCTTTGTGTCGGTTCCAATTCTTTTCGTTGCTGTTGGAACCATCAAAAATTTGGACCAAACCGAGCTGCTTTCAGGAAACATTTAGACAAAACTTCATTTTTTGACTCAAAAGATATTGGTTGGGAAAAAGCAACAGCCAGCTTTTATGTAGCGTGTGTCCTTCATGGATCTCAAAGTGCTGGACAAAGGAGGGCAGCAGCATTTGCCTCATTTTACAGATGGGGAAACTGAGGCACAGGGAGGGAAGTGACTTGCCCAAGGCACCCAGAGAACTAATGGCAAAGCTGAGAGTTGAGTCCAGGTCTCCCGAGTCCCACTCCAGTGCCCTATCCTCTAGCCCCCCCTGCTCTAACGACGAGCCCATCATCCTTTAGGGGCTTTCCCTTGGCCTCACTCTTGTTCCCTGGTGGTTATTTGTGGACCAGCCCCTCAGCCTGGGCTGACAACTTTCACCCCGGCTTTCTGCATCAGCTCCTCATCCAGGCATCAAGAGCCTTGAACTATCCCCCCCAGGCTTTCCCTGGGCTGGAAGCAGTAACATGTTGAAGAAAGCTCCCCACAGGCCCTGAAGTAACCCCCCAAGCTCCTCCCCTTGGGACCTCGGTCCCTCCCTCACCTGCTTGGCCTGCTCAGGCGCTATAGAGGCTGGCGCAAACCTCCACTCCAGCATGAAATTTTTGTCAACCGAGGTTTTATAGTGGCAGGGAAATTCCACACTGGAGCCTCGTTCCTGCATCACGGGGTCCTGTGGCACTGTCACCTCCACACACGGCCCAGCACCTGTGGAGGAGAGTGAATGAGTCCTTCCGTTCTGTCGCTGCTCGTTCCCTACTGCAGCCTCCCTGCCCTCCCGTCCATTCAAAACGCTGCGGCTTAAATAGGGTTGCCAACTCTCCTGGACTGGCTGTCAGTCTCCTGGAATCGGCCACAATCTCATGGTGACCATTAAAAGCAATCTGGGAGATTTTAATAGGCCAAAAAGTCCAGTTGGTGGCACTGCGGGGCTAAGGCAGGCTCCCTGCCTGCACTGGCTCTGCGCAGCTCCCGGAAGCGATCGCAGTCCGGCTCCTAGGCGCAGGGGCGGCCAAGGGCTCTCCACGTGCTACCCCCGCTCTGAGCGCCGACTCTGCAGCTCCCATTGTTCATGAACTGCAGCCAATGGGAGCTGCAGGGGTGGTGCCTGCAGGCAGGGGCAGTGCGCGGAGAGTCTCTGGTCCCCCCTGCGCCTAGGAGCCAGACATGCTGATCGCTTCCGGGAGCCGTCCAAGATCAGCGCTGCCTGACCGGAGCCTGCACCCCAACCCCTGCCCCAGCCCTGAGCCCCCTCCCACACTCCAAACCCCTTGGCCACACCCCACAGCCCAGAGCCTGCACCCCAACCCCCTGCCCCAGCCCTGAGCCTCCTCCCACACTGCGAACCCCTCTGCCCCACCCTAGAGTCCGCACCTCCTCCTGCATCCCATCCCCCTGCCCCAGCCTGGTGAAAGTGAGTGAGGGTGGGGGAGTGCAAGCAATGGGGGAGGGGGGAGAATGGAGTGAATGGGGGCGTGGTATTGGAGAAGGGGTGGGGCAGGGCGGGGTAGGGGGCGGGGCAAGGGTGTTTGGGTTTGTGCGATTAGACAGTTGGCAACCCTATGCGGCTAAGATCGGCTTTCTTGTTCGCTGCTCTCACCCTGCCCTCCTCTGCAAGCCCATCCATTGCCTGCCCCTCTTCCACCACTACCCCAGACACAAGCCTCTTGTCCTAACCCCCAAAGCCCTCCAGGATACAGCACCCCCCCTTTCTGCTCTATTACCCTATCATGACACTGACCCTTGCCTTTGCTCCTCCGAGCATGGCAGCCTTGGATGACCACAGCCCCACACAGACCTTGGGAGAGCCCTGTGGGGCAGGGATCGTCTCTTCCTGTGTTTGTACAGCGCCCCGCACAAGGGGCCCCGGTCCCGGCTGGGGCCTTTGGGCACTACCGTTATACCAATATACACCGCAACTCTGAACAGAAATGCATGATCAGTAACAACACGTCAGGTAAAAAAGATACTGTTTTTTCCTTCCTTTCATTTTCCACTTCGTTGAACTTTCAGGCAAGTGTTAAATGGCCCCTTAGCAGGGGATGGGTGTGGTGGGTGGACAGGAAAGATACCCCAGCCCAAAGGGAGCTCATGGACTGACAGGGTGCTCTCAGCTCCTGTGAGTCTGTCAGTCTAGTTCTCTCATCCTGCACTTTCTCCTTCCAGATGCCTGTTAAGGACCTGATCTAACTTCTGTTACAGTCAATTGAAAGAGTCACCCTGATTTCTATGGGCTTTGGATCAGGCCCTAAGGGAAGAGGGGCTGGAAAGGAATGTGGAGGGACGTGGCCTTCGGTGTGTCACCAGAGTCACTAGGGAGGGACTCTGCACAAACAGGGGTGGGGGTGACTTCCAGGGGTGAAAGGACAGCCCGTCTCCATCCTGTGCTCCTTGTCGGGTTGGAGACCATTTCCCAAAATCGCCAGCCCCTTCATAGACAATGCCCAACGTGAGCCCACAAATCAGAGCAAACTCCTGGCTTTTAGTAGCCAAGAGGATATTTACAAAGCAGGAGTGGGGAACCCAGACCACCCGACCAGCCCTACTGATCCACACTTGTTTATCATGCCCAAGAAACTGATTATCAAGAACGTTATTTAGCAAATTGTGAAAGATGTGAAGTGAGTGTAGAAAGAAAAGTAAATATGGCAGGCGACCAGCTTGGCTAAACAGTGAAATCCTTGCTGATCTTAAACGCAAAAAAGAAGCTTACAAGAAGTGGAAGATTGGACAAATGACCAGGGAGGAGTAGAAAAATATTGCTCAGGCATGCAGGAGTGAAATCAGGAAGGCCAAATCACACTTGGAGTTGCAGCTAGCAAGAGATGTTAAGAGTAACAAGAAGGGTTTCTTCAGGTATGTTAGCAACAAGAAGAAAGTCAAGGAAAGTGTGGGCCCCTTACTGAATGAGGGAGGCAACCTAGTGACAGAGGATGTGGAAAAAGCTAATGTACTCAATGATTTTTTTGCCTCTGTCTTCGCGAACAAGGTCAGCTCCCAGACTACTGCACTGAGCAGCACAGTATGGGGAGAAGGTGACCAGCCCTCTGTGGAGAAAGAAGCGGTTCGGGACTATTTAGAAAAACTGGACGTGCACAAGTCCATGGGGCCGGATGCGCTGCATCCGAGGGTGCTAAAGGAGTTGGTGGATGTGATTGCAGAGCCATTGGCCAGTATTTTTGAAAACTCATGGCGATCTGGGGAGGTCCCGGCTGACTGGAAAAAGGCTAATGTAGTGCCCATCTTTAAAAAAGGGAAGGAGGAGGATCCGGGGAACTACAGGCCAGTCAGCCTCACCTCACTCCCTGGAAAAATCATGGAGCAGGTCCTCAAGGAATCAATTATGAAACAATTAGAGGAGAGGAAAGTGATCAGGAACAGTCAGCATGGATTCACCCAGGGGAAGTCGTGCCTGACTAACCTAATTGCCTTCTATGATGAGATAACTGGCTCTGTGGATGAGGGGAAAGCAGTGGATGTGTTATTCCTTGACTTTAGCAAAGCTTTTGATACGGTCTCCCACAGTATTCTTGCCGCCAAGTTAAAGAAGTATGGGTTGGATGAATGGACTGTAAGGTGGATAGAAAGCTGGCTAGATCATCGGGCTCAACGGGTAGTGATCAATGGCTCCATGTCTAGTTGGCAGCCGGTTTCAAGCGGAGTGCCCCAAGGGTCAGTCCTGGGGCTGGTTTTGTTTAATATCTTTATTAATGAACTGGAGGATGGTGTGGACTGCACTCTCAGCAAGTTTGCAGATGACACTAAACTGGGAGGCATGGTAGATACACTAGAGGGTAGGGATCGGATACAGAGGGACCTAGACAAATTAGAGGATTGGGCAAAAAAACAAACAAAACCTGATGAGGTTCAACAAGGACAAGTGCAGAATCCTGCACTTAGGACGGAAGAATCCCATGCACTGCTACAGACTAGGGACCGAATGGCTGGGTAGCCGTTCTGCAGAAAAAGATCTAGGGGTCACAGTGGACGAGAAGCTGGATATGAGTCAACAGTGTGCTCTTGTTGCCAAGAAGGCTAACGGCATTTTGGGCTGTGTAAGTAGGGGTATTGCCAGCAGATCAAGGAATGTGATCGTTCCCCTTTATTCGACATTGGTGAGGCCTCATCTGGAATACTGTGTCCAGTTTTGGGCCCCACACTACAAGAAGGATGTGGAAAAATTGGAAAGAGTCCAGCAGAGGGCAACAAAAATTATTAGGGGTCTGGAGCACATGACTTATGAGGAGAGGCTGAGGGAACTGGGATTGTTTAGTCTCCAGAAGAGAAGAATGAGGGGGGATTTGATAGCTGCTTTCAACTACCTGAGGGGGGGTTCCAAAGAGGATGGAGCTCGGCTGTTCTCAGTGGTGGCAGATGACAGAACATGGAGCAATGGTCTCAAGTTGCAGTGGGGGAGGTCTAGGTTGGATATTAGGAAAAACGTTTTCACTAGGAGGGTGGTGAAGCACTGGAATGCGTTACCTAGGGAGGTGGTGGAGTCTCCTTCTTTGGAGGTTTTTAAGGCCCGGCTTGACAAAGCCCTGGCTGGAATGATTTAGTTGGGAATTTTCCTGCTTTGAGCAGGGGGTTGGACTAGATGACCTCCTGAGGTCCCTTCCAACCCTGATATTCTATGATTCTATGATCTCTGTGGAGTGTGGGAGGAATTCTAAAGAGATCGCACCATGACAGCTGTGAACTGGGTGCCTGGGGCAGCCCTCACTGAAAATGCCACAGTCAGGGCAGGCTGCAAAAGGGAGAACAGATTCTCCCAAAACTGGTGGTTAACCTGATGTTAGACTCACCGACCAGTCGCAAACTGTGCTCCTGATCCCCACACTGGTTATCAAGAAGCTGAAAAAGAAATCACATAGCCCCCTTTATTGCATTCCAGTTCTCTGGCTCCCAATCAGCACCTAGGTCCAGTATAGTGAGAAGTTATTTTAAAACTCTGCTCACTATACAAAATGTTCTTCTGAACCCAAAGGGCCAGCCACATTGGCAAGTCAGTATTAGTTTGGATCTTACCCAAAATCCCACGCTGCCAGCCAATCCTTTGGTGTCTAGTTCTAAAGTTTATTATAAAGAAAAAAGAAAGAACAAGAAGAGAGTTATTAAATGGTAAAGTAGTCAGATACATACAGAGACTTCAAAGTCCATATATCAGGTTTTTAGCAGTATTGGTGAGTTGCTGGCTTGAAAGTCCCTCTGGACAACATCCGCAGCTTGGGTGAGTCATTCAGTCCTTTGTTCAGAGCTTCGTTTGTAGAAAAGTCACTCCAGAGGTAAGAAGCAGGAATGAAGACAAAATGGAGAAGATGTGCAGCTGCCCTTTATATTCCTTTTGGCGTGTGGCTTGTACTTCCTGTGTCCCAAACACAAGGTTCACAGCACATGGGCATGGAACATCCTTAGAGTTCTCTGTCCACAGGCGTGCCCCTACATGTCTTGCTGACTCATAAGGTGTATCCTCTGGCTCCTTTCCATGGGGTCATTGTACCACTGATGACCGTTGATGGACCATCGAACAGGCTAGGCAGTGCTGATGCCAATCTGTGTGGGGGTGTCACGCAGAAACACAGCACAAGTTTGGAAATACAGATAAACCCTACATATCTCTAAATCACAATACAAAAGGTGATACAAACATAGAACCAAGATTATCCTACTTGACAAATGATAACATTGTCGCAGGTACCTCACATGGCATATCTGGTCCGATTCCTTGCAATTTTATAATACTGGTATCAATAACATCACAAAGTGTTCCTCTTATTCCATACAGTGTCACAGCAGGTGAATGGGCAGCATGGCGGCTCGTGCAATTCAATGTTGGCAAATGCAAAGTAGTGGGAGTACTCCTACTGGCTGAGAATAACTGTACGCTCTCAGGAAAAAGACTCATGTGTCACCTGGGTGCATTCAAACAAATTGCATTTGAATACAGCCAACTCAAAGTTCTACATCTAGAAAGAGGGAATGCAGGCCACACCTAAAGAATGGGAATCTGTCTCCTGGAAAGCAGGGACTCTGAAAAGTCATAGTGGACAAGCAAGTCAGCATAAGCTCTTAGTGCGAACCAAAATGGTTCAAGGGCTGGAGCAAATGCCTTAGAGTGGGAGACTTTAAAAGAGTTGAATCCGTTTAGCTTATCAAAATGATGGAGAGGTGACTTGATTATGTAGCACTCACAAGGGAATGTCAGGGTTAAATTACCTGTGCCCTGCCCCATTACAGTGTGGAGAACACCGTGGTCCCATCAGGGTTGTTGTTGTTGTTGTGTCCCAAAGAGACTGAGCTGGTGTGAGGCTGGTGCCGGCTGCACTATCTATTTAAAGTTTAATAAAAGTTCAGTTTGAAACCCATGATCCCTGGACGGGAGTGTAACACTTGGTGAGCACAGGCAGGAGAGGCTGAACTGCAGTGATCTGACCAGAGAGGAAGCTATCTAGAGCGGTTGCAGGCTGTTCCAGGAAAAGCTGCCAGAAGGCAATGCCAACAGAAAAGTGATTTTGCATAAAGTTTTCTCTGGAAGTAAGAGGGGAAGATTTAATTGTTTGCAAGCACTATGGCTAGCTGGGAGAGAGTTAAAGGACACTCTTAGGAAGGGAGGAGGAAAAGATGAGCATTTAAGAGAAGTTTGTGACTCTCTGGGAATTTCTGGGATAGATCGCAGTAAAAATGCATCACAAAGCCATTTGGTTTTAACCAAACATACAACAAGCCACCTACATAGTGAAGAGCAGGGGGAGTTGGAAGATCAGGGATTGTCTACATTACTGGCATTAAGAGATCAGATTTTACAACTAATTGCTACAGCAAGAAAAGAGCAGATTGAAGCTCCTAAAGTAGAAACAGTTCAGAAATAGCATACTGCAAAATGAAAGGAGCTTGAAACACAGTTTCAGGAAAGAATGAAGGAAATTACAACCCAAACCCCTGTGAACACGTGGAACATGGGAAGTCAAATAGAGGAAAATAGAAAGGAGCATAAACTGTGGCAGCCAAGTGTAAAAGTATCATTAGGCAGGAGGCCCAAAAGGAATGTGAAGAGCAACTTAGCAAAAGACACAAAAACTAACAGCAAAAAAATGCTTTAAGTACATCAGAAGCGGGAAGTGAGGCCACTGGACAATCGAGGTGCTAAAGGAGCACTCAAGGAAGACAAGGCCACTGCGAGAAGCTAAGTGAATTCTTTGCATCGGTCTTCACTGAACAGGATGCGAGGGAGATTCCCATATCTGAGCTATTCTTGTTAGGAGACAAATCAAAGGCGCTATCCCAGACTGAGTTCTCGATAGAGGAATTTTGGAACAAATTGATAAATTGAACTGTAATAAGTCACCAGATGGTATTCACCCAAGAGTTCGGAAGAAACTCAAATATGAAATTGTAGAACTACTAACTGTGGTATGTAATCTAGTCCTTAAATCAGCCGCTGTACCAGATGACTGGAAGGTAGCTAAAGGTAATGCCAATTTTTAAAAAAGGCTCCAGAGGTGATCCCAGCAGTTACTGGCCAGTAAGCCTAACTTCAGGACCAGGCAAATTGGTTGAAATTATAGTAAAGAATTATCAGACACATAGATGGACATGATATGTTGGGGAAAAGTCAACATAGATTTTGTAAAGGGAAATCATGCCTCACCAATCTATTAGAATTCTTTGAGGGGATCAACAAACGAGAACAAGGGTGATCCAGTGGATATAGTGTACTTGGATTTTCAGAAAGCCTTTGACAAGGTCCTACACCAAATGCTCTTAAGCAAAGTAAGCTGTCATGGGATAAGAGGGAAGGTCCTCTCATGGATCAGTAATTGGTTAAATTGTAATTGGTTAGGAAACAAATGGTAGGAATAAATGTTTTCACAGTTGAAAGAGGTAAATTGAAGGGTCCCCAGGGACCAGTGCTGTTCAACATAATTCATAAATGATCTAGAAAAGGGGGTAAACAGTGAGGTGGCAAAGTTTGCAGATGATACAAAATTATTCAAGATAGTTACGTTCAAAGCTGCCTATGAGGAGTTAAAAACGGATCTTACAAAATCGGGAAACCTGAGCAACAAAATGGCAGATGAAATTCAATGTTGATAAATGCAAAGTAATGCACATTGGAAGACATTCACAACTATACATATAAAATGATGGGGTCTAAATTAGCTGTTATTACTTAAGAAAGATTTTGGAGTCACTGTGGATAGTTCTCTGAAAACATCGGCTCACTGTACAGTGGCAATAAAAAAAAAACTAACGGAATGCTAGGAACCACAAGTAAAGGGACAGATAATAAGACAGTAAATATCTTAATGCTACTATGTAAATTCTTGGTACGCCCACACCTTGAATACTGCTTGCAGTTCTGATCGTCCCATCTCAAAGATATATTAGCACTGGAAAAGGTGAAGAAAAAGGGCAACAAAATTAGTTAAGGGTATGGAACAACTTACATCTGAGGAAAGATTAAAAAGACTGGGACTGTTCAGTTTGGAAAAAAGACAACTAAGGGGGAATATGGTAGAGGTCTATCAAATCATGACTGGCATGGAGAAAGTGAATAGGGAAGTGTTGTTTACCTCATCACATAACACAAGAACCAGGGGTAACTTGTTAATTTTAATAGGCAGCAGGTTTACAACAAATGAAAGGAAGTACTTCTTCACCCAATACAAAGTCAACCTGTGGATCATTGCCAGGGGATCTTGTAAAGGTAGAAAGTGGGTTCAAAAAAGAATTAGCTAAGTTCATGAAGAATAGGTCCATCAATGGTCATTAGCCAAGATGGTCAGGAACGCAATCCTGTGCAGTGGGTGTCCCTAGCTTCTGACTGCCAGAAGCTGGGAGTGAACAACCTGGCCTGGATCACTGGATAATTGCCCAGTTCTGTTCATTCCATCTGAAGCACCTGGTATTGGCCACTGCCAGAAGACAGGGTACTGGACTAGATGGACCATTGATCTGACCTAGTATGGCCGTTCTTATGTAGTGGATGGAAGATAAATCTCCCAGTAACACATTTTAGGAAGCTTGAAGAGTTACTAGAAATAAAAGATGGGCTTGATCTTGGAGCTTGCAATGGAACTGAAATCCCTTACAAGTCCAGTTCCAATTAAGCAAAGATGATGACATCTTAACTATCACTGTGCTGGTCAGTCCACAAAAACTGGAGAACTGATCCCTGGTTACATTGTTATTGAGGAGATAGTCAAACACCACTGCTGCAATTCATCTGAAGCACCAGCACGTAGTCTCATTAACAATCCTTCACAGTTTACAGCAATAACAACCCATTAACCTAGGTCTTCACTTCTGCCAGGTTGGATGCCAGAGCACATCAGTGGGTTGCAGAATTATCTGACTAACTTCAAAATCAAATATCATTCAGGGAAATCTAACAGAGGCAAATGCTCTATCCAGAACGCCCCCAGGAAAACAATACGATGGGCTGCACAGAAGAAACAAGTAATGTCGTTAAGGCTGTTCTACAGCCCTTGGATGTACAAAGAGGTGGCAAGGTAGCTTGGTGAGCAGCCATTACTGCCAATTCTTTGGCAATAGGAGACTTCTCCATGGGCATTAAATCCACCCTCCACTGTATTTCCTGAGAAGACATTTTGGCGCCTCAGAAAGAAGATCCAGTGATTGCTAAAATTCTCCATTGTAAGTCCAGGGAGAACAAAAGAACACAGGAGGATGTGGTATAAGGTCTCTGCTTTGAGGTGTGAGTGATATGGATTGCATTTGGATACTTGATCAGAAACCAAGTTACAAAATCAACTGGTATTACCTGAAAAAAAAATACTAAAGGCAGGTATAGCGAGAACTGCCTGGAGAGATGGGTTTCAGAGTAGCAGCCGTGTTAGTCTGTATCCACAAAAAGAACAGGAGTACTTGTGGCACCTTAGAGACTAACAAATTTATTTGAGCATAAGCTTTCGTGGGCTACAGCCCACTTCATCGGATGCATAGAGCGGGTAATAAGTCTCACAAGAGATGGGTTTTATTGGCCACAGCTTGAGGAGGAAATCAAATATTATAGCACCAGATCTGTATGCGTCAACCTGTTTTGTTAGCGGATATGTCAGGCCGACATAATATTTATGAGGGAGAAATGTAGCACTCATAGGGGAATAATGGTTTTAATTGACCTGTGCCCTGTCTCTCTAAGGCAGGGGTAGGCAACCTATGGCACACGTGCCGAAGGTGGCACGCAAGCTGATTTTCAGTGGCACTCACAGTGCCCAGGTCCTGGCCACTGGTCCGGGGGGCTCTGCATTTTAATTTAATTTTAAATGAAGCTTCTGAAACGTTTTAAAAACTTTATTTACTTTACACACAACAATAGTTTAGTTACATATTATAGACTTATAGAAAGAGGCCTTCTAAAAACGTTAAACTGTATTACCGGCACGGGAAACCTTAAATTACAGTGAATAAATGAAGACTCGGCACACCACTTCTGAAGGGTTGCCAACCGCTGCTCTAAGGTCTGGAGCCCAGCTGAAGAGAGAAAGAGCAGTCAGGAAGCGAGGGCTGGTCGCAGAGAGGTTGTGGTGTCCCCGGGGAGATTGAGCTGGCATGGGGCTTGTGCAGGCTGCATGGTTCTGGAGTTTGGTTTTTGGTTTTTATATTAAGTTTAATAAAACCTCAGTTTTAAAACCATCCCTGGACTGGGAGTGTAACAATGACAGTGATAAGGCACCTTCCCGGGGAGAAAGCAGCAGGTACTAAATGGCTCTTTAATGCACAGAGAAAGGCAGAACAAGAGACAATGGCTAGACGCTGAAGCCTGACAAATTCAAATTAAAATCCAAACTTTTAACAGTGCAGGTGATTAACCATTGCTACAAACTGCCCAGGGAAGGGGAGGATGCTCCGTCTCTTGCTGTCTTCTCATTCAGACTGGCGCCTTCTGGAAGATGCTTTAGACAAACACCAGTTATTGGTCTCCATACAGGGGTAAGTGGGTGACAGTTAATGGCCTGTGCCATGCAGGAGGCCAGGCTAAATGATCTAATGGTGCCGTCGTCTGCCCTTAACACCTGTGACTCACTGTGGCGAGCACAAGGAGAACCTCCATTCACTGTGCCGTAGTGGTCAGAAAAGCATGAAGAGTGCTATAAAACAACAGTGAGATCATGCTGCCATTCTCAGCAGTGCCCCTGCCCACTGCGCCTAGTTCTGGTCACCCCATCTCTGGAAGGAGACAGCTGACATGGAGGAGGTGCTCAGATGCATGATCAGAATCTTGTTCCATCCTCTGAAGCCGCTGGTTCTGGCCACTGCTGGACACAGCATGCGGGCTAGATGGGCTGGGAGTCTGGTCTGGGGTCGCAATCCCAGTGCTGCTGTTTTGATCATGTTCTATATTAACTAGAGTTTGGACTTTTCTACTCATCACATTGTTGATTTTTGGCATACTGAGGTTCCCATACATCCCACGCTAGGTCTGTGTCATGTAGCAAATACTCGTCGATTGCAAACATGTATCAAGAGCTTCACCACCACATTCACCAGTATTTCTGCAAAAAGGAAAGGAAGGCGAGGCACATCTGCAGCGCCTGTGAGCCAGGACCAGCACCATGGAGTGACGGTGACGCATGGACTGAAAGTCAAAGGGGGATGGGTTACCTAGGGAGGTGGTGGAATCTCCTTCCTTAGAGGTTTTTAAGGTCAGGCTTGACAAAGCCCTGGCTGGGATGATTTAGTTGGGGACTGGTCCTGCTTTGAGCAGGGGGTTGGACTAGATGACCTCCTGAGGTCCCTTCCAACCCTGATATTCTATGATTCTATGAAGCGTGGGTGTCCAGTAGGGTTGAAGGGAAGTGATGCGGGAACATGCTTGGACCAACGCATCAATAACTTTAAGCCCTGGGATGCTGTGACGTTCCCCTCCGGTGTTATCTGGACCAGTGATCTGCTAGGACACTCCAATCCTTGACTCTGGAAGCCAGCCTTACCCATGGGTGCTGACTCCTTGGGTGCTCTGGGGCTGGAGCACCCACGGAGAAAAATTACCCACCGGCAGCTCCCCGCTCCCCCCCCCCCAGCTCACCTCCTCCTCCACTCTGCCTCCTCCCGTGGGTGCACTGCCTGCCTGCTTTTTCCTCCTGGCTCCCAGCGCTTGAGCAGCGAAACAGCTGATTCGCACAGCAAGCGCAGGGAGGAGGGGGAATGCGGCGCGCTCAGGGAAGAGGCAGGGCTGGGGCGGGGATTTGGGGAAGGGGTCCAATAGGGGCAGGGAGGAGCGGAGTTGGGGTGGGGACTTTGGGGAAGGGGTTGGAATGGGGCAGGGCCAGGGGCAGGGAAAAGGATAGAGTCGGGGCAGGGCCAGGGGCAGGGGGGGCGCCTATGGCCTTACCGTGCTCTGCTGTGAGAGCCCCCACTCCCGGGCTGTTCATGCACAGCCTTTGGCATGGAAGCTGCTCCCAGCTACTTGCAAGCGAATGACACTAGCCAATATCTCCGGTCCCAGACACAACCCTCGGAACCTCTGTCTTGCAGTGTCCAGTTATGCCCGCTGGACGCTGCAAGCTTACATGAGTTCGTCAATTTAACAAAAAAATTGATATGTACCAGGCTTGTTATCCCAAGGGGAGTCTCTGACACTCTTCAAACCAAATGCACTGCTTCAGGTAGAACAAACAAACAGATTTATTAACTATACTAAATAGGGGGGGAGGGATAGCTCAGTGGTTTGAGCATTGGCCTGCTAAACCCAGGGTTGTGAGTTCAATCCTTGAGGGGGCCACTTAGGGATCTAGGGCAAAATCAGTACTTGGTCCTGTTAGTGAAGGCAGGGGGCTGGACTCGATGACCTTTCAAGGTCCCTTCCAGTTCTAGGAGATAGGATATCTCCATTTAAAAAAAAAAAAAATAAACATTGACTTATAATCACTTAAAATCTAAGCACAACAAGTCAGATTTGGTCAAATGAAATAAAAGCAAACCGCATTCTATGCTGATCTTAACACTTTCAGTGCCCTTACAAACTTAGATGCTTCTCACCACAGGCTGGCTGGTTGCCCTTCAGCCAGGCTCTCCCATTTAATCAGCGCTTCAGATGCTGGGTGGTGGGGTCTGTAGATGGAGGTGGAAGAGAGAGGAAGAGCATGGCAAACGTCTCTCCCTTTTATCATGTTCTTTCTTCCCTCTTGGCTTTGCCCCACCCCCTTCAGAGTCAGGTGAGCATTACCTCATCGCAGTCCCAAACTGGCTAAAGGAAGGGGGCTGACTCACTCAAGAGTCCAACAGATCCGCTTGTTGCTGCCTAGGCCAGCGTCATTTGTTCCTGTGAGGCTGGGCTGGGTTTGGTTTGTCCCGTACATGCCCTGATGAGGTGTGAACTGCCTCTCTGCTCTTGGAGAGTTTTTGTCTGGGCTTATTTTAAGCCATGAGGATAAATTTTCAGCCTCATAACTATATACATGAAATTATAACCTATAACATCACTGTAACAACAATTACTATAACATCACTAGAACAACAATGCTCAGTGCATCATGAGCCTTCCGAAGACACCCATGACAAATTTTGCATTGGATACCACACGATCATTTTAGAAGGATGAACATGGGGGTGTAGCGTGTTCCCACGAGGTACAGAACATCACAGATGCTGCACATATCGGGGTACATGAGCCAGCTGCTTCCCACGCTCCTGGGCTTCACTTCCTTCCCCCATCGTCTCTTTCCTTACGTAACTCACTACAGTGTCTTTTCTAATCCGTGACTTTGGTTCCCTCTTTATCTCTCTCGCTGCCCTTCCCACCCTGCTCCTGTTGTTAGGGAGAGGCTCAGCTCGCCATGGTTACGGTTGCGATGAACTTGCCAATCTGAGCCTGATTGCCCACCCCCCGCACTTCGCGCACAGCTCCTGCTCAGTCCCTGCCAAAAGCTTGCAATTCAGTTGAAGACAAGGTGCAACCGAGGTGTGTCGCAAACAGCCCCCCTTTTCCCCCAAATCACCTCCCCCCACACACTCACTGCTGATTTCTCACCCGCCCCCGCACCTGCACACACACACGGCCCCACCCCTCACCAAATCACCCTCCCGACCCGGGCACAGCCGCACGCACTCCTGCTTCCCTGGCTCAATCCTCCTTCCATCCCACTAATGCCTCCCTGCTCTCACCCCACAGCCACAGGCCTGGTAGGACCCGTCCTGCTTTCCCAAGTCTGTGCCGCCCTGTTTGCTCTGCGGTTGGGATGACTTGGGCATGGCTGGCCCGCAAGGGCTTGGCAGCCAACTCCAGGCACCTCCAACATGGGGATTGTAGAAGACTCGAGGGCTGGGAAGGTCCTGGCTCAGGCCAGCTAGGCTGATCTGGACGGTTGGATTCCCAGATTTTCAGCATTCTCACAAAGGGTGGAAGATGCAGAATCTGAAACCGTACGTGACAAGTTCCTCAAACGAGGATGCAGCGCGAGCTCCAGAGCGCTTCCCAGCATGTGACCGAAGGTGAAGAAGGCCCTGCCCTGGCTGGAGTGTACTGGGACATACAGTGTTAGCTGTGAGTCGCTAGGGTCAGCATAACCAGGGCACAAGGCAGGTGTCCCAGGGAAGCACTAGGGTTGCCAGCCGTGCAAGCCTTCCCGTTAAGACAGGAGGAGGAAGCTGCAGGACTGTGCCGAGGATTTCCGCATTCTGCCCCAGTGCTGAGGCTTCCAGAGACACCAGCCAGGCTTTGCAGCCCTCCTCTACTGCCTGGACTGGGCAAGCGGGAACAAACAGAGCTGACACCCAGCCCCACGAATAGCCCCGACTGAGATCCCTGCCAGAGGCGTCCCTGCCTGGGCACCCACACCCGTGAAAAGCCAATGGCCCCAAGCCACTGGTTACTCACCAAAGAATGCGGAGAAGGTCAAAGCCAAGCAGCCGAGCGGAGGGCTGGGGAGCCTGGTCCTGGCCATGTCGCCTTTCTGCTTAGAGCTGAAACTGTCCAGCAAGCGTGACTGCTCTTTATCTTATACCTCAGCTAAAGCAAACAAGTGGTGTGAAGCTCTGACTCACGCAAGAGGCAGCCACTGCTAATCGCACGCTGTGCCACACTGACCACGCTCTTGTGGCCCCCCACTCAGCAACGCCTTCAGCCCACCGCCTGCCCCGTGGCACCGCCCAGGGACCCCTCGGCAATGCCGGGATTTCAGGGGTAGTGCGCACGTGGAGGGAAGGGGGGGCAGGAGTCCCAGAGGAAGGACCTGGCTCGAAGGCATGGGACCCCTTCTTCCCATACAGCATTGAGGGCTCGAGGGAGAATGGCCATTGGAAGATTGGGGTCCTTCTGAAAAGGGAAAGCTGGTTCCTACAGCCAGGAAAGAACTGCGCTGGGGTGGTTAAAAATTAACAGCGCTCCAGAAACAGTGCCTGCTGCTTCCACCCAAACCCCACCAGCGCAAACAGCGCTGCCCAGATAACCCAGAGGGCTGGGAACAGATTTACTAAATAACAATGCTCGGCTGGGCGGTAGCATGCAGCTTTCCAGACAGAGCTCTGTTCCTGCTCAGCGGCGTGAGGAGGAGCGGGGGTGGGGGGATGCTGCCTGACCTCCAACGCGCTGTCCCAGCAGCAAGCAGCTGAATGATCCTGAGTGGGATCCTTGGGGGTTTCCGGGCCTGGCCAGACCAGTTACAGCGCGCTGAGAACAGCGTGTGTGTGGGGTAAGTGTGATAGCACATCACAGGTGCTGAGCCACCAGTCAGGGCCATGAGCAGAGAGAGGGACCATGTCCTGCCATGGGGACAGACTCCTGTGAGGCCAGCCACAACACAGGTGGTCCCATTCTGAATGCAGCTCAGTCCAAAGGCCGTCTGTCCGTAATGGAAGGAAGTGTCCAGGAGCCCTGCTGGAAAATGGGAGCCTGCAGGGCCCTTGTGTCAGATCCAGTGTGGAAAGATGAACAGATGTCGTGCGTTGAAAACTGCGTTTAGCTTAAAAGCTGTTACTTTAAACATGTAAGGGGTTTCCCGATCCCGCTTGCAGGCTAGGGGGCTCTGAGGAAAGCTGTGTGAACTGGGACCTCAACGGGCCAGCAACAAAAGAGCAAGATGGGGTGACTTGTGCCTCTCTGCCTTAGGGTTCAGCCTGCTTCGTCTCCCTCTGTATTTGGCTTGCGTGTTAGGGTTCTGGATTCTAAGCAATACAGTCGTGTTACAGAGCTGCTCTTCCTTGAAGGTTGCAATGTTTTGTTTCTCCCTCTCTGAGTGTATGCCATGACCACAAGAGCCAGCATGCAGAGAGACACTTCCTATGCTGCAGGCAAAGGGTGTTTATCAGGGCGAGGGGCTTGGTCACGAATCCCAATTACTCTTGACTCTATTGCTTGGCACCAGCTTTGGAAGCCAAAGCAACGGGTTGGAGTTGTTAGATATCCCCCAGTTCATGGAAGCTTCAGAACCCGGCAGGGGATAGTGGCACCAGGTGCTGGGACACCCACAAAGAGGGAGACAGAGCCAGCTGGTTGGCTGGGGGAGTGAGGCACAAAGCAGTGATGCTGGCAAGCAAGATTGTGTGTCATAGGGCCAGGCCGATGGTGTCCTCAGCACCCATGGGACAAGAGCTTGAATGTGGCTCTCTGGGACTACTAGCTCTCTGCAACCACCAGGACCACTTTGCATTCCTAGTGCTTCCATCTCAGGCTCTCCAAGCACTTCCCAGTCAGGCCTGGCTTCATTGGTTAAATACCCCTGTGCAGTAGGTATCCACCCTTTTAAAACAAAGGTGGGAGTGGAGCCATAGAGACATGCAGTGGCTTGCCCATGGTCAGACACTGAGACTAACCCAAGCTCTGTGTCGGCTCTGTGGCCATGCTTCCTCCTGCACAGAAGAAGTACCTTTATAATCCGTTCGGGAGCAGGAATTCTCCTGGGAGTTGGAGTTTTGCCTGAGCCCAAAAGCCGAACCAAAGATGCTGAATGGGAATTTGCATCAGTGTTTCCAGCAGCTGCGGGTAGGAGAGGTGGAGGCAGCTTCCAGCCCAGTGTCCAGGCAAAGCACCGAGAGCGTGGCAATAAGTGCTCCATAAACATTAAAGTCTGGAGGGAAGCGGGCCAGGGAGGCGTGTGATTGGAAGGTGATGAGTGACAAAAGCCAGAGAGGTGGCACTTGGATGAGTAAGGATGCACAGCTTTCTCTGTGGACCACCGTGACATGGGTTCCACTTCCACCAGCAGCATGGGGAACCTAGCTCCACTGCAGCTCCCTACTTATCCCACACAGGCTGTCCTTGGACAACGGCCAGAGCGTCTGCAACTCTGGCAGGCCAGTCTGAGTGAAGCTGGCGTGCACAGGTGCTGCTTTGCTTCCTGGGAAGCATTTCTATAGGTGGCATGTCTGGGAGGGCTGGTACCATGGGTGAATGCGACGCTGATGGGCTGAGAGTCCATTTAGAGGAGCTGGGTAGGTGCTGCAGGAAGATTGAAAAGGCCCAGCACTATGACCGATTACAGTGAAAGCAGTGCTTTCCGAGTAGCTGACAGTGGTTGTTACAAGTGAGACGCTCCCAAAGAGAAAAAGAGCCGAGTCAACTCCAGCCAGGTGAAGCCTCAGAAAGAGACAGTGCCACCGTGTCCATCAGAGACGGCCACACACCTGGCAAGGAGCTCCCGAATGAGAAAACAGCCAGCATGTCCTGTGTTCCCAGTACTCCCCCTGCCTGCCCCCGGAGGGTGGGGCCTTATGGCTCAGGCAGAAGGCAGGAGACCTGAGTTCGAATGCTGCTGCCTATGTGGCTTTGCGCCAATTATCCAAGGCCCGACTGTCAGGGACGTTACGTACCCACAGCTCCCATTGACTTCATCTGGAAAACCAGCCCCGAATTGTCTCCCTGTCCAAGCCATGGGGACATTGCTCAGTGACCACTCAGGGGCCACTCTGAGTGATGCCCGCCAAGCCCTTGGAGATGAGGCTACGGGCAGCACTAGCAAGGATTGTCATGTGGTACCACAAGGAGCTGGCTGTCTCTGTGTCCAGTAGGGCTGGGCAGACCAAGAGGGGCTTTTCTGCAGACAATGTCAAAAAAGTGACTTTTTTTGGCCAAAACTCGGAGAATTCATCACAGTCCATGCGGTTCTGCCAGTGCTGCCTCAATCATTGCTTGGAATTGATCAGATGCGGCGTTCAAAAGAAATGCCACCGAGCCAAGAGCAAGACTTTGCTTTACTCAGCCAACTGAAGAGCTAGTATTAGAAACAAAAATTCACAGCTCTGAAGTTTTGCACGGGCAGCAAACGCAGCCGTGGCGTGGGGAGGTTTAAATGTCCTGATGCTTAACAAACAGGTGAGGTCCTGTCTCTCCCTCCAAGAGCCAACAAGCCGAGAGATGGGGCAGAGGGCAGAGCAAAAAGCAGGGCTGGAATGAGTGGGAGAGGAACATAGGGCTGGGTCATCGAGTCCAACCACTGCAAATCCAGGCCACCCTGCCATATCATCCCATTCATGAACTTATCAAACTCCAGCTTCAAACTAGGCAGGTGGTTTGTCCCACACTGCTATTGAGAGGCTGTTCTAGAATCTCCCTCCTCTGATGGTTAGAAACCTGCCTCTAATTTCCAGCCTCAATTTATTCCTGGCCAGTTTATCCCCAGCGGTTTGGTTAGAGAAAGAAAACAAGTGGGGAGTAGAGAGAGCAGATCAGAGTGTAACTGGAATGCTCCAGGAATGGGGAATGAATGATGGTTAACGAGAGGTCACAGGGTCAGACAGATCAATGTGGACAGGAAGTTGTTGGACTATCCAATGCTGGCACGTGCAGCTACTAGAGTTGGGCAAATGCTTCTTGATGAATAGCAGATTTGCCAAAAGCTGCATTTTTCAGGGCACTGAAATGGTTCACAATTTCTGCCTGAATTCAGAGAATAGTTTTGGCCAAAAAAAGATTTGCCTTTTTAAACAAACCAACCAACCAGTTTGCACCGTTTCAAAATTAAAAGGTTTTGACTTTTCATTTCAAAATGTTTCATTTGGAAATTTAGCTGCTATATTTAAACAACAAAAAAAGGCGGCAAAACCTCCCAAAAACTAACCCCAAACCCATCTCATTTCAGGTTGAATGAAATGGTTTTTTGTTTGTTTTTTTTATTTGAGTGAGAAAAACTGAAAGGTTTCGGTTTGACACAAAGCACATTTCTTCGGGGTGTGACAAAGTTCCTCTATCTTGGTGGGTCCTGCGCTTATTGGCGGGTTTTCTTGCCTCAGAGATTCACCATGTGGGTTGGGGAACAGCCCAGAGACCTTCCCCTCTGGAAGAACCCACAGTCCAGGTCAATTGGGAGGTTTGGGGGGAACCCGGGCCCGCCCTCTACTCCAGGTTCCAGCCCAGGGCCCTGTGGACTGCAGCTGTCTATAGTGCCTCCTGTAACAGCTGCATGACAGCTACAACTCCCTGGGCTACTTCCCCATGGCCTCCTCCAAACACCTTCCTTATTCTCACCACAGGACCTTCCTCCTGGTGTCTGATAATGCTTGTGCTCCTCAGTCCTCCAGCAGCACACCCTCTCAGCTCCTTGCGCCTCTTGCTCCCAGCTCCTCACACTCGCACCACAAACTGAAGTGAGCTCCTTTTAAAACCCAGGTGCCCTGATTAGCCTGCCTTAATTGATTCTAGCAGCTTCTTCTTAATTGGCTCCAGGTGTCCTAATTAGCCTGCCTGCCTTAACTGGTTCTAGCAGGTTCCTGATTCCTCTAGTGCAGCCCCTGCTCTGGTCACTCAGGGAACAGAAAACTACTCATCCAGTGACCAGTATATTTGCCCTCTACCAGACTCCTGTACCCCACTGGTCTGGGTCTGTCACAGGGGATTTTCTCGGGCTGGGCTGGGCTCCAAACCGACATCAATTATTGGCTCAGCTCTAGTTTCTCCCTCATCTAGAGTTGTAACAATAACCCTGCAAACAAGGACCTCCTCCTCTTTGGGGAGTGATGCTTGCACACGTAGCTCTGAAGTTCTGGGTGTGTCACCCACTCAGCATTCCGGGGAGTGGCCTGGCAGCTGAGGCACTGGATTTAGGCACACAGGGGCAGAGTTCAATTCCCAGACCTGCCATGGACTCCCTCTACAACCATCATCCATTCACTTCTGCTCCCTGTGCCTTAGTTTTCCACATGTATAATGCAGCCCTATGTATCAGTGTTGAGGGAATGAATCCATGTGGGGCTGTGAGGTGCTCAGACACTGGTGACATACGGCCATCTGGATAGATAGGAACCACTGTTCTCAGTGGTGGCAGATGACAGAACAAGAAGCAATGGTCTCAAGTTGCAGTGGGGGAAGTCTAGGTTGGATATTAGGAAACAGTATTTCACTAGGAAGGTGGTGAAGGACTGGAATGCATTACCTAGGGAGGTGGTGGAATCTCCTTCCTTGGAGGTTTTTAAGGCCCGGCTTGACAAAGCCCTGGCTGGGATGATTTAGTTGGTGTTGGTCCTGCTTTGAGCAGGGGATTGGACTAGATGACCTCCTGAGGTCTCTTCCTACCCTAATATTCTATGATAAGATTTCCCCTCAGACTCTGTACACAGCAATTCGCAGCCCATTAGGCCGGTTTCAAGGAGAATAGTGGATCAGAGGCCTGGCTTGGGCTAAGAAGAGCAATTCAGTTTGGTCCAAGCAGATAATTAGCTTTTCCTTCCCTCTGAGTGGCTGATAGGAGCTTTTTCCTATGTAACCCTTGTTCTATCCCCCTTGTATTACACTGAACAGTTCATCTTCCTTCTAGGGCTTAGAGGGGTGGCCAACCTGTGGCTCCGGAGCCACATGCAGCTCTTCAGAAGTTAATATGTGGCTCCTTGTATAGGCACCAACTCCGGGGCTGGAGCTACAGGCGCCAACTTTCCAATGTGCCAGCATGTGTGTGTATGTGCTCACTGCTCAGCCCCTGGCTCTGCCACAGGCCCTGCCTCCACTCCACCCCTTCGCCTGTCATGCCCTCACTCCTCCCCTTCCGCCCCAAAGCCTCCTGCATACCACAAAACAGCTGATCAGGTGCGAGGAGGGAGGAGGTGGCGCTGATCGGCAGGGCTGCTGGTGGGTGGGAGGTACTGGGGAGCTGCTGACGTATTACTATGTACATGGGTAAATTCTGGCTCCTTCTCAGGCTCAGGTTGGCCACCCCTGGCTTAGACTTTCCAGATTCTGTGGCTTCCATAATTTGGTTCCAGCTACTCCTCCTTTCCTGCCAGCCCCTTATCTCTGAACTTTTCTTTCTTTGGTTCATACAAGGCTGGTTTGTGGATGAAGGAGGACTGACTGCAGTTCATTTGCACTAGGCGCCTGACCTGGCTGGGGGAGCAGTGTTGTTAACATGGTCGATGCTGCTCTGTGGCAGCTACTAGCACAAAGTTTGCATACAGCTTTGTTTACCTACAAAAAGAGCTAGCGAGAGGAAGTGGCAAAGATCTTGAGCCCTTCCTGTTTACCGCTTGCCCCACCTCCCAGAATCACAGCTAGCTCGGCACTATTTTAAATACAAAAACAGAAACACTTTTAATGATCACTTATGAAAAATATTACATTTTGAAATTGTACAGAAAAATAATCTTTCAGTGCCTCCCCATCGCACCCAACAGAAGGGTCTGATGGACATCTAGAAACAGCCAGCATGAGATGGATCAGAGGGGTACAGCCCAGGCTGGAAGAGTGGTTAGTATCTACAGGAATAAATTATGTGTTATCAAAAAAATAAAGTGAATACACAAGATTTAAGGAGTCCATTAAATAAACCAAAGTAATAATTGCACAGTATGAATTCAAATGCTGAAGGCGTCCTTAGAAATCAGTCGTTAGGATATTAGGCTATAAGGTTATTTCTAGAATGTTACACGCAGGTTAGTAGCACATGCTCACAACCATCTCCTGGAGGGAAGCCACGGAGGCCCTGTTCTCCGTGGCAGGGCAGGGCCTCGGGTGCAGGAGCCTGGGGGATCTTTACAAAGTGCAGCTCCATGGAGAGTCCCAGTGGAGGAGAACAGACCCCAGGGGAGACTCTGGCCTGTCTCCCAACACTTGGAACAGGCAGCTGGAGCACTCAGAGAGCAGGTGATGGGGTGGGGCGGGGTCCCTTGGCATAGACAGAACAGGGTCTACGAGTGTCAGTCTGGGCAAGCAGAGCCCGACACCTACTAGCCACAGGGCTGCAGCTACAAGCCAGGGGCAGACCCAGAATGAGGGCAGGTCTTCACAGCAAGACCCGGGGGTGAAGCCCCTGAGTCCATACAGCCCTCCCAGCCAAGGCCCTGCGTCTCCACCGGCTGGTGACAGGGAAGGGGCACTCTCCCCCCGACCTCATAGCCCAAGGGGACTCTCCACTATGTCACCTCTCCCCCAGCAAGTCGCTTCAGCCCCTGGGCTACTGCTCCAAGCAAGCCGCAGCCGACCGCCATCTTGTGGATGGCATTCGCCAGCCGTGGGTAAACTCCCTCCAAGCACCAACAAAGTGGCACCATGTGGGGTCGCATGCGGGAGGCCCCCTCCCAGCCACAAGGTGGAAGCAGAAGCTTGAATCCCACAGACACCATTGGCCGAGCAGTCCGGTCTCCCCCCAACTAGCAAGTGGATCTTTCAAGCCCTGTGGTGGTGGCTCCCTCAGGCTGGAAATAACCAAGCCTGTGCTTGGGTCAGCCCAGCTGCAGCCCTGTCCTGTGCCAGCCCGAGGGAAGGGCAGCGCTATGTTTACATGTTCCAGTTCTACCTGACGCTGAAATCCCTGGGATGGGTTCAGACCGTCTCATCTCAGCAGGGCTTTTCCGACAACAGCGGTTTTCAACCTGTGGGCCGGGGCCCCCTGGGGGCCCACAGACTATCGCGAAAGGTGACTATGAAAAACCAAGTTCCGGATCCCAGAAAAGGCATTCCGTTTTTCTGATCAACCAAACGTCTGTGAATAACCCCCACCCACAGGCCAAACCCCAGAAGTGCTGTCGTTACCATGCAAGCCCAGGGCCCTTTCTCCCGTGGTGGCGAATGCCGTGCCAAGCACGGGCAACGTTTACAGTTGAATTCTGTTCAGCCAGTTTGCAGTCTAAGACTTCTATGGGAGGAGTCCGCGGACATAGGTGCCGGAACTATGGGGGTGAGGGGTGCTACTGCACCCCCTGGCTTGACGTGGTTTCCATCATACACGGGGGTTACAGTTTGGTTCAATGGCTCTCAGCGCCCCCACTATACACATTGTTCCAACACCTATATCCACAGAACACAGGTTGAACTTCCAAAGGGGCCCGCACCTCCATCCGAAATTTGTTAGGGGTCCACAGCTGAAAAAGGTTGAAAACCCCTGTCCTACAAGCAGCAGCAGGGGCTGAAGTCCACAGCAGGGAACTAGCAACACCAAGAGCAGCGACATTCCTTCAATAAACAGTCTGCTGGCCAGCGGCCTCCCCACACGGAGGGGACCCGGGCTGGCTCCTAGCCCTCGGGGGAGTGGGCCAGGGCCGGAAGGCGTTTGAAAGGATAACACTGGGAGCTGGCAGAGTGTATATCTGAGGAAGCCTGTCCCTGGGAAGCTCCCGCAGCCTGTGCGTGATGCCGTGTGCACGGCTCCCCCTCACACGTTCAGCCCTGATGCACAGGAGCTTGGAGGTGGCTTGGTCGCTATGTTTCCAGTCTGCTTTGCTTGGGATTAATGGCCATTTCCCCAGCCTCTCCAGCATACAGAGGGCACCCAAGCTGTTGGATGCTTATACCAGGGACCCTGCTTGGCTCTGGGCAGGCACCATGACTGGCACCGCCCCCATTCTGGTAAGGGTAGAGGTGGTTAGCCCTTGAGGGACAGTGGGCTCCTGCCGGGGGGCCTGCGGCTGTGCCCCATTTGTCCTGTGCAGAGTGCTCCTGTTGCTTGGCACAGTGCTCGGGTAATGGCCGCCGTTCATTCCTGGTGGGAAGTAGAGGGGCAGGCTCTGGCTGGACAAGCTGGGAGTGGGCGTCAGGGTTCTGCTCCTCGGGTGGCTATGGGGAGGTTTGTAGCCCACTGTGCTGCCGGCGGCGGTGGTGATGGAGGCTGTGTCTGAAGCGGGCTTGGACGGGTACAGTTTGTGGTCCCGGGTCGTGTGCACGGACGACAAGGTACCATTTTTGGAGACAATGTCGGAACTGGAACTTTTACCCCAAGAAGGCGTCTTTGGAGCAACGGCATCTTCCCTGAAAAGGAAAGCAGAGATGGAGTCAGTGCCGGGAGCCAGCGACGGCGGGCAGGGTCTCGGTGTATTCACATTCCCTGCTGGCCTCACTCCTAACCATGGAAGGAGCCGAGCATTACTGGAAACTAGACCTGAGACTTAAAGTACCAACACGCCTCCCAGAAAACGCTCCAATTGGGCCATTCCACCAACGGGGGACCTACAAGCAGATGACAAATGACTGGCAAGCATTGGGTCCAGTGATCCTGAGCACAAGCTGCCTGCAAACTGGACTGCTGGGGGGTTGGACTCTGAATATTTGGTTCTGATAACAAATGACATTAAAAACCATCAAAGGGACATTAAGATTGTAAAGTCAAAGCATTCAAAGTTGGGAAATTTTTGACTGAAGGCTGCCCGTGCAACCTAAAAATTAACCTTTAGATCCATGGCACAGACCTCTACCACCCCAGCTCACAGAGCAACCGGTAGCAGTAGTTGGCTGTTATCCTCTATGTAGAGCAAGCACCAGAGAGTGATGAAAGAGACTTTGCTAGCAGGTTTCCCAGCTATTTTCGGGCAGCAGAGGAATGCAGAGACTCAGGACTCTCCCTCCAGAGCATGGAATTGAACCCGAGTGTTCCCTAGTGGTTACAGACCCAGCTACCCCCACCCCGTCTGTCCCCCTCTCCCTCTATTGCCCTGCATTGTCTCCTGAATCCCTCTGCTTCCGCCCCACTCTGGGCTCTTGCCCCTCTTCTCCTCACGGCTCCTCCAACTTTCCTCTCCCCAAATCCTGCCCCCGCCCCCTCCCAGCATTCAAGTCAAGCTAGTTCCTCCCTTTCCTTCTTGCTGCTTGGGTGCCAGTGAGGGAGGATCGGACTGATTGCACAGGGGAGACAGGCCGTCTGCTCTCAGCTCCTGTGCCCAAATTGCTGCAGGCCCTAGGAGCAGGAAGGGGCAATTGCAAAGAAAACCTTGCTCAGCCCCTGCAGCCCCAGGATGGAGCATGCTCGGTTGCTCTGTGCACGTGGGACGGTGCATGTGAAATGTGCTCACACGTGAGAACTGTGAGGGGATGGAGCATGCTCAGTGCGGATGGAATCTTCGGTGACATTAGCTGGTAAACTAAGATAGGGTTACCATATTCAAACATTTAAAAAAGAGGACACTCCACGGGGCCCCAGCCCCACCCCAACCCCGCCCCTTCCCCGCCCCCATTCCAACCCCTTCCCCAAAGTCCCTGCCCCAACTCTGCCCCCTCCTCTGAGCACCCTGCATTCCCCCTCCTCCCTCCCGCTCTGATCTTGGTTGGGGGTTGCTAAGTACTTCCCTGCTCCCCACTCGCCCTGCAGCCCCTGCACCCCCCTGCCCCTGCAGCCTCTGTGCCCCCTGCCTACCCTGCTCCTCCTCGCCCTGCAGCCTCTGCACCCCCCCGCCCCTGCAGCCTCTGTGTCTCCTGCTCCCCACTCGCCCTGCAGCCCCTTCACCCCCCCACCCCTGCAGCCTCTGCGCCCCCCCACCTGCCCTGCCCCTGCAGCCTCTATGCCACTGCCTACCCTGCTCCTCCTCGCCCTGCAGCCCCTGCACCACCCCGCCCCTGCAGCCTCTGTGCCCCCTGCTCCCCACTCGCCCTGCACTCTGCATGAGGGAAAGGGGGAAATCCCGGACATTTCTACTTTATTAGAAATCCCCCCCGGACGGCCATTTAAAGCTGAAAAAGGCGGACATGTCCGGGAAAACCCGGACGGATGGTAACCCTAACTAAGAACTTTACTAAGCATGTGCAAAGTGAGGTTTTTCAAAGGCTCATCAGTTGGCCAAATTTGGGTAAATTTTCATAGGAACAGCAAAAGGCACATCCTTGACACCACAGTGACCCCCAAGTCAAATTTCAAACCCCTGCGCTAAAGCATGGAGGCACTGGAGCTTTTTAACTGAAAGGTTGTAACATTTTTTTTTAAACATGGCCAAAACAATGTATTTTTCCCTAATCTCATTCTCAGAAATGGCTGAATTATTTTGGTTGGAACACAATTAAGTCTGAGGCAAACACCTGTCCTAGAAAATTTCAGCCTACATGATTAAAGTTTCCCATAGTTACATGCAACGGAAAACAGGGTCTTATAATGGAAAGTGTCAGGTAACCTTAATGATGGGCAGAGCTACTAGCAGTATTCATAGATTCCAAGGCCAGAAGGGACCTCCTGGATAGCGCAGGCCAGAGACCAGCCCCAAAATAATTCCTAGAGCAGAGTTTATAGAAAAACATCCCATCTTGATTTAAAATTGTCAGTGATGGAGACTACACCACGACCCTTGGAAAATTGTTCCAATGGTTAATTACCCTCATTGTTAAAAATTTACACCTTATTTCCAATCTGAAATTTGTCTAGCTTCTTTGCTAGATAGAAGAGCCCATTATTAAATATTTGTTCCCTTTGTAGGTACTTATAGACTGTAATCAAGTCACCCCTTAATAATCTTTGTTAGGCTAAATAGATGGAGCTCCTGGAGTCTATCACTATAAGGCATCCTTTAATCATTCAGGGGGGAGGAATAGCTCAGTGGTTTGAGCATTGGCCTGCTAAACCCACGGTTATGAGTTCAATCCTTGAGGGGGCCACTTAGGGATCTGGGGCAAAATTAGTACTTGCTCCTGCTAGTGGAGTCCAGCCCCCTGCCTTCATGACCTTTCAGGGTCCCTTCCAGTTCTATGAGATAGGCAGGGCCGGCTCTAGGCACCAGCCAAACAAGCTGGTGCTTGGGGCGGCACATTTTTAGGGGCGGCATGGCCGGCGCCAGAATGC
>NW_020664725.1:2098709-2163373 GCF_002925995.2 Terrapene triunguis | reverse complement strand
TGTGTGTGTGTGTGTGTGTGTGTGTGTGTGTGTGTGTGTGTGTGTGTTCGTTCCACAAATCCTGCCCATTGCCAGCTTGGCATAAGAAGACACGGCACTTGCAATCAAGCCTATTTATTCTGCCAGGCTTTCAGGGGGAAGATGGGAGGGGCAGAAAGGAGGTATCAGTCTGGGGTGGGGAGTAATACTCCAGTGGCATAGTGATTTCTCAGCGGGTGAACTGAGCGGCACAGTAATACATTTCTGTTGGTCTCCTTAGGTTTGCACGCTTTGTATTAAGTTTATTGTACACACGTGTCAGCTGCAGGGTTTATTTAGATTTTTGCGTGTGCCTAAAGCCGCAGACTGCAGTAGCCAGATGGGTTTGGCACCACGGTTAAACTCAGACTCTAGCCAGGGCCATGAGCTCGGAGCCCTACCACCAGCAGCCTCCAGCTCTCGCTGTGTCCACACTGCAATTAAAGGCGTGACTGCTGCACACGGAGACACTCCGGAGCTAGCTTTGATCTCGCTAGCTCGGGAACCATAAAGCACAGGTGGCAGTGCAGGCTGGGTATGTACTCGAGTGGCTAGCCCGTGCTGCCACAGCTTCGCTGTCATTGGCACCTGAGCTAGCGGGATGAAAGCTAGACTGGGTCCGTCTACACTGACTGCAGTGAAGACAGGCTCCTAAGGTCTCATTGGCTAATCTCAGTGCTGTGTGGAGTTGTGCAATCAGAAACCTAGCGGAGTCTGAGCAGCTCCCATAGAGGGGACAGGACAGCACCAACCATCCTGGAGCCCACAAAGGCAGGCCGTGCCACGCTCCCCCAGGCAGAAACCTTAGGGATCAGCAAAGGCCCGGCTAGTGGTGACTAGCCAGGGACACCCCTCCCTCCACCTCCCCTCACTTTATACTGCACTCAGCACGTTATTAAGCTACACTTACACCAGTGACACTGTTTCCATAGTAACTAATGTATTTCAAAGAGGAAGAGTGGAAGGGGTCTGAGTGGGAGGGAGGACAAAAAAGGACCCATATAAAACCAATTGCGCAGTCGCCACAGGTGGTGCTGGCAGACCTCAGACCTGTGCTGACTGGGGCTCTGCCGACTGTAGAGCAGCCCACAGGGTACGTACACACACAGGGTACAGCTTTGCAAAGAGCCTAAGGGTACGGCTACAGCGCAAATTCAGGTGTGACGGTCATGTGGCAGGCACACCCGTGTCCGCTTGAATCTAGCGAGCACAAGTAAGGAGAACAGCATGGACCCGAGTAGATACACAGAGTGGGTTTGCATGGGGGCAGCTAGCCCATGCTGAAGCCTGTGCCACCGTACCTTCACTACCATGGTTATTTGTGCTAGCTAGATTACAGCTGGCACAGGTATGCCAACCCACGCGGCAGTAACAGCTTCCTGTGCAGGGCAGACGCACCCTGAGTGACTTAGGCACTTCTGAAAATTCCACATCTTCCTGATCCCTTGGCAATACCCCTTCCCCTCGTCACACTTCACAAATTAAAAACCAGTGCCTGTCTCTCCTCTGTTCGTACAGCACCTAGCACCACAGGCTCTGAGCCTGACGGGGGCCCCCGAGAACTGCGGTAATAATGAATAATGCTAGTGATGCTGTGATGACGGGGTGCAGATCCTGATGGGAAGCAGGATACGTTCTCTGGCTGATGACCTGCTGGATGAGATACCCAGGGCTGTATCTAATCACCCACGAGTCTCTGGGAGCCATCCGAGCCATTCAGCTATTCTTCCCGAGAGGCTGGGAATAGAGGAAACATCCCGCAGCAGAGCCTTGGCGTCAGTAGCCCAACTCACCCCGGGCACAATCCCACGACTCCAAGGGAGTTACGCTAGCGATGCATTTGGCTCCAGATGTTTGTTCCCTGTGTGCCAATCTGGTAGCCTGATGGTTTGTGCTAAGCACTGGCACGTGTAACACCCCTGCAAAGCAGTCTGTGTCTGCTGTATGGCCGCTAAGCCTCCACTGTTGTTTGCAGGTGAGCAGATGTGGGGAGGGGGAGATCCCTACAAGCAACCCACCCTCTTAGCATGGCTTAGAGCCCAGCCGGGGGCACGCACAGGAGATAGCAAGTGGCAGTGACTACTGAGGCCCAGGGAAGTGTCCTAGGCCAGGCCCCACCTACAGGGCCGAGATGCTACAAGTCAGGAAGTAGTAAAGGAAAAGGAAAGCCGAGAAACAGCTAACGTACCATGGCTGTAAAGCTGGACACTAGTAAAAATAAACTGAGCGGGTTTTACAGAGCCAGGCTCCGTGTGAAGCAGCAATGGAGGAACGAGTGTATTTCAAGACAGCTGTGAAATGTCAACAGCTCTGTGGTCAACGGGAATGACACTCATCCTGGAGGTCAGGCAAAGCGTCCCCAACCCCCTCTTCCATCGTAACAAGAGGAGCATAATTAGCGTAACTTTGGCCAGGCGGTTCGTGTAAGGCTGGTGGTGGCGGGAGAGCCAGAGACAATGAGCCTGTACTGATGCGCGCGAGGGGTCGTGACGAATGATGTTACCTGCCAAAATTGTTACTGTGCTTAAAACTATGTAGAGAGACAAGGTGGGTGAGGGAATATCTTTTACTGGACCAACTTCTGTTGGTGAGAGAGAGACGCTTGGTCCAATAAAAGCTATTACCTCACCCACCTGGTCTCTGTAATATCCTGGGACTGACACACCTACAACCACCATGTAGGGCAGTGACGCTTCAAGAACCTAACTGGGAGTCAGGACTCCTGAGGCCTATTCGCAGCTTTGCCATCTACTGTGAGGCCCTGGGGTGTCCTTTCACCTCTCAGAGGTTCAGCAACATCCCTATGAAAGGGGGAGAATACCTGCCCCACTTCACAGAGGTTTTAGCTTATTGGATATGGAAATGCTTGGAGATCCTTCGGTGAAACGAGCTATTGAGTGCACACGTTGTATTCTCCTCCCGGCCTGACTCAGGAGTCACACCCATACCTGTAACTTTCCATGAGCATATTAAAATAATTTGTTAGAGAGGCCCAAGCTAACCCCCGCCTCCAACAACCCCAAACCTTTCCTAGTGGGGGTTGGGAATACTAAACGTCCAAGGCTGACTCTCTCTGCTCTAGAGCCAATCAAGAACTCAGTTCAGAGAAAGGCAGGGAAGTCAAGGAAGCCGCTGCATACCGAGAACGGCAATGGTATGTAACAGCCTGACGAGCGACGAAGGGGGTGCTGCACGCCAGGTGGGCGAGTGTGCGCCACCAGGGGAGGGCATGTTGCTGTGAGAACCTGCCCTTTTACATTTCCTGACTCCTTCCCTCCATAAAACAGTCGTCCGGTATTTAATTAAACACAAGAGCAGACATCAGGAGCAGGGGGGACAATGTGAATTAGGAGAAGTGATCATGACTAATAGAACTCCACTAACCAAGAGATCCAGTCTGCATAAATCCCCAGGCAGGGGAAGAGGAATGCCTGCTATGCTATGCTGCGTGCTTGACAGAAATCTGACTAGTTCAAATGCTAAATTCACTCATCTGATATCTCTTCCCCCTGAAAGTCCCACTCGGTGTTGGGAGGATCTGTATCATCGCAGCGTCAACTAAGATCAGAGTCCCATCATGCTAGGTGTGGGATACGTACATATTCATCGTAGAGTTTACAATCTACGAAGAATCATAGAATATCAGGGTTGGAAGGGACCTCAGGAGGTCATTTAGTCCAACCCCCTGCTCAAAGCAGGACCAACCCCCAACTAAATCATCCCAGCCAGGGCTTTGTCAAGCCTGACCTTAAAAACCTCTAAGGAAGGAGATCCCACCACCTCCCTAGGTAACCCATTCCAGTGCTTCATAGACAGGACAAGGGCGGGGGAAAGGAAGGGTGGGGAGCTGAGGCTAGAGACATTCAATGACTTGCCCACAGCCACTCAGGGAGTCGGTGACAGAGCTGGGAATTCAACCCAGATCTCCCTCCTCCCAGTCCCTGACTTAACCGCAATGCCACCCTTCCCCTCTGTTATACAGTCACTACCCTTCTGAACCAGGGTCCCTGTAAGGAACACACGTGACTTCCAGCAAGGCAGAGAGAGAAGGGAGGATCAAATCAAAGAAGGGAGTTTGAAAGATTCCATCTGTTACTGAGTTAGGACTCCCTGACCTTTTCTCCACCCCCCTGCAGCTTTGGATGTGGCAGCCCGTGAAGTTCCCATGCAAATCCCCTGACTCCGTGTGCTCAGAACAGTCACCTCCTGGGCTGCCGTTTTCCATGCTCGGGCTCTGCCCAAATGGGGATTTTTGAGGATTCAGCCCAGCAAGGTCCAGCCGTTTCAGAGCTGGAAGGGAAGTCAGACTGAACACAGCGTTCTCCCCAAGTGGTGGGGACGTTAAACTGCAGAGCCGACAGATGCACATTCCCCCAGGTGACTGGTCCAGCTGGGTAGGAATGGAGTCGGGTGCACACACAATAGAACACACCCGGTAGTTTAATGCTGCAATGTTACCCCCGGTGCCTGGCACGAGTGTGCAGCTGTTTGATAGCACAGAACGCCTGGTCCATGGACCTGCTCCAAGCTGGCCACAAGCCAGGCGAATGCCACGGGGAAGCCAGTGCCTGGTGAGAATGATCCTCCTCCCTTTTCCCACATTGCCCCAGCCACTCAGACCCCTTGGTGAGAGCATCAGGGTTTCCTGCTTGATACCCCGTCAGTGCCACGATCCTGGTGCACTCAGGGTGGGGATTCCTACCTTGGGCTGGTGCGAAGAAGACCTGGGTGTTGGGGGCGGTACGCTGCCAGCTGTACTTGGGGCTGGGCTTGCTGAAGGATGACTTGCAGCTCATGGTGACGTTGCCCCCAAGGTAGGGTTTCCCATGGATCTGGCACGTCGGGGGGGATGGAGGAACTGGAGAGAGCAGGAGAAGACGGGTTAGATGTTTGAATGCGGACATCATTATAGGGCCTAGTTCCAGCTGTAACTTGCAAAAAGAAACAGCGCCATCTATTGGCCACAGGCAGCACCGAACAAATCCATACTGGAAATCCAGAGTAGTCATGTAAGCTTGAAACCTGCACCCTCACTTTCCTAGCCCTGGCTCTGCTGCCAATGCTGTAGAGAAAACCCCTCAGCGGCTGTTATTGTGAACAACCCAGGAAAGCACTCCGGCTCCAGATGGATCTGCAATGCCCAGTAAATGGTTCGTTTCCCTAAAGCAACCACACAGCGCAGCATCAGCAGTATCCCGTGTTCCAATGGTAGGTTTACTGCACTGAAACCAACCTCTTATCTGGTCAGGTTAGAGGTGTCTCGCTGTGCCAGGCCGAAGGGCTGTCCACAGACAACAGCAGGGGATGGAGTTGTGCTGAGGTTCTGTCGAAACGTTTATTTCGGAACTTTCAAGACTTCCCACACATTCAATATTGCTACGGTTCAAGATTTATGCCAGGCCCTAGTGCCACAACGCAACAAGCCACTCGGTTAACTAGAATGAGAGACATGCTTCTAAATCCCCTAGGCTGTTCGGAAAGTCTCAGTTACAACATCAGAACACAGGCATTGCCAGACCAGATCAGACCCAAGGATCCTGTCTGACAGTGGCAGAGGATGATGTAAGAACCTCACAGCATGATGATGTGGTGTGATCTGCCCTTACATTAGGTCTCATCCGGATCGCTAGCAGCGACCAGCCCAAGCCCTGAAGCAGGAGGTTTAATACCCTCCCAAAAACCTTCTTGGCATTAACTATGGTAATCCTGGGTATTCTAGGTGTCCATATAAATGGCCACTCCCTCTTTGATTCTTGTTCAATTCTTGGTGTCAATGCCATGCTGTGGCAGCAAGTTCCAACAGCTAATTATGCACTGAGTGAAAAAGTATTTGCTTTTATTGGTTTTGAATGTGCCACCTTTAAATGACAGTTACCGTCCCTTTATTTGTGTAGGAGAACCGAAGCTCCCAATGTACCTTCTCTAAACTGTTCATTATTCAATAGACTTTCCGTGTCCCTCCCTTATTCATCTCCCTTCTAAGATGACCCCAAAATTCCGTTTCTCTTTATAGAGTTTGTCCCATTCTCTGAACCACCTCTAGCTTTGCAATAGCCTGCGCACAAAGCACCCAGCTGCTCTACTGATTGCTATAATGACATTATAATATCTTCCAAATTATTTTCCATCCCTTTCCTTATACCTCCCAACATCTTGTTTGCTTTTTGATTGCAGCTGTGCATTGAGCAGAGGCTCCATTGAGCTATCTGCAGAGATGCTCAGGTCCCTTTCCTGAGTTGATGCAGATAATTGAGAACCCTGTAAGGTGTACGAATAGCTTACATTTCTCCCTCGAATTTAGTACCATTGAATTTCATTGGACTTCATGTGACCCCTTCCCCTAAGCTTGGTTTGGTCTCGGAGATGTCTCGCAATCCTTTATGGTCCTGAACAACCCAAATAACTGTCATCTGCAAATTTTGCTACCTTACTGCCCCCCACACCTTCATTTTCTGGATCATCAGTAATCAATCCGGGACCTAGCGTATCACCTTGAGGCACCCGCTCTTTACCTTCGGTCATGAGGTTTTATGTTAGTGCATTGGGCTATGGGATGTGATCATGACAAGAGACCCTATCCAATTCTCCTTTTTACACTGCACTCATCACCGTGGTAACTGACTGACTGTGCGGTCCGGACCACAACCCTCAGTTTCTGGACAATTCAACTCAAGGCTGTTACAGGAACAGTTTTTATCTTTCATCTCTCTCCCCCCGCAGCAGCCAGCGGATGCCACTGCAGGTGGTGCTGTCATGGAGCAGCACATCCCATTTGAGCCCAGCCTGATGCCTTGCCCCAGCCCCCACAGCCCCAAAAGAGCACATCCGGGGCTAGGAGGGAGCGCGCGAGGACCCAGAACTTACCCAGAACGGTGAGGTTGATGAGTCCAATATTTTTCCCGTTGATGGTATCTTCATCCACAATGTTGACCGTGCACATGTATTCGCCAGAATCCATTTCCTGGGTGTTGTTAATGGCAATGGAAATGTTGAAGAAAGGCATAGGGTACACAAAGCCAGTCCGGTTCTTCAGGTACGTCTCCTGCACTTTCACCGTCCCGTCCATGTACGTCAGTATCTGGAGAGAGAGAGAGAGAGAAGAGAATACAATGCACCTGGGAGTCCTGCAGCCGTCAGGGGGCAAGGGAGTTGCTTTGGTTTCAAGAGGCACATCTCCCGATTGCATCATAACCACTAATAGCCTGGGCCAGTGGGCGTCAGGGGGCAGCTCCACTGCAGTCAATCCTCACTATCAATCCCTCTGTGGATTAGGGCTTGGGAAGCCCGCAATAAATCATGAGAGAAGCAAAGGAGAGGGTAAGGAATGGCAGAGAGACTAAGGGAGCTGGGAAAGAGGAGATGCTGGGACGGGGCTGATGAGGACACCGAATACTTTCCAGGGATCAGCGTAGCTGAGAGAGGGCAGGACAAAGAGTAAAGATGGGGAAGCCGAGGCTACACAGCGTGTAATAGAACATCCCCACACTCCCCAGAGTGCAGCGCTACCAAGGTTCCAGTGAAACAGGACATTAGGGGGACAGAGAGGTGGGCCAGGGAGAAAAGGCCCTGTGCTCAGATGGCTTCTGGAAACGGGAGCGGTGCAGAGATCCAGGGAGGCTGTCCCAGAGAGTGGCAGGAGCTGCAAGGAAGAAGGATGTCGCACCCGTCGTGGGAAGCCCAGTGCTAGGTCAGAGGAGGGAGAGTGAGAAGATGCAGTAGGTCTCCTGGGCTTTAAACCAAGGAGGGGCTGGATCTCGCCGTGAGCGTGATGGAGTCGCACGTCTTTCACACGAGAGGAGGTGGGCACGGCAGGAGCATTTTGCACATGCTGGCCTCTGGAGCGCTGGTACGTGGGGAAGCCAGTGAAAGGAGCTCCTGGGAGAGGAAAGCTAGCAGGAGACGCAGCAGTGGTGGGGCGGAGGCAGATGCACAGAGGTGATGGTAGAGAGTGAAGTAAATTTAAGAGCCACGACAACTACAGCAATGGCACAGACTCCCTGAAGGAGGTGGCAGCGGCCGAGCCACCATCATTGCAGAGCTCCAAGCAGCGTGGCAGAGTGCAGGACAGAGCAGAAGCTATGCCTCTAACAAAGGTCAAGCGAGGCCTGAGCTTAGGTGAGGGCAGAAGGAAAATGGGAGTGGAGAGGAGCTGGGGGATAAAGCAGTTTCTGCTGGACTTCAAAGGGCTCAGATCCGTGGCGGACGGGATCTGGAGAGCCCAGAGCTACCGACACCACTCACGGGACTGAGCCATTTCAACCAAACTGTCCCGCTGGATGAGTGCAAGCTCTCCTCTCTCAGCACATGGGACGGAGTCACGATCCAGGCTCGGCAGTTCATCAGCTCCTGCAGCCTGTTCCCCACCTGACGCGGTAACAGTCTGGCACCTCACAGCGATGGTGCTGGGTTGCCGTGGGGGTGACAGGACTGTCACAGGGACGGGGGAGCAGGCACTGAGACTAGATGGGCTCTTGAATCTACACAAAAGCAGAATAGCTGCCTAGACATTGGCACCATAACGTCACAGCTGTTCCTCCAACAGTCCCAAGGTGAGGACGCTGCTCTGGACCAACGTGTGACTCACCTGTGCAGGTACCGATGGGTCACCACAGATTTAACCAGCCAGAACACTAATATTTGACTATTGTTGTCCACAGGTCAACCTACCCTACAATGTGTGGCAAGTTCTGTTCTTGGGGCTGGTGACTTAGCCATGAAACGCACTGTGGGGTTGGTGCTGAACCAAGATTGCTTTTTTTTTTTTTAAATGAAATCAAACTTTGGAAGGATCCATATATTTCTTGGCTTAGGGGGCCCTTCCTAGCTTCTGAGTTGCTTTACTTTTCTAGCTCCTGGTTCATAAAGAGCCAGTGCTGCTTTATCGTTGTCATAACCGCTGTCCTCACGATTTTTTAGTTAAACATAGCGGTTCTGACACCATCCCTCCCCCTTTTTATGGGAGAAACCCAAGTGAGGATAGGGGTCAAACTGGAAAAAAAGTGGTACAACTCTGCCAAGCTCCACCCACATTATTCAATATCAGCCCCCGCTGAGTCACTGCTGATGACTGAGTCCTCGCAAATAAGCTCCCAAGTTAGTGATGATCTGTGACCCTTCCTCTCCTTTCCTACATAAGGAATGAAATAGTTAACCATGGTGGCCATTAAATCCGCATCGCTGGGCACTGAGTTAACCCTGCACTGGGAACGAGGGGACAATTCACCCCTCTACAAGCAATTGCCCTAGGTAGACATTTCTGCATCAGTCACACTGGCATCACATCAGAGGCAAATAGCAGCCCCCGTCTCTCAGTCACGCTTTCTTTACTTATTACACACAAGACATATGTTAAAAGAACATTACAGTTGCAAAGTTAAGAGCCCAGGAGTTAGGAAATGCCAGAACGAAGGCTGCCCATGCACAACGGAGCAAACCTTCAAATTCTGAACATTCACCAGGAATCCACAGATCACAAAATTCAGGGATGTGCTGGCCGCCCTTCCCGCCGCCCCCATTGGCCTGGAGCGACAAACCGCGGCTAGTGGGAGCTGCAATTGGCCGAACCTGCGGACGCGGCAGGTAAACAAACCAGCCCGGCCCGCCAGGGGCTTTCCCTGAGCAAGCAGCGGACTGGCTTTGAGAACCACTGCTGTACAGCACAGGGAGGAAGCCGCACTTAGCTGCGGTCCCTTCCCTGGGCTCTCCCGGCCCCCTTAGTGCATGCACTAGCCTGGCCCAGCTCCAGCTGTCCCCGCGCAGAACCCTTCCTCCAGGCTCCTCTCACTGCTCACAGGCCTGGTGAGGCTGCAATGGGTCCCTTCCATCCCTCTCTGCCCTCCGGCTCCTCCTGGCGACGTAATACACTATTGTCCGTGTCAGCGATCTGGTTAGCTTATTGTACACCGCTCCCCATGGAGATACCCCAACAGATGTTCCTTTGTGCTCGGAGTCAGAACAAGCAGATGGAAATTAAAGCTAGTCAAGTAACAAAGTGGCTCTGTCGAAACTGGGCAGTGCAACACCAGGAGTCGGCAGCACTAGAA
Organism: Terrapene triunguis; assembly: GCF_002925995.2. NCBI lineage: Eukaryota > Metazoa > Chordata > Testudines > Emydidae > Terrapene > Terrapene triunguis. The sequence continues at coordinate 2,153,312 of NW_020664725.1, read as the reverse complement.
AAATGCCACACACCCCATCCTCACACACACTTTCCTCGGCGTTTGGAAAGCCCTGGTCACAACGACGTGTTGTAATGCCCGGGACAAGACATTTCGTCGCACTGAACAGGCTGCTCCTCCACAATTGTTTATCCCCAGGGTGTAGGGGAGGCCCAGATATCGTAGATGAACCCAGGACATCTTTTGGGGTGGCGGGAGCCCTCTTTTCTAGGGCTGGGCAAAGAAAAGTACAAGAGTTTCATCAGAAACATGCGTGAACCTGGGTCACATTTACCTGGGAGGAGGCAGAGCAGTTCCGTGAGCAAATCTCACCATGCTCGCATGGAAATTTTGAAAAAGTTGCTGAATGGGAGGAGCTGGTATCTCCAGAATCCACATTGTCTAGTCATGGGATTAAGCCCAGGACAGGAAGCTGGAAGACCCCGAGTTTTATCCCCACCTCTGCCGCCGACTAGCCTTCTACAGCACTTGACAAATATTTCCTTGCGTCCCACAGCCCCAGTGACGTACGCGGCCATCTCCATTTTACAGACAGGGTCCCAGACTGAGGGGCGCTGGAATAATTTGTATAGTGGGGGGTGCTGAGAGCCATTGAATCACGCTGTAACCCATGTATATGATGGAAACCACTTCAAGCCAGGGGGTGAGGCAGCTCCCCCTGCCCCCCCTAGTTCCAGCGCCTACGCCCAGACTGAATGACCAGTCTAAGACGAGCAGAGTTGATGTAGCTGTGTCAGTCCCAGGATACGAGAGACGAGGTGGGTGAGGTAACATCTTTCATTGGAACAACTTCTGTTGGGGAGAGAGACGCTTCTGAGCTCCACAGAGCTCTGCTTCAGATCAGAGAGCGTCACAGTTAAATACCAGGTGGAACAGATTTATTTAGTGGTGAGTACCTGTCCCAGCCCTGAAGAAGAGTTCTGTGTGGCTCGAAAGCTCGTCTCTCTCCACAACCAAAGTCAGTCCAGTAAAAGATATACCCTCCCCTACCTTGTCAGTCTAAGTTGACACAGAGGCGGGAGGAGAAGGTAGGCCCTAGGCCACTTTCCAGGCAAATGCCTAGATTCCCCGTGGGCTCGTATGCACCAGGCAGGGCTCCGCGACCTATGCCACAGCAGCCATCAAGGGAGCCCACACTGGACGCACTCATTCACTGTCACACTTGCCCCCCAATGAGGTGCGGGTCACTGACAGAGCAGCTCCCTGCTCCCCCTCCCAACCGAACAGGAGCATGGAGCAGCCAAGGGAGAGGAGCTGGTGGCTGAGGTGCAGCCAGCAGCTGACACTCTCACCCCGTGGTCACCAGTGAAGCCTCTCCTCTCGCTGGGAGACTTCTCGCCAAGCCCCCAGTGAGGCACAACCGGAGCCCTGGGCTCCCCTGCAAGGTGTCCACCTCCCTGCCCCCCATGCCTTTTACCTGCAAACGATTGGCTCCAGGTCTCTCAAGGACCCACGAGACATAGGGACGACTCTGAGAGATGCTCGTGTACCAGATCGGCAACACCACCCTCTGCCCTTGGATCGTAGAGATAGAGGCTTGTCCCACGTTGACTTCCAGCAGCGCTGAAGAGAGACCTGCAGAGAGAGAGAAATTCAGTCCTATGGGTGCATCCTGACTCCCAGGAACCAGCCCTACTACAGACAAAGGGCAGCACCCAAAACTGAGCATCAAACCCCAGAGCCCCTCGGCACCCACTGAGATCCCAGGATCTGGCAGGGCACCGGGCGCAAGAGCAGAGGACACTCCACAGCTGACAACTCTGAACACTCAGAACAACGTGAAACCGATCCTGTAAATGACACCTCGCACGGCAATAGCACGTGTAATCGGAGGCTCTCAAAGCCCAGTACCAACCCTAGGCAGGCATCACTGGGGTGCCATGCTTAAAGGCGGCACTGAGTTTGTGCAGTATGAATCCTTTGTCAGGCTTGAAAACAAGGGCGGCATGTAGGGTCTTGTGCCCCCCCAGATTTGCTGCTTGGCGTGTACCAGGACTGAGCATGCTCAGTAACACTGCTGAAGCCGGCTGCCCTCACTCCCTCCCCCACTATCGGCAGGCACAGGTCGTCTCCTACCCTCCCAGCACTTCCTCTCAGGATAACGATTTCATTGTCTGGAAAGTTACAAGCAAAGCCGTGCAGGAGTCTAGGAGCTGCACCTGAAATTTCAGAGCTGGAGCCCAACGTCATTTTGCGCCTCACTAATTTACAAACAGATTTTGTTTTTAAACACATGAAACTGTAGGCAGGTGACGCCTCTTAACAATAAACCCAAAACATAGTTCATGCACGGACTAGTTTTATAAAAACGATCAGAAACAAGGAAGCCGTGAGCATCGGTCGTTATCTATCTTGTGTACACCCATCACTGTAGTAGTTGAGTGCCTCACAGTCATCAGTGTATTTACCCTCCAATCACCCCTGTGAGGCAGGGCAGTGCTGCTATTCTCATTGTACAGATGGCGAACTGAAGAATGAAGAGGCGAAGGATATGTTTGCATTGATCACATTTATAATGTGCAAACAGAATGAAGTCCAAACCAGTGAGATATAAATACTTGGTGCTTTAAAACAAGCAATTTCACAAAGCTGAAAACAATTATGCACCAAATCCACTGAGGGAAGAATTTAATCAGAGAAACATAAATGATAACTGGGAATTGTTTAAGAATACTTTACTAGAAGTCCAAAAAGCCACAATCGAGGAAGGAGGCCATATTAGTTTAAAAATTGAGCTGGTTGAGAGGGCGAAGTGAAGGCAGCTATAAAAATAAAATATATAATAAACAGAAGCAAGGGGAAGGCAACAGTAATTAATATAAATCAGAAGCTAGGAATTGTAGAAAATTGATAAGGGAAGCAAAGGACACAACGAGAAATCTATGGTCAGCAGAGTTATGGATCATATGAAGGATTTTAAGTATATTAGGAACAAAAAGAATCCTGCCAACAATATTTGTCCATTACTAGATGGAAATGGCAAAATTATCAATAATAATTCAGAGAAGACAGAATTGGGCAATAAATATTTTTGTTCTGTATTTCGGGAAAACACAGATGCTGTAGTCATATCATATGATGATAACACTCTTTCCAGTCCACTGGAATCTCTGGAGGAAGTTAAACAGAAGCAAGCAAAGTTAGACATTTTAAAATCAGCAAGTTCAGATAACTTGCATGCAAGAGTTTTCAAAGAGCTGGCTGAGGAACTGATTGGACTATGAATGTTGATTTTCAATAAGTCTTAGAGCACTGCGGAAGTTCCAGAACACTGAAAGAAGGCTAATGTTGTGCCATTATTTAATAAGGGTAAACAGGATGTCACAGGTAATTATAACCTATCAATTCGACATCGATCCCAGGCAAGATAATGGAGCATCTAACATGGGACTTGATCAATAAAGAATTAAAGGAGAGTAATATAATTAAAGCAAATCAACAGGAGTTTATGAAAAATAGATCCTGTCAGATTAACTTGATATCTTTTTTTTTTTTTTGGATGAGATTACAAATTTGGCTGAAAAAGGCAACAATGCTGAGGTAATATACTTAGATTTCTGCAAGGTCTTTGACTTGGTACTGCACGACATTTTGATTAAAAAGCTAGAATGATATAAAATTTACACGGCACACATTAAATGGGTTAAAAACTTCCTAACTGACAGACCTCAAAATGGAACTGTAAACAAGGAATCATCAAAAAGCAGGTGTATTTCTAGTGGGGTCCGACAGGGGGTGCAAGTTGTTGGCCCTAAGCTGTTTAAAATTTATCAGTGACCCGGAAGAAAACAAAATATTAATTGATAAAGTTGGCAGCTGACATAAAAATTCATAGATTCATAGATTCTAGGACTGGAAGGGACCTCGAGAGGTCATCGAGTCCAGTCCCCTGCCCGCATGGCAGGACCAAATACTGTCTAGACCATCCCTGATAGACATTTATCTAACCTACTCTTAAATATCTCCAGAGATGGAGATTCCACAACCTCCCTAGGCAATTTATTCCAGTGTTTAACCACCCTGACAGTTAGGAACTTTTTCCTAATGTCCAACCTAGACCTCCCTTGCTGCAGTTTAAGCCCATTGCTTCTTGTTCTATCCTCAGAGGCTAAGGTGAACAAGTTTTCTCCCTCCTCCTTATGACACCCTTTTAGATACCTGAAAACTGCTATCATGTCCCCTCTCAGTCTTCTCTTTTCCAAACTAAACAAACCCAATTCTTTCAGCCTTGCTTCATAGGTCATGTTCTCAAGACCTTTAATCATTCTTGTTGCTCTTCTCTGGACCCTTTCCAATTTCTCCACATCTTTCTTGAAATGCGGTGCCCAGAACTGGACACAATACTCCAGCTGAGGCCTAACCAGAGCAGAGTAGAGCGGAAGAATGACTTCTCGTGTCTTGCTCACAACACACCTGTTAATACATCCCAGAATCACGTTTGCTTTTTTTGCAACAGCATCACACTGTTGACTCATATTTAGCTTGTGGTCCACTATAACCCCTAGATCCCTTTCTGCCGTACTCCTTCCTAGACAGTCTCTTCCCATTTTGTATGTGTGAAACTGATTTTTTCTTCCTAAGTGGAGCACTTTGCATTTGTCTTTGTTAAACTTCATCCTGTTTAACTCAGACCATTTCTCCAATTTGTCCAGATCATTTTGAATTATGACCCTGTCCTCCAAAGCAGTTGCAATCCCTCCCAGTTTGGTATCATCCGCAAACTTAATAATCGTACTTTCTATACCAATATCTAAGTCGTTAATGAAGATATTGAACAGAGCCGGTCCCAAAACAGACCCCTGCGGAACCCCACTCGTTATGCCTTTCCAGCAGGATTGGGAACCATTAATAACAACTCTCTGAGTACGGTTATCCAGCCAGTTATGCACCCACCTTATAGTAGCCCCATCTAAATTGTATTTGCCTAGTTTGTCGATAAGAATATCATGCGAGACCGTATCAAATGCCTTACTAAAGTCTAGGTATACCACATCCACAGCTTCTCCCTTATCCACAAGACTCGTTATCCTATCGAAGAAAGCTATCAGATTGGTTTGACATGATTTGTTCTTTATAAATCCATGCTGGCTGTTCCCTATCACCTTACCACCTTCCAAGTGTTTGCAGATGATTTCCTTAATTACTTGCTCCATTATCTTCCCTGGCACAGAAGTTAAACTAACTGGTCTGTAGTTTCCTGGGTTGTTTTTATTTCCCTTTTTATAGATGGGCACTATATTCGCCCTTTTCCAGTCTTCTGGAATCTCTCCCGTCTCCCATGATTTTCCAAAGATAATAGCTAGAGGCTCAGATACCTCCTCTATTAGCTCCTTGAGTATTCTAGGATGCATTTCATCAGGCCCTGGTGACTTGCAGGCATCTAACTTTTCTAAGTGATTTTTAACTTGTTCTTTTGGCAGAGTGGTACATACTGAAGAGGACAGGTCACTGATACAGAGCAATCTGGATCTCTTAGTGAGCCAGGCACAAGCAAACAATATGCGTTTTAATACAGCTAAATGTAAATGTATATGTTTAGGAACAAAGGCTGTGGGCCATACTTCCAGGGTGGGGGACTCTATCTTGGGAAGCAGTGAGTCTGACAATGATTTTGGGGTGTTGGTGAATAATCAGCTGAACATGAGCGCCCAGTGCGAAGCTATGACCAAAGACCTAATGCGATCCTGGGATGCATAAACAGGGGAATCTCGAGTAGGAGCAGAGAGATTATTTTACCTCTGAATTTGGCAGTGCCACAACCGCTGCTGGAATCCTGTGTCCAGTTCTGGTGTCCACAGTTCAAGGAGGATGGTGATAAATTAGAGAGGTTCACAGAAGAGCCACGAGAATGATAAAGGATTAGAAAATCTGCCTAAGGCTAGGTCTACACTAAAGGGGGTGGGGGGTCGATTTAAGATACGCAAATTCAGCTACACGAATAGCGTAGCTGAATTCGGCATATCCTATTCGACTTACCCCGCTGTGAGGATGGTGGCAAATCGACCGCCGCGGCTCCCCCGTCGACGGCGCTTACTCCTCCTGACGAGGTGGGAGTAAACGCGTCGATTCGAGGATCGATTTATCCGTCTCGATGAGACGCGATAAATCGATCCCCAAGAGATCGATTTCTACCCGCCAATCCGGGCGGATAGTGTAGACTAGCCCTTAGAGTGATAAACTAAACAGATTGAGCTCTTTGAGTGTAACAAAGAGAAGGTGAAGGGGTGACTTGATCACAGTCTATAAGTACCTGCATAGGGAACAAATATTTAATGATCGGCTCTTCAGTCTAGCAGGGAAAGGTCCAACACGATCCGATGGCAGGAAGTTGAAGCTAGACAAATTCAGACAGGAAATAAGGCGTGCCTTTTTGACAGTGAGAGTCATTAACCATTGGAACAACTCACCAAGGGTTTTGGTGGATTCTCCGTCACTGAAAATGTTTAAATCCAGACTGGATGTTTTTCTAAAAGCTCTGCTCTAGGAAATATTGTGGAGCTGGTCTCTGGCAGGTGCTATGCAGGGGGTCAGACAAGATGGTCACAATGGTCCCATCTGGCCTTGGCATCTATCCCCACTGCAGCTGGGAGCGTGCGGGTAGAGTTACACACACTTCCTCTGCTCAAGTGAGTGCGCTAAAAATAGCGGCTTGGGCGCGACGGCATGGGCTAGCTGCCTGAGTAGAATCACGCCCAAGCCCAAGGGTACATGCTCAGGAGGCCAGCCTCAGCCGCCGCCCATGCCACCACAGCCCCAGCTCGAGCAGAGCTGGTGTGTGTACATCCACCCGAGCTGGGAATTCCAGCTCCCAGCTGCAGCGTAGGGAGTTTGTGGCACAACAGGGAACTAAACCCATGTCTCCAGAGTCCCAGGCTAGTGCTCTAACCACTGGACCATCCTGCCTCTAATCGGATGTTTTTATCCTGATCATAAAAGCTCATGAATAAAAATGCCTTAAAAGATGCTTTCTATGAACTCTGGGTGATGCCAAAGCTCCCGTCAAAGGGTTTCTGTGTCAGCTGTTCCAAACAGGCACTCCTGCACTGTGTCCCCAGCTTCACAGCACAAGATTCCACAGCAAGATGGGAGAGTTGCAGGACGCGGAGCTCAGCGGCAGCTGGGTCTCTGCTCCCATGGTATTCAAGAGCAATGCAGGCAGGGAGCTTCCCCTGTAGTGCCCCTTCATAATCCAGCAGGGCTCCCCCTTCTGCACATCCTAGGAAAGCTGCAAAGATGTATGTGAGGCTGCCTGGTGCAGTTACAGGCCGAAGTTCAAGGGTTGAGCTGGCACAGGGGGTGGGTGGGGCAGGGAGCAAGGTGGTGTTTTTGTACCAGCTCAGCTGGAGCAACAGCAGAACAAGTGGATGCCTAAACTGTTTAAACTATCTGACCTTTAAAGTATCATTATTGGGCTTCAGAGTTAATAGCCCTTTTGAGATCAACAGGGGAATTCATCTCCCTTTACAGCTCTGACTGACCCAACCTGCATGGGATTTGGGGGGGGGGAGAGCACAGGTTGCAGGAGGGAAGAGTTTGGAGGAGGCACTAGGAAGTCAGTCTGTGTACACATGGCCTGAATGCCAGCGGCAGCCCCTCTGTAAATAGTTCTCTTAGTAAAGAGCCAGTTTAGTTTTACAAGCTGGAGACCTCTCGTGTTACGACTTAGCATGCAGTACATGCAACAGTGACAATGCTAGATAATGTCAAATTCAGGTTCCCTTCACAACCGCAAGGGCTGGAAACTCTGGTTATCTTTAAATGAAAGCTTAGCTTCTCCAGAATCTGAACAAGTCTTGGGGGCTGCATTGTTGCCAGTCCTGAGGGTACAAAAGTCACGAGCGCGGCCCCTCCGAAATCAAGAGATTGGTTTAAAAATACAGGAGATTTTGCCTTCTATTTTCTGAGTCTTTAGGGGGGTGCTTGTGTCACGTTTCGAGCTTTTCTCTACAACTGCGAGACCAACTTATTTTTAATTAAAAGCAGAGATTCTCACCTAATCTCCTGACTCCAGAAGCTGAAGTTTTAAGAAAAAATAACTGCAGAGAGACCAGAGAGAAAACAGAGAGTGGACAACACTGGAGCCGGCAAAACACCTCCCTAGAGTTGGGAGGGGTTTGGCATCCCTGATCCACGGCATTTGTATTCTTTTATCACAGCTGAGAAGGGGAAACTCCCAAGACAGTGAAAGTGAAACGGTTTACAGGACAGTTTGTGTTCTTCGGATGAGGGCTGTGTAGAGACACTGGAAACGTTTCTGTTTGTACTCTCACTGCATAGAGGCACTGGCTGCTACAGCTCTTCCGGCTTCTTAATGTTTTAATTGTAGTGGCGCTCACAGAAACATTTCAAATAGAAACTAATGGCTCCTGATAGTGACGAGCCCAATTCTAACTGTTCCGATTTGTATACAGAAGCTGCAGGGGGATGCATCAGCTGAGATCTGACTGGCTGAGATTACTCTGCATCTTTCTGACATTCCAATACCACGGAACACGCCAAAGAGAGAGGCGACTTGCCCACAAGGGAAGGGGAATTATCATATAGCCCTTGGATTTTGCCCACTGCCACTTCCGTTGACTACATTCCATACATAACCTGACTGCAATGTTTGTTAGCATCACAAATACAATCTATTAGCGGGAGGCCTTGTATATAGGGGCTAGTGACCAGAAACAAGTTGTCCGATGAATTTTAATGCACCAGCTCCCTTGGGATTTATTTATAAATGTTGATCATTTGTGTTTACATTTGTGCCAGCAATGATGAAGCTGGACGAGTGGATTCTTGTGGCCGTGTCTCTGCAATCAACCAGGGCTCTTCCCTCCACAACATACATGCAGGCAGGGCTGCCAGCTAGATGCAGTAGATTTCCGTGCCATAGGCTCTTCAGGGCAGGGGATGGCATTTTGGACAGCATCAAGTACAGCACTTGGGCTCAGGGGAAAATAGTCACCGCGTTTGTGACTGATAATTGGTGTTTTACAGACAGCCCCACACACTTCTGGCTGCCTTCTGCTGTAGGCCAATTACACTGCAGGGGCAGAGGATGCCGATTCTGTTTCTGTCCATCCTCTTGGCACCCGACAAGGTGGTTCACGTCATGTTATCTGCTGCAGTTGGATGTGTGTAAACATTGGAATTTAGAGGGGCCATAAAAATTCCATGTGATGAAATGGAAAAGATTGGGACCGTTTAATTTAGAGATTAAGAAAACATGATGGAGATACACCTCTACCCTGATATAACGCGACCCGATAGAACACAAATTCGGATATAACGCGGCAAAGCAGTGCTCGGGGGGGGGGGGGGGGGGGGCGGGGCTGCGCACTCCGGTGGATCAAAGCAAGTTCGATATAACGCGGTTTCACCTATAACGCAGTAAGTTTTTTTGGCTCCCGAGGACAGCGTTATATCGAGGTAGAGATGTAATCATTTTTAATGTAACAGCTGATAGAAGACTGGCACCCTTATTTATCCTCCAATATAATGCAAGAGCAAGAGAACAGCCATTGAAAATAAAAGGCAACATTTAAAACTGATCAAAAATACTTTTAACATAGTGTATAATTAGCCAGTGGAACTCCCTGATCACAGAATATCAGAAAGGCTGCTCATATTCAGAATCATATCTAAGAACATCTATAGTTATAGCTGACAGGATAAAAGTTACCTGGGTCATAAAGCCTCATGGTTCAAGGCACAACCCACCACCAGTGGCCTGGAGTCAGAAGAAACATCCCATGTGGGCAGGTTATCCCATAATTGTCCACCAGGGAGCTCATGCACTTGCCTCTGAAGCAGCTAGTCCTGGCCACTGACAGGATTATGGGCTAGATAGACCCTGGAATGAAGCCTCCAGGTGTCTTTGGAAGCCACATTTCACAAGCTGTTTGAACCTGAATGGGGCTAACTGAGCAGACTGGTTAGCTGGCCAACGTGCAATGGGCCAAATGGCATTGACAGTTGGCAAACAGAGCTCTCACCTAGCTCCACGAGCGAGTCTCCATGGATTGACCCCTCTCTAATCCCCTTCTGCTGCTGGCTCAGTATTTGCTGCTTTTCCAAGAGAAATATTCATACCCAAAGTCAGCAGGTCTCATTAGTTACCGGTCACTGCAAGGCCCTGATTCTGCAGGGTAATTTGACACGCACTTAACCTGCAGAACTGGGGCCTCAAACACGTATGGGTTACACCTCAAACAATGCATGTGGTTGGAACGCTGGTCCAGACCAGAGGCGCACAGATCTGGAACTGCCACGTTCAATGCTCAATCCCCTTCCCACTTAACCAATGGCTGAACCATTCCACCCCGACAAATTTAGCAAAACCAAATTTGCTTCCAGACTGGATCTGATCATCGCAACAAGAGCAGGTGGCAATGCAAGAGCGAAGATGGCTCCTCCCTCTAGGGGCTCCCGCCCCCCAGAACAGCACAAGGTGTCTTTGCTACTTGTTTGCGCTCCTCAGGAGCGCCGAAGGATGTGCCATCTGCCTTCAGAAGGAAAGGATTTCCGGGTTTTCAAGGTCGAGCATTTGGTAAGAGGATGCAAGACAATGGGAATAAGACATTTCCCTGCACTCAGGAACAGCTCTGACATCAGGCCCAGCCATTTCCACAGGACCCCGCCAAAAAACAAAGCCCTGGAAATGCTCACGACAACAACAGGAAGCTGCACTTATGGCCCGTTTGATAAAGCATCTAGATTTGTTTAAGTCTCACTCCCGTCTACTGGCATCCCGCAGGCTCCTCCGGCTGGTTGTTCCTGCCTTACCCTGGCCTCTTCCTCCTGTTGATAAGAGTGCTAAGAGTCCTAGGCAGCTGGTTCAAACCCCCTCAGTTCCTCTGCACACGCTCCTGCTACTCATGGCTGGGGACTCGGTGAGGTGACCTCTGAAATGAGTACAAGGCTATTCACACCAGGGGATCAAAGGTTTGATGACAGCACCCCATCAAAGGGGACTATCAGAAGAGCCAGCTCCAGGAGGACCATTCATATGAACATCTGCCTTAGCATGCAACTAATGGCCTCTTTCCTTGGAGGGAGGGACTAGGTGACATTGGGCAGCATGTGAGAAGATGACCCAGCCGATGCAGGCTTCATTCTGGGCTGTAGAGGAGGACATGGGTCTGGGAGCGGCACACATGCATGAGGACTCCGCATCACAGAACTTACAATGCTCTTCACAAGGGAAACCCGGAGTAAGACGCACCCCCTGAACTGACAGAACGGAGCAGCTCAGTGCCCAACTCAGGCAGATTTCCCTCCTCCAGACAGCGGAAAGCCAGAGAGAAAAGCTGGAGAACAGGCAGAGCAACGTTGCATTAAGGCAATCAGAACATTAAACACCTCCTGCAGAAGAGTTATTAAAGGGGAGGGGGATTACAAGGTCTAAACATGGCCCCTCAATATGGTGACAGGAGTGGGCAAAAATACCCCTGAATTTTCGGTTTGCAAAGTTGTAGCTGTGTCAGTCCCGGGATATTAGAGACAAGGCGGGCGAGGTAACATCTTTTATTGGAGCAACTTCTGTTGGTGCAAGACACACGCTTTCGAGCTCCACCAAGCTCGCCTTCTCCAGAAGAGCTGTGTGTGAGTCAAAAGCGTCTCTCTCTCTCCAACAGAAGTTGCTCCAATAAACGATATTACCTCACCCACCTTCTCTCTCACCAATTTTCTGGCTGTCACAAGAGCTACCTAAGGCCTGGTCTACACTACGACTTTAATTCGGATTTAGCTGCGTTAATCCGAATTAATCCTTAACCCGTCCACACAACGGAGCCAGTTACTTCGAATTAAAGGGCGCTTAAAATCGATTTCTGTACTCCACCCCGACGAGCGGAGTAGCACCAAAATCGATTTTGTAAATTCGAATTAGGGGTAGTGTGGCCGCACACCACCGAATTAATGTGGTTAAAATTAATGGGGTAGTGTGGCCGCACACCACCGAATTAATGTGGTTAAAAACCGAATTAATGTGCTTAGTGTGGCCGCGCACAATCGAATTTATACAATCTGTTTCCCAAATTCGAATTATCTAAATTCGAATTAATCTCGTAGTGTAGACGTACCCTTAGTGTGTGGAAAAATTGGTTGAGTGGCAAGAGAAGGTCTAGAAATAAACATTCCTTGAGCCCTTAGCTGTGAGCCCCAGCTTGACAGCCCTCTCTTGAGCCCGTTTTCAGTTATTAGTTGTCCATATGCCTAGACATGCCCGAATCCAGGCAGCAGGGCCCACTCTCCTTGATAGCCTATTAGTGCCTCTGCCACATGCCTATAAACCTGGGAGACTGTAGATGGCACGTCGAGGCACAGACACCTTCTCAAATCGCAGGAAATAAGTTCTGCCAAAGGTTCTTCCTGTCTAAGGCTCCCAAACTTGCCCCTGTCCCAGCACCTAGTTCTACGGGACTGGTCTAGCGAGACCATAATAGGACTGGGTGAAATCTCTCCACTCGCTCGCTGCCATTTGGCAGGTGTTAAATTTCACTTCAGTGTTTCAGGCCACCGCCCAGCCAGACCCATTGTTTGAATGGAGGCTTCCAAACGATCTGTGCTGATAACTGGGATCCAGCAGGGGGCCCGACTCCACTTGCAGGGTTTCCAGTGTGGGGACAAGTCATAAATAGGTATTTTGTAGTTTTAATCCTCCCAACACCATCCTCCCAGGTGCTGCGTGTCAGAGCTGCGGCAATTAGTAACCTTCTAAAATTAGCTTAATCTCATCTCCAGTGCAAGTGCTAGAGATCGCCCTGGTGCGAGGCTCAATCTCTCTCTCTCTCATTAGATCTCATGGCCTGGAATAGAAACGTTTCCCAGAGAGGCTCAGACGTAAACTGGTCTGTGATCTTTGTCATGCCTATGCAGAGGATATGAATTGTGCCCTCCAGGGCCAATTTCTCAGCATTTTAAGGCTTTCCATCTCATTGGATTGTTATTTTCTAGTCTCGCTTATGACTACAGAGCACCAAGAGGCCCCAGCTGAGCTCGGGGTCCGTAAGAGACTGTGTCCCTGCCCCTCAGAGCTGACAGTCCAAGGGTGGGAGGAAAAGGATTGTGCAGCCGAGGCACATGGAGATTAAGTGACTTGTCAAGGTCACATAGGCAGAGCAGGGAATTGAACGGGGGTCTCCTCAATCCCAGTCTGGCCTTAACCATACAGGCCTGCCTTCCTCTCTGGAGCTTATTAAAACTCATCCAGTTCCCCCTTGTTAGTCTTTCTCCCGTTGGGGTTATTTATGGGAGGGCTCCATTTCTGAGACCCCCTCGCCCCCCATTTTAACGCTGCAAACAGACAGCTGGTTTCCATGGAGAACGCCCAAAGCAAAAGGCTGCTTATCCCTGCGATGTTCACGGCGGCAGCGAACACGGGCCATGCTCACCAGATTAGGCACGGGCGACGACACAACCAATAAGCAAAGCATTGGGGAATATTAACGGGATGGACGTGCATCCCTGAGTCACACTCGGAACTTAAAGGCATCCCAGGGAGAACGCTGCCCCCCCGTCACTGCGGAGAGCTGCTTTAATTGCTGGGAGTTACAGCCCAGAGATTATTTCCCAACACTGCAGAAGGAGGATCAGCTGGAAAGTAATCTACTAGAGAGGTCAGTAGTGCACTGTTGGAAGGGGAGAGGCGGAGAGCTACAGCCGGAGGGATACTTGCCTCTGCTTCCTCTAGCATCTGACAGAGGCTGGGTCACTCAGTCACATCTAAACGCCTCTGGGATGCGCTGCCAGATCCAAACAGACCCTCCCTGGGGCTGATCTCTAGCTGAGCATACCAGGAACCCCGTGTTCGAGTCCAATCCCCGCACTGCCCTTCTGCCCGCTTCCAAACAAGAGTTAACACAGACCGACCCTGTCAGATCCGCTGTGACAGCGAGCAGCTGGCTTTCTAGCAGCAGCCCACGTGCTCTCTCTGCACTAGGCCTTGGGTTTCCAATACGTTTCCAAACCTCATTCCCATTTACATAAAGGGCTCCAATAAGGGCATTGATTACCTGCCACCACTATGGATCAGTTATGTGACTGCTCCAGCAGGTCAGGCCACGGCACTAAGCCATAAATTAATAGTTCCATTATTTCATACACCCCAGTGTGCTCTAGGAACAGGGCATTGACTCTTCCGTGGGCTGTGGCATCTGCACATTCGCATGTGCTCCCGGCTCCTCACCCATTATCTGCTCAGACCCATCCCTGTGCCCTCGGGTGTCAGGTGGCCCCTTTAAACACATCAACCCCCAACGCCTCCAAGGCACTGTCTGCAGAATTCCCTTCCAAGGCCCATTCATCAAAGCAAGAGGTCAGAGACCTGCCTATGAAAACAAACGCTGCAGGGCAAGGCTATCTCATTGTTTGTACAGTGCCCGGCACCAGGAGCCGGTCTCCAGGTGCTACTACAGTGCAACTAACAGCCAGTCCAAGCTCATCACAGCGCCAGATCCTAGATCCCAGCCCTCAGGCCTTGTCTGCACAGGAACGTGGTTGGGTATACAGCCAAAAGGATGAATTTAAACCGGTGTTAGTTACCCTAGTCTAACCCCAGCGGGGCACTAGGGCCTGGTCTACGCTACAAAGTTAGGTCAATGCAAGGCACCTTACGTCAATCTAGCTGTGGGATGTGTCTACACTTCAATTTGTCTCCCGCCGCTGTAGGTAACAGCGCCACCATGGTAACACCCCACCCGAGCGGCACAGAGACATGACTGGTGTACTTAGGTCGACACAGTGAGTGTGTAGATACTGTGTAGTTATGTCAACCCTACTTGTCCTCCAGCAGCTGTCCCACAATGCCCCACACTGATCACTCTGGTCACCATTGTGAACACCACTGCCCAGGGGTCATGGAGACCAGAAGCACCCCGCCCCTTGAAAGCCCCATGATGTTTTAAAATGTCTTTTCCTGATTGCCCGGCTTGGTGAGCACCTAGCAGTTCTCCATTGTTGCGTGCAACTGCCCAGCTGACCCTGCCACGTGCTCCGTACGCACTTCAGGAGATATCGGCTCTCCTGAGCCTGTGGGGAGAGGCGGCTGTGCAGGCACAGCTACAGACCAGCTGTAGGAACAAAGACATCTGAAGATCACTCAGGGGATGCAGGAGAAGGGGTAGAACTGGGACCAGCAGCAAAGCCATGTGAAAGCCAAGGACCTGCAGCAGGCGTACCAGAAGCTCAGGGAGGCCAACAAGCGATCTGGGGCCGAGCTGCAGACCTGCTGCTTTTACAAAGAACTGCATGCCATCCTCAGCGGAGACCCCACCCCCACGAGCACTGTGGATACCTCCGAGGAGTCTGAATCGCAGGCCCCCGCCTGTGAACAGCGAGGAGGTGGAGGTGATGATGGATGAGGAAGGAGGAATATGGTGGATGACCAGGGGATCCAGCTGTGCAGTGAGTCAGGACCTGCTACATCTGTCCATCTTGCTTCTTCAGTGCAGCTCTCAGTCTGGTGTCGCTATGGTGAAGGGCTGGGGAGAGCTCTGCACGTAGGTCCAGGAACGTGGTCTTGCACATCAGAAAGTTCGACAGCCATTGCTCATCATCTCAAACCTGCATGATGATGCAATCCCACCAGTCAGTGCTTGTTTCTCCATCCCAGAACAAGCACTCCACCACCTGCAGCTGCCCTATGACAGCCACCAACAACTTGAGTTGGTTCTCGCTATGTCCCACAGCAACCTGTCTCCAAGGAAGCGTCATGCTCCCCACTGATTCGGTTCTTCTCAGAGCTCTGCAAATGCTCCAAGCTCATGCGCCCTGTGCTTGCAACGCTCATAACATTGCAGAGCTGTGCAAGCTCCATGCTTCTGTCAGAGATGGCAGACAGCAATGGGGGGCACGTAAGTTTGTGGGGTTTTGGAAAAAAAAAGGTGCGAGAATGATTGATGCAGATGACATTACAGGATGGAAACAATTGCAAACTGTCAAGTTGGTCCCATGCTCCCAGTCACCCCGGGGTGACCTGTTTCAGCCCCATCATGTGTTGCCAACACTTCCCAAAAGACAGGGTGCTGGACGATGTTGAGTTGTACACTGGGTTACCTACCCATGGTGCACCGTACTTCGCATTGATACAAGCACGCCTGGTGAGTTTGCACACCGCCGACACAATAAGCTAAGTGTGCACGCACACAAGCGATGTATTAACTGCGGCGGCTGTATGCCCATGTAACTTGAGTTGACGTAATTTTGTACTGTAGACATGGCCTAGGATTCTGGTGGGAGAGGGCCTTCTGTGGTCGTGTCTGTTGCTTGAGAAGAAGTTTAAGCTAAATGAGGAAAAGCCGCTCTCCTAACGGACTGAGGGTTGGGTTAGCCTGGGATCACTAGACCAGTCCAGCTGGTCAGGCTCTCCCATATAGACAAGTTCTCAGTCACAGCCAGGGCCCTAGGGGTGAACAGAGTGAAATTTCCCCCTGTGCAGTGGGCCACTTCCAGTCCTATGCATCCCTCAGGTCCCTCTTACAAGGCCTGGGGCAGGCCCACTGCACCGGTGCAGTTTCACCCAGAGCCAATACCTAGGCATGTGGTGTCCAGCAATTTCATCGCAGTCTCTTGTTCTAAGTGCAGCTACCAGGCTCCAGGTTTGCACAGTCTGGGCGTAACCATTAGTCTTCATAAAACCTCTGGGGCTTAGAGTAATTTCAAGCATGATATTTTATGACACATGGATAGAGAAATGGTAGCAACACACCGAGCTCATCATAAAGTCTAAGAAACCTAAACTGGATGCGCACGCGTCACCCTCCATATCTCAGCCGCTCCTATTAAAGATAACCAGGGACAGTGACCATGAACGCAGGGCTCCTTTATCCAGATAACCCCTGGATAAGTGGCTGCCAAGAGAGCAGCACAGCGATGGGAGGAGGGCGTATGGCAAAGAAGGACCCTCCTCCCAGAAGGCAATGGGGAGGTGGCTCCCCTGGGGGGTTACTATCCGCATGCATTGACAGGAGGGCTCTGTCTGACATAACACAGAGGAAAGTGATACAAGTGTAACACCGACAGACCCCGGTTGTCGTTGGGTGGGATCGAACCTGGGACCTCTGGAGTTAAATCCATGAGCCTCTACTGCAGGAGCTAAAAGCCACATGGCGCTTAGCTAAGCCTATAGAGCAGAGTCAGTCTCGAAATGGTCTCGGTGCCACTATAGGGGCCAGAGCACCACAACCAGGAGGTATGTGGGTTACACAAGGCCCAGGAACACTGCCAGCTGCGCCAGCTCCACCGGTTGGAAATGGCAGCTTTGGTGAAAGATGGTCAGACTGTGGGCGATTCAAGAGGCGTCCCTAATTCAGCCAGGGCTCTGAGCAGCGCTTCGCTGCTTTGTCAGGAAGAGGCATCCCAGAGGTTGGAGTGCAAGGCGGAGAGCCACTCCAAGCTCTCATCACTGGGGAGTTCTTCATTCCCACTGACAACGGGTGGGACTGCCGCACACAGCGTTTCACCAAAGCGCAGATTCGCTCCGTGCAGAGAAGAGAGACCCCCAACGCAGGACGGGCCTTGGGGGAGCGCTCGTTCTAGTCCCTTGTCGGGTGGGAAAGAGCGACAGGGAAATGGAGGATGGGCCCTTCCCCCACAGCACAACAGGGAGAGAGGAGCTTTCACTTCCAGTGCCCCACGGAACAACGTATCGTTCTAATCACAGCCAAGTCAAACCGGGCTTGGACCGGGCAGCTGAAATGCGAGAACGTCAGCCCGTCAGCCCCTCAGCCCAGCTCTGGCCACGTCGGAGCAGCTCTTGGCCCAAAGCGAAGAGCAAGGTTACAGGTTTTGTTTGGTTGGGTTTTTAAAGGAAATTCAGCACCACACCAGGCAGGAGAGAGCGTTCAGCCTCAGTAACCTGGGTTTTAGCCCACTCAATAAAACAGAAGGGGATTGGTTTTGTTCTGTTGCTTTGGGGGTTGGTTTTCCCCATTTTTGGCTTTCAGAGCGCATGCCAAAGGCACCTGTTAGCCTAGGCCTTCACTGCAAAAAAAAAAAAAAAAAAAAAAAAGCAGTGTTTTTACACTCAGCTACCGAGCTCAATGTAAACCCCATGGAGACACGGCTTTGTCAGTGTAACAAGTCCAAGTAAGCCCCCGGGGAGGGGTCTAGCATTGACCTGGACTAACTATAACTAACTGACAAGCTACGGCACTCGTACAACGGTAACCCAGAGAAACGTAAGGGCCTGTGATGTAGAGGAGGTCAGACTTGATGATCTAGTGGTCCCTTCTGCCCTTAAGCTCTATGAACTAAATTCTGTGGCAATGTAAACACACCGCCTGGCTTGCAGACACAGCCACTATTCCAAGAGAGTGGGTGGGATTCAAATGTTAGGGGGGAAAACGCAGTAAAGTTGTACAATGGAACCTGTTTCTCTGCCCCTGCAATTGCAGCAGCGCATCCCGGTGCTCCACGACACAGCACCAGCATTTGAAACAGAAAGAAGCCGGTGATTCCACAGAGAGAGGATCTAAACCCAGCCTCAAGGAGCTGATAACAGTGCCGTAAGCTCTGACTGTCCCTCCAAATAAGCGAATAACATCCTGTGATGACTTTGGAATTTACTGCAAAATTCTTCATATTTCACAGGATAGAAACATTAGCACATGTGCTTGGATATTTTTAGACTTCTTAAGATATCTGTTTTTCCCAGTAACATTTCCTGACAATTCCTTGCAGCTCCCAGGCAGGAAGCACTGCTGCTGGGCGATAACTTAGTTTCTCAGGAGGACAATAGAGTCCAAGATTTCTACAAGGCAATTTGAACAATGTCAGGGAATTGTCTCCACCTAAACAGACTGAGCTGCACATTGAATTAAAGGTTCAACACAATTCCAGTCCACTCGGCGCTCATTAACGACGGCTCCCCTGAGGAAAGCTGCAGGGTTCACCCTCTCTGCGTATGGCTGAGAGAAATTAGCCTAACGTCGCTGGGCATGTTAGGGTGGACGACTCGTCACCTAAGAATAGCTAACTCCATTGTAAGAACATAAGAACTTAAGAAATCCCAGCACGAGGAAAAGGCCACTAGGCTAACAAGGCGGGCTCTTTACAATTATGTGGGCAGGCAAGTATCTGAAACTAGCCTTCAGCGGATGTTTGGCAAGGAAGCGATCTGCTGTCAGCTTCACGAGCGACCCAGGTGGATATACATGGCCATTCCTTGGCAGCTCCTGTACTGACAGTTTGCCAAGAGTCACGGTGAGGCTATAATATTATGGCTGTGATCATGGAGGTAGTTCTCATCATGTCGCCGACCAGAGCCAGTTATGCTCCTGGCTGACATCGAAACCCAGCCACTGCCGCCCCGCTAGAGTGATAATTCACCACTGGAGTCTCCATATCACTCACTCACTCACCGGAGATTAATCATCTCCGAACAGAGGCTTTGTAAATAAACCGGCGAGCTGGCTGCGAGCTCAGCTGCTCCGCCGTAGGCAGCCTGGGAAGTGAGGTTTTTCCCATTATTGTTCCCAGCCCTTTTATTTATTTACTCCCTCAGGAAAAGAAGGGAAGCAGCTCCCAGTTTGCTGGCCGGATTTCAAGTTAAATATTGAAACTCCCCAGCAGCGTGGGGCTAACATACCAGATGCCTTTACATGGAGAGAGTGGAATTACTGACTCCTGAAGCAGTTCCTTGGGGAGGAACCACTGGCTCCCCGGAGGATGGCGAGTCCCCTCCCCACACACAAGCAGCCCGCACTGGCTGAAGGCGAGCATCTACTGGCCAGACGGACCACTCCGAACACCCCTGCCCTAGGAGAGGGGGACTGATTGTCTGAAAGTCACATCCCCTATAGGGCAGCAGCAAGGTTCAACCTTCCCTGCGAACAGGAGCTCCAGCTGTGCTCGCTCTCCACAGAACAGCTGGGATGCAAGCACACCACAGGGCAAATTCATTCCCTTAAGCTGCCACCGTTTGAGTTTCACAGAGTTTAATGGCAGAAGGGACCATCAAACCATCTAGTCTAATGGCCCAGGCCATTACATTTCCCCCAGTTATCCCAGCATTGACCCAATAACTTCAGTTAGACCAAAGCACTTCAGTCCCCAGGCAGAGAACCAGAGACACCAGCGTGCCACCAATGCCTGCGGCCCCTGCAATGGCAGGGAACTGATCAGGTGAGACATAAATCTCAGGAAAAACTTCCTAACAGTAAGCAGAGTAGGACAATGGAACAGGCGCCCAGGGAGGTTGTTGGAGGTTTTCAAAAGGAGGCTGGAGCCATCTGTCTTGGATGGTTCAGACACAACAAATCTTTCAGCTTAGATGACCTTTCTAGCCCTGTGGTTCTATGATTCTAGGCCCAGATGAACCCAGCAGGTGATCCCCGTCCCATACTGCAGAGGAAGGTGAAAAACACAAATGTCCATGCCAATCTGACCCGGGAGGGAAATTCCTTCATGACCCCAAATCTGGTGATCAATTTGACCCTGAGCATGCGCGCAAGACACCAGCCAGGCATCTAAGGCAGGATTCTCCATATCACCCCATCCACTGTCCCATCTCCAGCTGTGGCCATTTTTGATGTTTCAACATAGGAGTCTCCATACGTATCATTCACCAGGGAGAGAACTCAAAGGAGCATAACATAAGAACGGCCATACTGGGTCAGACCAATGGTCCATCTAGCCCAGTATCCTGTCTTCTGACAGTGGCCAATGCCAGGTGCCCCAGAGGGGATGAACGGAACAGGACAATTATTGAGTGATCCATCCCCTAGAGCTTGGGGTTGCGTCCCTGACCATCTTGGCTAATAGTTACTATTGATGTATCCTCCATGAACTCATCTAATTCTTCTTTGAACCCAGTTATACTTTCGGCCTTCACAAGATCCTCTGGCGAGGAGTTCCACAGGTTGACTGTGCGTTGTGTGAAGAAGTATTTCTTTTTGTTTGTTTTAAATCTGCTGCCTATTAATTTCATTGGGTGACCCTTGGTTCTCAAGTTATGTGAAGAGGGTCACATCATTCAAAGAAATTCATCATCTGAAAACAGATGCTTTGTAACTAAACTGGCAGTCAGGCTAATGACAGAATTTGGGTTTGCTTGTTTTAAGTTCTCACTGACACACTGGTGATAGCAAAGCCCGACTGGGTTTGGAATACTCTTCCTACTTGCAGTATGGCCAGCGAGAACCAGCATGGTCAGATGTTCCTTGGATGCACAAGCTGAAGGGGCAGAACAGTCCTCCAGTCTTACACGAGCAGGTTTCAGTCACTCACTGGAGACCCTTCCAAAGCAGCTGTGCTGAAAGACACTGAGAGGTGACCATGGACAATCTGGACGTCAGCTTAGCAAAGCAATATGGTGGCAATGGAAGCCAATCTGATTTTGGGATGCACATCCAGAGCTGTCATGTTATGGGTGGGAGTGACAGGCAGGGGCGCATTGTGCTCATGCAGGTGCATGGGGAGGAAAGGTACAGGTCATCGCCCTGCAGCATGACTCTGCACAGGGGACACACTCAGGGCATGAGGACCCTGGGCGTGCACTGCCAGTGGCCGTACTCTGTGGAGCGGGCAGTGCCCTGGCCTCATACCTATCTCATAGAACTGGAAGGGACCTTGAAAAGTCATCGAGTCCAGCCCCCTGCCTTCACTAGCAGGACCAAGTACTGATTTTTGCCCCAGATCCCTAAGTGGCCCCCTCAAGGATTGAACTCACAACCCTGGGTTTAGCAGACCAATGCTCAAACCACTGAGCTCTCTCATCCTCCCTCACAAACCACCTTGGTGCAGTGCTAGCTGTGAAGAGCAGAACAAGTTGCGCGGCAACAACTCCCAACACCTCCGCGACACCCCCACTGGGGTGGAAGGATGACAGCCGCTGGCCCTCATGGTTTACAAGATCCCCACCCAGAGCTGAGCTAAAATTTCAGGTTAAGCTCTTTCCGGGGAAAAAATGCAGATTCAGTAACATCTAAATGTTCTGAATTCGTGTCGATTTCATCAAATGGTTCGAGTAAAAAACAACCTAAAACCCTTCTGAAAAACCAGAAAATGTTTCATTTGGTCATTTTCTAAATGTTTCGATTTTTCGTTTCCAAAGGACTGTGAGTGTCAACATTTAATTTCATTTTAAAATAGGGTTGAAACGGAAACAAAACATTGAGGTTTTAAAAACAAACATTTCGTTCAATCTGAAATTGTTTGTTTTCAGCTTTTCAATTTGCCAAAAAAATTAATTGCTATGGTTCACCCCCAAATGACTTATAATGACTATATTTTGAATTGCCGGCAAACTGGAAAAGAAACTATCTGCTCAGTTCTAACCACAACTCCTTCATCCCACCGCTGCTCCAAATGCTTCCTAACACACCCTCAGGCAAAGATCTGCCATCAGTGACAACATGACACAAAGGGTCTGTCTACACTGGAATACAAAACCCACGGCCTTGAGTCTCACAGCCCGGGTCAATTGGCTCAGATTCAGGAGCTTGGGTTGTGGGCTAACAGCAGCAGTATAGACGCTGGGGCTTCAGCTGGAATCTGGGCTCCGAGACCCACTCCCCTCGCGGCGTTTCACAGCCTGGGCTCCAATCCGGACGTCTACACTGCTATTCCCAGCCCTGCAGCCCGAGCCCCACGAGCCTGAGTAAGCTGGCCCGGGCCAGACGTGGATCTTTTATTGCACTGTAGATGTACCCAAAGTCTCAGAGGATGAAGGAGGAGCAAAGCTGCCCTGGCCATGTGGTCACCATGCAGAGCACCAGCTCCTGCTTGTTTTCCCAAACTGGTGATACAGTCTCTTGTGATTCCTGTAAATCGCTGCGCCAGTGTCTGACACTAGCTCCAACAGGCAGCTGACTTGCCCAAAACTCCCTCGAAGCCTGCCAATACTCCCCAATGAAATGCTCTTTATCTAAATTAACTAACGCAGAGTGGGTCATTGCAGCACCTGGATCAGATGCACCCACATCCAGAAGCAACTCGGAACTTGGATCTTTCATAAGAAACCCGGCTGGAACATGCAATCTTTATAGTGCTAAGCGGCTCAGTCACTGATCTTCCAGGACACTGCACTCCTGGGTGCTATTCACCAGGCTTGCTTGAAAGGACACTGGAGTCATTAACGCCTTTGGAGATCTACCTTCAACAGAAGCACACCGTCAGGCAGAGTCTCACCTAGGAATTTCCAGCACGCCCTACGATCCTATTGCAGCCTTGTGCTGCTTTCCATAGAACAACCTTGCCCCGTCCTGAACCATTCTGAAAGAGTCCTGGGGTTTTAGATCTATCAAACGCTGCTGGGGTCGGACCCAACAGCCTTGGCTTTCAGTGGTTTTGAGCAGGAGGGTCGAGGGGGAAAACCACAGCTTTTAAAAATTAACTGTTTTAAAAAATTTAAAATCAATTTAAAAAATATAGCTCCGATACAACCTAGCAACTATCTGGTGGGTGCATAACTGGTTGGAAAACCATCACCAGAGAATAATCATCAGTGGTTCACAGTCATGCTAGAAGGACATACTGAGTGGGGTCCCGCAGGGGTCAGTTCTGGGCCCAGTTCTGTTCAATATCTTCATCAATGATTTAGATAATGGCGTAGAGAGTACACTTATGAAGTTTGCGGATGATACCAAGCTGGGAGGGGTTGCAAGTGCTTTGGAGGATAGGATTAAAATTCAAAATGATCTGGACAAACTGGAGAAATGGTCTGAAGTAAATAGGGTGAAATTCAATAAGGACAATTGCAAAGTATTCCACTTAGGAAGGAACAATCAGTTGCACACGTACAAAATGGGAAATGACTGCCTAGGAAAGAGTACTGTGGAAAGGGATCTGGGGGTCATAGTGGATCACAAGTTACAGATGAGTCAACAGTGTAAGGCAGTTGCAAAAAAAGCAATCTTTGTTCTGGAATGTATTAGCAGGAGTGTTGTAAGCAAGGCATGAGAAGTAATTCTTCCGCTGTACTCCACGCTGATTAGGACTCAGCTGGAGTATTGTGTCCAGTTCTGGGTGCCACATTTCAGGAAAGATATGGACAAATTGGAGAAAGTCCAGAGAAGAGCAACAAAAATGATTAAAGGTCTAGAAAACATGACCTATGAGGGAAGATTGAAAAAAATTGAGTTTGTTTAGTGTGGAGAAGAGAAGACTCAGAGGAAACAGTTTAAGTACACAAAAGGTTGTTACAAGGATGAAGGAGAAAAATTGTTCCCCTTAACCTCTGTGGATAAGACAAGAAGCAGTGGGCTTAAATTGCAGCAAGGGCAGTTTAGGTTGGACATTAAAAAAAACTTCCTGTCAGGGTGGTTAAGCACTGGAATAAATTGTCCGGGGAGGTTGTGGAATCTCCATTGTTGGAGATTTTTAAGAGCAGGTTAGACAAACACCTGTCAGGGATAGTCTAGATAATACTCAGTCCTGCCTTGAGTGCAGGGGACTGGACTAGATGACCTCTCGAGGTCCCTTCCAGTCCTATGGTTCTATGATTCTGTTTTTATATACGTGTCACTGGTTCTTTACTTTCTTCCCATTTGAGAGTCAAACTGCTAACCTGGATGGTTTGTACTTGTTGCTTTAATTAGTTTAATAATTCCTAGCAAAATTTCAGATTTACATAGAATTTTTTTCCTAAAATGTCACACTTAAAATGCTCAACTCTACCAAAACACGCCCCCCCCCCCATCCACCCAATGTCCAGGGCCTTGTTAATTTCCTTACTGAGAGACCTCCACAAACCCAAAACAAGAAGAACAAGGAGCCCACGCTGTATTTGCAACCAGCACCACTTTCCAATTGATTGATCTTCCACAAGCCAAAACAGCTGAAATGCTTTCACCAGGCTATACTCCTCCATCAGGGTTTGCAGTTCAAAGTCAATAGGATTTGTGCTCCTAAGTCACCGAGAATACGTCTACACTGCAAAGAATTCCCGCAGTGTCGAGGCTCAGAGCCTGGGTCAACTGACATGGGCTAGCAGGGAATGGCCTGTAGGTCTAAAATTAGCAGTGTAGACATTCCCTTTTGGGCTGGAGTCTGGGCTCTGAAACTCAGTGATGGGGGAGGATCTCAGCGTCCGGGCTCCAACCAAGTGGGAATGTCTACACTGCTATTTTAGGCACCACAGCCTGGCCATGCAAACCCAAGTCAGTTGACCTGGGCTCTGAGGTTTGGTGCTAAGGGTTTTTCTTTGCAGTATAGACATACTCTTAGGTACTTTTGAGAAATCCCGATCCATAGGTGCCTAAATATGGGTTTAGGACTTCAGGCTCCTATTTTTGGAAACTTTGGCCTGTATAAAAAAGTTTCAATACATTAACAAAGTTATTGCAGCGTCTAGATCACTTTTCATTGTTAGTACTGGAGCAACGTTGTTTTGAAGTTACAAAGATTTCATGCCACTAAAAATACAGTTTTGACCAACACTTATGCACATGCTGAACTTGAAGCACGAGACGTCAAGAGGACTATTCATGTACGTAAAGGAACGCAGCTGGTTAAATGTTTGCGGGATCACGGCCTTCATCTTTACTATTTTGTTTTTACCTGTAGCAGTTCTGTAAAATTCAAAGACGACGTCATATCAAGAGAGGCTTTGAAAAGCAACATTTAGTTCTTTATACATTTAATCTAAAGCTGCACATTTTCAAATTAGTTTTTACAAAGCCTCAACTGGTTTTCAATCAAGGAATCTTTAGAAATTGAGTGATTTCAATGGTTGATTTAAGTTGCATCCAGTGAGCATCTGGGCCTTTACCTGGAGTCCACGGGGGCTGCAAGTGCTCAGTACTTCTTGAGAATCTGAACATCTGTGTGCATCTGTCTGGGGATTGGTCCTGCTTTGAGCAGGGGGCTGGACTAGATGACCTCCTGAGGTCCCTTCCAACCCTGATATTCTATGATTTGTACAATATTTACCCCAGAGCGGTTGCAAATCAGGATTGTGCTTCTGGTCACTTTGGCTCCAAATAATATTCAACTGTAGATCTGAAAAGTTGTGCTCCCCCCGTTACTCCCAAAACTGGTCTCAGGGTTGCCATCCCCAAGCACCCAGAAAATCATGAGTCAACTCCTTCATGATTCTTTTTGCAGGGGAAGGGAGATTTTTTTTCTTTTTTCTTAAAGTTTAACTACTTTTGTCTTTTGATTTGTCCTCTGGTGCTTGAGATGTCAAGATTCACGTTTTCCAGCTCTCTGCCCCCAAGAAGGCTACAAACTTTCATTAAAAAAGCTGAGATTCTCATGCATTCAGGTGACTCCAGGAGTGGGGCTTTAAAATACAATATTAAATCTTGCGACTTGCATGATAAACACTGAAATCGGCTCCCACAGGTCACGCAGATTTTTTTTTTTTAAACCAAACAGGCAGTTTGTTTTGCAAATGGTCTAAGTTCCACACTTGCTTAGCAAAGCCATAGATGGCAGCAAGGGCTATTTGGCAAGAGATTTCAGTTAATTACTTCATTCCATTGCCTTCTATTGCCTGAAACAAATGGAATTAGATTTTTCTTGCAATTGCTGTGAGCCAAGAACAACTCTTAAATAGGCACTGAGGAGGTGGAACAGTTCAGCAACCAAGCTCAGAAATGTTCTTATAGTCTGGACATTGAAACGTAGATAAGAGCTGGCCTACATAGCCACATCTCACACATGATTTATTGATTACAACTCATCATGTGATGATAGGCCATCACTTGGGGTTATTAAAACTGCCATGTTTAGAAGCTTCTTGCTAGAATGAGATGTGACAGGGTTGTTAAGTCCCACATGACAGCTGGCAAACAGTGGGATAAAACTAGAGGTTGGGGAGTGAGGCGGGGGAAATGTTGGTGAAATATTCACTAGTTTTTGCTAACTTCTTTGCATGCCACAAAACTTCCAGGACGCATGGCTTTTTCCCCTTGTCAGTCTGCACAATCTGCTCTGAGGAGCTAGAGAATGCTGTTTCCATGGGACCAGCCAAACATACCTGAGATTTTTTAATTTTATTTTAAATGAAATGGCAATAAAAAATGGGTTGTGTAAGCTTGTAAGACTTGGGGGAAGGTGGTCAGATACTTTGGGAGCATATTCTATTTCTTGCATTTTGGAAACAATACCATAGATGACAACTTGTTACTCAGGTCAGTATATGTAGCTAAATACCTGGGCATTTTAAGTGCCCACCCAGTCCATCTGCTACACCCTGCCTTCTCTTGCATTTTAGCTACGTTCCTAGGATACCACGATGGTCCTTGTTCTTTTGTGACCTCTGTTTAGTGATGAGCGTCAATTGCCAAGGACCATTGTTCTTAGCAGTCACCTTCCTGCACCATGCCTGCTGGGATACAGGCTCATGTGCCAACTGCGTGGATCCCCACCACAAAGGGGAAACAATCCCAGGGGAGTACTAGAGAGAAAGGGGAAAGAGCTCCACAAATGGGTTCTCTCTTGGCAGTGTGGGAAACCATCCACTGGAATAAACCAGAAGTGTCAATTTCAGGAGCTCCCCCACATTCCAGGCAGTGTTTAATGTTCTAAAGAGCCAGCTGTATTCTAGCAAACACAATCTCCGGGCCGGGCAGAGCTGGAACTCGCCTGACACAGAGGAACCTCTGGATAGATCTGACTAGGGCCCTTCTACATGCATTATCAGCAGTTCCCCGGCACCTCACCCTCTCGAAGAACGTACAGCAAAGAGACAAGGAATCCTGGGGAATTTGCACAGAAAATACCCAAGAGAGAGAAACTCAATTAGCAAGTGGCTTTTTAAGGAACACCGCCAGGACCAGATGTCCCAATTTTATAGGGACAGTCCTGATATTTGGGGCTTTGTCTTACATAGGCGCCTATTACCCTCCACCCCCATCCCAATTTTCCACACTTGCTGTTCGTCCATTAGGGATTTTGCTATGGCTAATGACTTTACATGGAAGGCGGTCAGATACTATGGTGATGGGCAGCAGCATAAAACGTTAAGGTAGATTAGATGAATAGGTAGATATCCAGACAAACAGCAGCTGCACCATCTTCCCTTCAGCGTCTCATGTTGCTTGTTAAACGGAGGTCACCTTTTCTGAACGTGCCAGGTTAGAGGCCTTGAACGCCACTCAGCAGCGTTAAAGTTTGTTTGCTAGCTTGTGGTATCTAGCCATGATTCTTCTGGGCTGTGAGCTTGCTTTATGCTTGGACATGTCCTGTGTCTTACTGGTGCCTAGAATACACAAAGCAGGGGATATCTGGGGAGCTAAAGACTATAGACTTTTGGGGGCAGGGATTATCTCGTACCATGCTGGTACAGCCCCTAGTGCAGTCGGGCCCTAATCTGGCTAGGGCATCTGGACACCCTGCAGTACAAATACAATCACAAACACAGATCATAGAATCATAGAATATCAGGGTTGGAAGGGACCTCAGGAGGTCACCTAGTCCAACCCCCCTGCTCAAAGCAGGACCAATCCCCAACTAAATCATTCCAGCCAGGGCTTTGTCAAGCCTGACCTTAAAAACCTCTAAGGAAGGAGATTCCACCACCTCCCTAGGTAACCCATTCCAGTGCTTCACCACCCTCCTAGTGAAAAAGGTTTTCCTAATATCCAACCTAAACCTCCCCCACTGCAACTTGAGACCATTACTCCTTGTTCTGTCATCTGGTACCACTGAGAACAGTCTAGATCCATCCTCTTTGGAACCTCCTTTCAGGTAGTTGAAAGCAGCTGTCAGATCACATGCAGAATACGAGACAGATGCACAGGGCAAATACCAGAGCATTGATGGGGCATTAATTCACTATTAGCCCTTCCACGTTGCAGCACATAATGCTCTGCTACATCCCCACCAGCCTGTGGATTTGGCCTTGTGAATACTGAACAGTCTTCCATCACTGAGATCCACTAATCCTCATTATGTTGGATTTACACGTGGAAGGGGAGGGCCTGGACACATTTTTAGATTCCAACAGAAAGACCCAATGAACCAAGAAATGCACCAAGAAATGCACTAATCCCCTTAACAGCATCAGACTCTGCTTGTTAAGACAGCCTTCTTCAGCTACGTGGGACTCAAGGCAGGCATCACACACAAGACTGCAGATCCTTTGCTTTCGTGCCTAGGACCAACAGCACTTAGCAAGAGGGTGCGTTTGAGAGGTGCCCCCACCTGCTAAACTCCAGATAATTACTCTTTGCTTTCTGGAGCATGTTTAGTGTTTTGTTCTGATGAGAGGTGGGCTATTTCGATAAGCTAAAGCAGGGAAACGGCTTACATGTACCATGCAATAGAGCAACAAAGAGCATTCAGGTACAAGGCAGCTCCTCCACAATGTCAGGTTTTGGGGCCTCACAGCCTAGACTCCCTGCAAAGAGCCAATTCTCCAACAGACCCGGCCGCTACACATCCAGAAGGTGGTGGTAAAATTGCTACACTTGAGGCTGCTCTAATGGTCCATGATGCACAATTTAATTTAAATCTTTTATAACACAAGCTTGAAGCTACTGAGAACAAACTGCAAGCCAAGAGCAGAGCAAGCAGGGTTGTGGAGGCCAATTCCTAGTAACAGAGACGGGTTAGGGGATCTCTGAGGTTCTGGGAGCACATTGTGTGCTGGATGGTATTTACCGGGATTCAATAGGACCCGGAGTGCGATGAGACATGGGGGCACAAGGGGGTCTGGTCTGAGCGGCGTTATTACTAAAGCCAGACAGGGGCCTGAAAGGGAAATAGGATTGTGTGTGCAGGTGAAGGAGTTAGTGTTTATCTGACCTGCTACACTACACTAGTCAAATGCTGGGGACTCTACAAACCCCCTTTTCAATGCCCACAAATGGCCTTTGCTCCTCTACCATTCTCACACTGGGCATACTCACACATCAGGAAGAAGCTAGCCTCTGTAGGAACCAAGAGATGCCTCAGGGAGACAGACCGAGCTATTCCAGAATTGCAATCAAAATCCCCAACTAGTTTCCATTGAATGCAATGTTCTACTTCAAACTCTTCCCCCACCCCCCGCCCAATCTAGCGGTGGCTGCATTCAATGATAAGGAAGAGATTCATATAGCCATCTATAAATCTCTGTACAGTACACACACACACACACACACACACACACACAGAGTAATACCAGTGGCTCTTGCTGCTGGATTAGGAAAGGACTAAAACACTTCAACGTTGGGAAGATTAAGCAGGGGAATATTTGTGATGAAAACACCTGGCTTCCATTTGTGCAATGTTTGCTCTGAGCCAGCCTCCCTTTCATGTTGCTCGCAGACCACCAGAGGGTTGGTTCTCTCTCTGTTTCTCTCATTGGTGGATATTTTGGACAAGGTGCAGCAGTTTCTCTCTCTCTCTTCACCAGGAGAGTCTCTTTTTTGGAAAAAGAACAGGAGTACTTGTGGCACCTTAGAGACTAACAAATGTCCAAGATGGCAGGACCAGAGGAGGTTTCAGAATGCAAGCGAGGGTGCAGAATAGCACACACAACTTAGTCATTTGGTTTGACAGCCTTTGGGACCAACTGTAGCAGAGTAGTCTGGTGACACCCAGCAGTCTGGTTCGTCTTACCTCTGCTTATAGAACCAGCCTTTTTACATTTACACAAGCAGTGTTATGTAGCCTCTCTCATAGGGACATCCCGTCATGGTGCGTATCTGGTAGGGATAGCAAGCATGTACATATTTCAGGATGTAGCAGATGAATTGTAGGTCCGTCAGGACCAGGCCAAGGGCAACACTCATGTTTGTGGCACGTTGGCTGTGGAACTCCATCCCAGGAGTGGTCTGTTTGAGTCTGAGGCTACGTCTACACTACCCGCCGGATCGGTGGGTAGCGATCGATCTATCGGGGATCGATTTATCGCATGTAGTGTAGACGCGATAAATCGATCCCCGATCGCTCTCCTGTTGACTGCTGTATTCCAGCTCGGCGAGAGGCGGAAGCAAAGTCGATGGGGGAGCCACAGCAATCGACCCCGCACCGTGAGGACGGGAGGTAAGTCGAACTAAGATACGTCGACTTCAGCTACACTATTCTCGTAGCTGAAGTTGCGTATCTTAGGTCGATCCCCCCACAACGTAGACCAGGCCTGACTGTGACTACATGCAGGATCCGGAGCAGCCCCACCCCTACTCCAGATGGCCTGTCCCAAATTTATCAATGCCATAGATCATAGAAGATCAGGGTTGGAAGGGACCTCAGGAGGTCATGTAGTCCAACCCCCTGCTCAAAGCAGGACCAATTCCCAACTAAATCATCCCAGCCAGGGCTTTGTCAAGCCTGACCTTCAAAACCTCTAAAGAAGGAGATTCCACCACTATAGCCCTTTCACTTGCTCAAAACTTTGCCATCTTTTGAAGTGAAGCTTTACTAGATGTGTCTTAACCAGAGAATGAACTTTTTGTTACTGGAAGAAGGGAAGGGAAATCCATGCAGCCTTGAGGATTATTGGACAGCAGGAAAGGGGGTAGAGACATACTGGGGCTTTAGAAAAAGAAAGAATTCAGCCACATTGTTGGCTCAAAACTCAAACTTCACCAATGTCTAGTCCTGCGAGAAGGAGAGATTTCAGATCAGTATGAGAAGGGTTTAATGCTCCAGCCCTGACCGCACCCAGGAGGGAATTCCTGAACTCTTAGCAAGGGCATGTCAGCTACCCCACAAGGGGGCAGCACACATGTCCATGACATTTGCTTTCCCATGCAGTATTTTCAATCACGAGAAAGTTTGGTAAATGAAGCCTTAATACTGCAATAAATAACTAACTAAATAATCAATCCCTACATTAATGCGACGTCAAGATTGCAGAGTTCAAGTCCCCCAAAGCCAGGAAATTTAAGTTTGCATGTGCCATCTTAACTCTTCCTCCAGGGTTGATTCCAGTCTACACTGCAAACAGAGGTGCGCCTGCAGAAGGTGTTGACAGACCCACGCCAGCTTGAATAATGCTAGCAGTGAAGCCGCAGCGGCACGGGCTGTACGAGGCTGCCCCGGACCCTGGGTACGTACTTGAGTGGCTAGTCCATGCCGTCACAGCTTCACTGCTATTGTTGTTCAAAGTCACCCCTCGGACTGCAGTGTCAACATACAGAGCGTGGGTGGACACAAGCAGTTAGATCAGCTCTATTCATCTGGATTTATGTGCATCACCTTGCAATATATTTTTGACATATTGGGCTTGATTCTCATTACACCACGGCCCTTTATCTTTAGAGTATTAAGGCATCAGACATTTTATATTACGTTACCTTTTCTATTAGGCTCTCTATTGATTTTGTCCTAAAGCATGACCCAGAAATCCCTTTCTGATGCTAGAGATAGATCAGTGAATGCTAAATGCTTTATAACCCAGAGAGTTCACTGTGGCATTAGCTAACATTTTTGGAATAAGCACTGCATATCATCATGTAGCTATTTAGTGAGCTAGTTTGTATTTCCCATGGGATACAACATCAAGTTATCCCAAGATAGCCAGCACAGAGACTCAGAGGCGCTTTTTCAATAAGCATTGTAAAACTGCTCCTTCCTAATCACGTGAGAATGTCATGGGCAAAACTTATACTCGCACGTAGCTTGCTTGAAATGGAAAAAAATAAATAAATTCACAACTCAATCTAAACAGGCCGGTGGGCAGTCACCAGCTGGGCGAAATGGACAACGCCCTCACCCACAGCACAGTCCCGGGCCCTTCCCTTGGGAGTCTCTTATTGATTTACAGACAAAGGATGCCAAACAAAATCAAGCCACTGGGACCAAATTGCCAGAGACCATTCCAACTTGCTAACCAGCTGGGTGTGGTAAAGAACACCCTTACTAGGTAGCTGCTGCCACAGCCACTTCCCCTCCACCTTCATATTTGAGTTGGGTGGGAATTTTCCATCAAAATGTGTTCTCAGTGAAATACGTGGTTTCCATAAGACAAGACTTTCTGCCTGAAAAAGTTGATTTTGCTGAAAATGTTGATGTTCCATCAGGAAAATCTAAACAAAATATTTCATGCTGGGTCGGGTCATCCTGAATTGAAACAGTTGGGGTTCATTCAATCAAATCAAAACGTTTAGTTTCAGCCCAGCGTTAATCTGTGATCACCTGAGCTACTGCAGTGCCATCTCCCATGATGCCTCATGGTTGCCTTTCTGGCTGAGCTGCAGTGATGCATCATGGGAGTCTTGTGACCAGAGTGCATCATGGGAGATGTAGTCTGCTTGGGGAGCCTGGCCATAGGCGAGAATGGGGGAAATGAAGCACCCCAACTACAATCCCACAAGATGCCCTGGTGGCTCAGGCAGACAGCTTAATGGTGAACCGAGCCAAAGAGAAAAACAAAACATTTGAACACTCCCAAATCAAAACTTGTCAGAATTTTTTGTTCCCTGAAAGATTTCGATATTTCACCTTTTCATCCTGATTTGGGACAGAAACAAATATTGAAGTTTCCTCTGGGATGGAAATTCCAAATTTTGATCTGCTCTGCTTTATAGTCCCCCTTCGATCACCAGCATCACAGACAAGGTCTACATTAGCCCCTCATGCGATGGAGCTTTGAGAGGGCCTTTCTACCTGAACACAGGACTACTGATTTGTCCCATACGCTGCAAAAATGGCATTTGTCCTAAATAGAAACATTTTCAGTTAATGGTATTAAGGAAGCACAACAGAGGTGTTAGGAGATTTCTCGTTTAACTGCAAACCTCTCTCCTTTCCAATGCACCCTTCTGATGTTTGGATTTCACTGCATTTCACTTTTTAGTGCTCATCTGAGTGACTTTCATGTGCTCATCTGAGTGACTTTCATGCATTATTTACTGTTGCACTGAGAAATAACAGTCCACAACCGATACTACATAAAGCATGCCCTCGAGTGCTGACTCAGGGACCACCAGCCGAGTTAGCACAGCGTTCAGGGAGAGGGATAGCTCAGTGGTTTGAGCATTGGCCTGCTAAACCCAGGGTTGTGAGTTCAATCCTTGAGGGGGCCATTTAGGGATCTGGGGCAAAAATCTGTCTGGGGATTGGTCCTGCTTTGAGCAGGGGGTTGGACTAGGTGACCTCCTGAGGTCCCTTCCAACCCTGACATTCTAGGATTCTAAGTCTCATCTACACTAAGCAGCATAGTTAAGCCAACGTAACCCCTGATATAGACAGAATTCTTCCACCTCCCCAAGAGGCGATGGCGAGGTCGAAGGATTACCTATGCCAGGGGCAGAACCCATCCCATTGGTGCAGATAGTGTCTACACCGCAGCATTTCTAGTGTAGACAAGCCCAGAGACTAAGAGCTCTAACAGACGCCAAATTGCATTTAAAAACAGCAGCTCTGGTGCATTGGCAGGCAAAAGTCAGCAGCAGCGAGCTCTTTATGTATCACTAGCACGGGGCACCCTCTTGGCTGGAACAGCGTTACAGGGAGTTCTAAGGAAAGTCAGGGTAACAGACTCAGAAGCCAAATTGCATTTGGCATCCACCAATGCTAGAGACCCCGCAGAATAGGCAAAAGGAATTGCCCTAGTGCACGTCCACCAGTGGTCCGCGTCTAGCCCAGTAGCCTGTCTCCAGCCGTGGCCAGCCCCAGCTGCTTCAGAGGAACGTGTCAAACCTCTATACAATAAGTGACCTATGGGGGAAGTGTCTTTCTAACCCAGCCAGCAGTTAGTCACTGGCTCGTGCTGTGAATCAGGAGGGCGGAGAGCTCCGGTTTCTGTGGATTTTTATTATGTCCAGCCTTTCGGCTCAGGCTGTGCAGCTACGGTGCTGCGGCAGATGCGGTGACACAGGCACAGCAACTCCGGCTGAAGGAAGCTGGACCCGGATCCCATTACAAACCTGTCCCCACAGCACCAGGGCCACGCACAGAGAAGCTCCATGTGGTCAGATTTCAGCTGCCTGTACGTGGCATGTGCACTCTTTGAACGGATCCGTATCAGCACATTAGCGATCAATGGGTACAACATAACGGGGTAATCGAGCCAACACTCATCGCTTTCCGACACGTTCGCTGTGTCTCGGGTGAGGGAAAGGTGAAAGAACAAGTGCCCCTCTAGTGTTGCCCCCCCCAGTCTTGCAGCTTGTTGTCCTGCACGCTGAGAAGTCACTTTCCCATCCTAGCTTCATGCACTGGCATGATGACATCACCCTGCTAATGCTTGGCTCCGGGAGCTCGCTGCACGCTCCCGGCCAGTCCAACCAGAAGGGCTGGGAAGAAGAGGAGCTGCTGCTGCTCCCGTGCAGTTTGCTTGGCTGCTGCTCCATAACTCGCCTGCTTTGCATGGGAAATTCTTTGCTACTTGCATTTCTCGGTTATAGTTTTGTCAGTGAATATTTATAGGTCTGATTTAAAAGGAGTTTAGCAGAAATCTTCCCAGTGACTTATTCACTCTAGATCAGAGCAAGTAAATTGCCTAAATCTGGGGATGAGGCCATGTCCCTTTAAGGGTAGCTGAGTTTAGCCACACCTGCTGTGCTGGATTAACTGACACCCCCCCACCCCCGTCCTGATCAGCTGGGTGATTTCTTTAAAAGGGCTCAGAAACTCAGAGTGGAACCCGGGAGAGCGGGCAGGCTGCTATCAAAGGCCCTGAGCTAGGCTCTGCAGGAGGCTGAGGGGACTCCAGGTAAGGAACCTGAGAACCAGGGCTGTATCCCAGAGCCAGCGCCTGAAAGATAACCCAGAAAGGACTGGAAAGAGCCCACGTGGGGAGAAAGTACTTGGTGTTTGTTTGGACTTGTTACCGTGAGAGGGGATTGAACTCAGAGCGACTGGAGCTGGAGAACTGAGCTGTGTGAATCTCCAGGACAGACAAAACCTGAGTGAGAGAAAACTGAGGCAGGGAGCGCCTGCAGTGCCACACTTGGCCAGCAGGGGGCACTGTATCATAGACTATTAGGGTTGGAAGAGACCTCAGGAGGTCATCTAGTCCAACCCACTGCTCAAAGCAGGACCAATACCAACTAAATCATCCCAGCCAGAGCTTTATCAAGACGGGCCTTAAAAACCTAAGGATGGAGATTCCACCACCTCCCTAGGTAACCCATTCCAGTGCTTCACCACCCTCCTAGTGAAATAGTTTCTCCTAATATCAAACCTAAACCTCCCCCACTGCAACTTGAGACCATTGCTTCTTGTTCTGTCATCTGCCACCACTGAGAACAGCCGAGCTCCATCCTCTTTGGAACCCCCTTCCAGGTAGTTGAAAGCAGCTATCAAATCCCCTGTCATTCTTCTCTTCTGCAGACTAAATAATCCCAGTTCCCTCAGCCTCTCCTCCTAAGTCATGTGCCACAGCCCCTGTAGAGCAGGCATGCCCCATGAGAGGCACATTCAAAATATTAGACCCCAAAAAACTTATATTCACCTAATATCATGGCAAATGCAAGTCAGGAAATACAAAGGGGAGGTTCTGGCAAGTCTGCAATAGGGCCCATCTCGTATCTTCATGGGCCACATTCCACAACATTAACCTACACATTGACACTTGCAAGAGGAATACAAAATGCGCCCAGAACAGCTGCGGAGAAGTGGAAAGGCTGCATTTCCTGACTTTGCAATAGTAACCAGGGCACAGGAGGAGCGTGCACGTCTCCATTTTAAAATCCTCGTTAAATGAAGAAACGAGAGAGAAAGCTAAGGGGCTCTTTCAGTCCGTATCAGCGCTATCTCGTTTTCTGCAGTGACGCCTGGCTCTGTGTGCACAGACTGGAGTCCACAAATGTTTCAGTATGAAAATCCCTAAGCTGAAATCTCTCTCCGCCATGTTACTCTAGTCAGGACACTCATTCACAGCTCCAGTGGTAAACTTAAAGTTGTATCAACCTTTCAGACAATTATTTTATGACGATAGTCCCCGGAAGCCTGGTGCGACACACCGTACAGCCACATGGCGAAAGATTGCCCTGTGCCGCAGAACTGACTGTTTAAATGGACCAGACCAAGGGCGAAAGGAAGGATTATCATCCCCACTGTACACAGGAGGGACTGAGGCCAGAGAGATAAAGTGACTTATCCAAGTGCCCATGGAGTCTGTGGCTAAGGCAGGAACTGAAACCACATCTCTTGACTTCTAGTCAGTGCCAGGGAGGCCACCCTTCCCCACCAGCAGATAACGGCTTATCAAGAGTCCAGAACAGGCTAGTTCAAGGCTCAGCTCTATTTGCTCCCGAGAAGTGAACAGCTGCTGCGGCATTTAACATACAGCCGGCTCCCAGGGCAGATGACAAAGTACGGAATATGGAAAAGACAGCCATGATGGGACCAACGCCAACCAGTACCTAGGCCGCACCCCCACACAGCTGCAGGATAAAAGCCCTGGAGTCTAACATGCAATTGCAGCTCAGTGCTCCCAGAGAAGGGGACAGTATGGCCAAGCCCCTGCCAGCCTGCCCCAGGGAAGCCCTCTCCCAGCCACAGGTTTGGAGATCAGCTCATTCATTGATTCCAAGGCAGAAGGGACCACTGTGACCATCTTGTCTGGCCTCCTGTACAGCTCAGGCCAGAGACCTGCGCCACAAGGATTCCTAGAGCAGAGCTTTGAGAAAAGCATCCAGTTTGATTTAAACATTGTCAGCGATGGAGAGTCTGTCCACAAGGACTTTTGCACACTTGCCCAGGGTTCAGCACCTAACCCCAGCCACACCCCAAGGCGCTGCTGGGGTTTGTCCGTTTATTCTCCATGCCTATTAACGGGATTCTGCCAGTCACAAAATGGGAAGGGTTTGACCATATGCGCTAGAAGGGAAGTTCTCAGAACTGTGGCTGTTTCAGGAAGGGGTACCAGGAAGCGGATGAGTGTCTATGTTTAACCAGCGTTTCCTAGCGCTCCAGGGACCGACCTGAGCAGCCATGCTGCACGTTCCAAGGAAACATTGTTGAATGTTGTTCTTATCCGACTGCACTGTTTCTCGGTCTCACACCGCACAGCTCCTCCTGATCACTGATCACTTCTTGCACCAGTACTGCCTATGGTGTTCCCCATTACTAACATCTTCATTTATCTCCCAGACTACAGCAAGCATGGAAAGGACAGATTTGCCCGATTCCCAAAGGGTCTGGCTTGAGCCAGTACTCAGAGCAGCTCAGCTCAGTAGCCGCATTCACAGGCTGCCCCGTCAGGCCCTGCATGATTTAAACTCTCTTTTAAAATGGGAATTAACTAGCTATCGCTGGAGGTTGTGGAAATAAACTTTCCTGTGGGAAACAGAGGCAGAGCTGTAGGAGTCTGCCAGTAGCAGGAAGGACCGGTTCGAAGACTGGCACGAACTCCCCTCGTCCATCTCAGCAGATCATTAAATCTGAAGTCTAACAACAATCATTTGAAATGTCACCACCAACTTTTGCACTGCTGGTCATTTTAGTAGAGCTGCCCAGTTATTCTTGGACTGCAGGCACAGTTTGAATGCCATGAGTTCCAGCACCACAGCTCTGGTCCACAAGGAACAGGAAAGACATCTTAAGACCTCCACAGAACCTGCTGCCATTGTCCAGTGGAGGAAACTACACCCCAGGTAAACCAAAATTACCCACTTCCCCAGGGGGATGCAGGATACTTAAAGCCGCTAATCAGATGGACAACATTCCTTTCTCCGGGGGCTTACGCAGCTGCCACTCATCTGAGAACCCCACACCCTGATAGGGGTGGGAGACAGACTGGATACCCTTCCCACTGCAGAGCTCACAGAACTCAGGAAATGACCTTTTCATGCGCAACTGTCTCCCCAGCAAACTGGAGGCAGAAAATTCATTGCTGAAGCATGTCACACTCGGAGCTGAGCAGCAAGTTGGACCCAGAGACGTTTGCTGTGGGTCCCTAACAGCTTGCTGCAAAGCTTGCTGGGGGAGGGATAGCTCAGTGGTTTGGGCATTGGCCTGCTAAACCCAGGGTCGAGAGTTCAGTCCTTGAGGGGGCCATTTAGGGATCGGGGGCAAAAAAAAATCTGTCTGGGGATTGGTCCTGCTTTGAGCAGGGGGTTGGACTAGATGACCTCCTGAGGTCCCTTCCAACCCTGAGATTCTATGATTCTATTCTATGACACAGTGGTATTGGTAACCCACCTGGCTCATTGGTGTGGCCCGAATGGAGCGGAGATTGTGCAGCTTTGCTCCTAGCAAAGGACCAGGCAGGGGCTCCCTTGCCTTTGAGCTGCTGCTGCACCGAGAGAGATGCTCAGATTACACCGCAGGAGGAGGAGAGGGCAGGACAGAGATTCGAAAGTGTAATTGTGGCCCTCGATAGGCTGGATTCACTGACCTAAATCCAGGGATTTGGTCCTCCTAAAAACTGGATCGAGCTACTCAGCTAGAGGCTCGATTAAAATTCGCTCCATACCTGACCTCAGTTTCTGCCCCCGCATATCACAGCCCCCCTGCTCCTCCCCGTCAGCACTGATAGACGGGTTCTGGGGCTGAAATAACCTGCCAACCAGTGGACGGGAGCAGAAACAGCACAGGAAGCCCAACTCTCAATGTTTTCTCCCGGGCCTGCAGAAAGGGGTAGCCAGTCATATTCCGGTTTGGGGACACCGCAGAGCCCTGCATTTCACGTTGCAATTGCGCCCCCCCCCCCACCCCATCCCTTCCAGGGCAGTTGGGCTCCATACCAGCTCCCTTTCCAGGAGAGGAGGGCCAGTCCAGTGGTTAGGGCACTAGCCTGCAACCGGGGAGACCCCGGTTCAAATCCCTGCCCTGCTCTTGGGCAAGTCACTTAGTGTCTCTGTGCCGCAGAATAATGGCTCTCCCCTGCCTCCCTGGGACGTGCAAAGATAAATAGAGTAAAGACTGGGAGATGATGGGGACCATGTCAGTACATGACACATCAAGGCTGCCTTTGAATTTTGCTAGTGAGATTCCTCCATCCTCATTCATCTACCTCTAACCCCTAGGTGTATTCCGTTGACTAGAGAATGACTAGCAACGTTTGCAAGCTCTGCCGATCCCATGTTATCTCTGTGCTGACATTAATGCTTCTCAGTGGAGGTTTTCAAACAAAGAACCCAAACAAACTGGCCCAGGCCTAGGGAGAGGACAGCTCCTCACCAGGTGCGTACCATCAAGGATGGCTGGAGTCAGTCTGGACCAGCGAGCGCTCAGACCGACTGCAGAGAAGATGCTTGGGGGAGGGGAGATAGCAGCTCCACTGTCTCACACATAGATGGCCTTAAAAAATTATGAATCTATGAAAATGCAGTTTCATTCATCCCCTGGTGAATTGCAAAGATGTTCCTAACCTCTGCCCCTTGTCTGGCTCTGGAATTGTTCTCTGAGCTCTTGGGGTCATTGGCATTTGCTACAGACTTAGAGGATTTGAAACAGTTAGGTGGCGAATATCTTAATCAGATCAAAAAATTAATCTACTACAGGCATGCATATGCATAAACATGGTGAGTGAGTTACACTCAGCCCTACCAGAAACACGGGCTGGAGCAAGAATATTTATCTGTACATTACTCAGCACAAACCTAAACTGGAGCTGGTGACGAACACTGTACCCCTCCCCCAACACACACACATACCCTGTTTCATCAAGGCACAAGGGAGAAGTTTGCTGTTCCCAAGACGGTCAGTAAATCACCCGTTTCAAGTCTGATCTC
This sequence comes from Terrapene triunguis, assembly GCF_002925995.2. NCBI lineage: Eukaryota > Metazoa > Chordata > Testudines > Emydidae > Terrapene > Terrapene triunguis. The sequence continues at coordinate 2,112,822 of NW_020664725.1, read as the reverse complement.
TATCGTCAGACACTCGACTATTCCAAGTATCCTGAAAAGGCTCACAGACTCCTCACTAACTCAATGGGAGTTTGTGCCTACTAAAGCCGACCGACGTGCAACAGGATTCTGTTTGTGGGGTTTTCTTCCTTTTGAGTTCAAAGGCGGCTCTACTAAGGGAAGTGACTAAAAATGGCATGATGAGATTCCATAGCTGTGACTCAGTGATCTTGGTATCAAATCTGTCACGTTTACAAGTAAAGAGATTATTTTATGCCAACTCTCAGCCCCGCAAACGTCCCTGGAATAGGAGTTATGCTGGTCTCGTCTTCTCGTGCTTCATCCCGAGAAATAGAGGTTCTGCAATTCACGTCATGCCTACCACCGGTGGAATCTCTTCAGCCTTTAGTGGGTTTGTAACTAGGCCGTAGGGCTGGACCAGTCACAAGTGTGCACTGAAATAAACAAAGAGCTGTTATTTCAATGCAAATCTGCATGTGGACAGCTGCTTGAATCTTAGCAAAATCCAATTAGGATACCTGCCAGAGACCGCACCAGAATCAAGAGGAGCGAATTAAAGCTGCGTTAGCAATTTCACTGCAAGTTTGGGTGTAGCACTAAATCCATGGTACGGCCACACCTTGAATAGTGTGTGCCGGTCTGGTTGCCGCATCTCAAAAAAGACGCATTCAAATTGGAAAAGCTGCAGAGAAGGGCAACAAAGATGAAGACGGGTATGAAACCGCTTCCATATGGGGAGAGATTAAAAAGACTGGGACTGTCCGTCTTAGAAAAGAGACGACTAAGGGGGATAGGCTAGAGGTCTAGAAAATCACGAATGGTGTGGAGAAAGTGAAAGTGCTATTTAACCCTTCAGATAACACAGGAAGCAGGGGACACCTGATGAAATGCATAGGCAGCAGGTTTAAAACAAGCAAAAGGAAATACCTCTTCACACAATGCGCAGTCAACCTGTGGAACTTGTTGCCAAGGCCAAAAGTATAACCGGGTTCAACAGATAAGTTCATGGAGGATAGGTCCATCAATGGCTATTAGCCAAGACAGTCAGGGATACAACCCCATGCTTTGGGTGTCCCTAAACCTCTGACTGCCAGATGCTGGGAGTGGACGACAGGGGATGGATCACTCAATAATTGGCCTGTTCTGTTCATTCACCGTGAAGCACCTGGCACTGGCCACTGTTGGAAGACAGGATCCTGGGCTAGATAGACCATTGAGCTGAGCCAGCGTGGCCGTTCTTATAGTGGCAGCCCCTGAGATGCTCAGTCACCGTTTATTAGACCCTGCAGTACTCTGCAGCTACACAGCTTGATGGAAGCTTGACCAGAGACTGCCCTGCCATCGTACAGAGTAACAGAAGGGGAATAAGAAGAAAGAGCTCATGGGATTGTCACAATCAGCAGCTGGGCCCACTGTCCAAAAGCAGCGGGGTGGGACAAGCAGATCTCCATCCTTACTGGGGGAGAGGAGGGGAAGGTTACACCCGGAGCTTCTGAGGGCCAAAGGGAGCAGCCTCCCGTAAGTGGAAAGGGAAAAGCTCCTGTATTCTGAGTCCTCATTCCCAGGGTTCAGGGCTTTCACATTTGAATCATGGAGCATACTTCCCAGCTGTCCGCGATAGCGCTCACCTAGCACCTCCAGACTGAGCGCCCCCGACTGGCTGCCCTATGCTCTCAGCATGCTCTGGATGAACGTTTAATCACACAGCAGTCAGCAGCTGACAACACGGAATGTGCAACTTTAACTCTGACCCCCGTATATACCCCACTGTATGGCCTTTAATTACAGGCTGCTCTCTTATGCCTTAAAACGCCCAATTTGACCACGTCACACCACATGCACCGACTTTCCAATGTGCTGGGGGCTACTTGACCCCCGGCTCTGCCCCAGGCCCCGCCCCCACTCCATCCCTTCCTCCAAGGCCCCCCCGCCCGCCTCTTCCCTCCCCCGCTCCACCCCTGCCCGCCTGTTCTGCCCTCTCCCCCAAGCATGCCATGCCCTTGCTCCTCCCCCTTCCTCCGCAGCGCCTCCTGAATGCCACAAAACAGCTAATCGCAGCAGGCAGGAGGTGCAGGGAAGGAGGGGGAGGCGTTGATCAGGAGGGCCTGCTGGTGGGCAGGAGGCGCTGGAGGGGGGAGGAGGGAGCTGATAGGGGTGCTCAGCACCCACCATTTTTTCTCTGTGGGTGCTCCAGCCCCAGGGCACCCACAGAGTTGGTGCCTAGGCATCACACAACTTTAGATACGCACAAGTGCAGCATCTCACAGTACTATAGCACTGCTGTATGTCACAAATAGAATTCATGGGCCTCCGTGATCATCTAGTCTGACCCACTTTCCCAACATGCTATAGAGTCATTATAGGACAATAGAGTAATAGCGTGTAGTGTGATGTGTTGACCCATATGAGGGTTAATTATTAATCATGAACTCTAAATAGTGCTATCACCATTGAATATTCTTCACGGAACAATTAGCCCAAACCCTGCAATTCTTACTTCAGCAAGATTTGCAATGCCTTCGAGGGTGTTTTGCCTAGGAAGGGCTGGCAGGATTAGTCCACTGTAAATACACTGCGGCTGTTTAAGTCGATTACAGATTTTGCATCTGGGAAGCCACAATTAGGGCAGGTCTACGTTACCCGCCTGAATCGGCGGGTAGAAATCGATCTCTCGGGGATCGAATTATCACGTCTCGTCAGGACGCGACAATCGATCCCCGAATCAACGCCTGTACTCCACCAGCGGAGGTAGGAGTAAGCGCCGTCGACGGGGGAGCCGCGGAGGTCGATTTGCCGCCGTCCTCACAGCGGGGTAAGTCGGCTCCGATACGTCGAATTCAGCTACGCTATTCGCGTAGCTGACTTTGTGGATCTTAAATCGACCCCCCACCCCCATAGTGAGGACGTAGCCTTACATCGTCCTAGAGAAAAGTTAGCTTTCATTTGATTTATGAAGAAAGATCTAGGTCTCTTTCAGATCAATCCTGGATACACATGCTCAGGAAATTAGAGAAACAGTTTGAATGAAGCACATCCCACGCTCGAGAAGGTTAACGGTTACGGTCACTAAGCGGCTGGGGATAGGACACCTGAGGAAGGAGCTGTCCAGAGGCCTACGCTCTACATTGTCCAAGGTGATGAAAAGCAAATTGTCCAAAGCTGTCTGCCTGTGACATAACATTGTTTTAGTCAGCAAGGGCTGGAGACAGACTGGGACAAACCAGTTTAAGCTTGCTAAAGTGTTTCAACTGGATTAAGTGACAAGAACTGTGGTAAGGGGTCTACAAGGCTCCGGGTACAGTCATGGGTTGGCATGGCAATGAGCTGAAAGAGTCTAGAAATGGGAGGAACTGTTAGAATAGAAATTACCAGAATGTGCTGTGATTGGCCATGAACTAGGCACCACTGAACAGCAAGGAAGGGGATGGATGGTGGGCTGGTGATGGATGGAAGGAGTGAGCTTTCCCATCCTGGCTGTCACCCCCACTGTCTCCTTGGACACTAGGAGTCACCATGACACCATAGGTGGTCATTGTCCTGATCCTGAGAGCTGTCCTGTCCAGGGGGCCAGAGGGAGGGACACAGGTGACCTTGCCACCTCCGCCAGCTGAATCTTGACCATCTGGGATGTGAGTCTTGGGTTCCCGCTGTTCCCCCCTGCACACACCCCCATCATTTCTCCTCTTTCCTATCCTCTCCCTTTGCTTCTGTCTAGTCAGAGTCCGGCTGGCCTGACACGACAACTCCTCCCTCCACGGCACTGCTGTGAGCCTGCGACCAAAGAGGCAGCTAAAAGCAACACCTTAAACAGCCCAACGCTGGTACAGGTTTGCCAGGTCTCAGAGCGGCTGAGCCAACCGTGAGCTGGGCCTGTGCTTCTGTGCAGCAGCGAGCAGGGCCGGCGCTTCCATTTAGGCGACCTAGGCAGTTGCCTAGGGCACCAGGATTTGGGGGGGGGGCGGCCGCTCTCCGGGTCTTCGGCGGCAATTCTGCGGCGGGGGGTCCTTCCGTGCTCCGGGTCTTCGGCGGCAATTCTGCGGCGGGTCCTTCACTCGCTCCGGGACCCGCCGCCGAAGTGCCCCGAAGACCGGGAGCGCGGAAGGACCCCCCGCGCCGCAGAATTGCCGACGACGACCGGGAGCGCGGAAGGACCCCTGCTAGGGCGCCAAAAACCCTGGCGCCGCTCCTGGCAGCGAGACTGCAAGGGAAGTCAGCACCAGAAAGAGAAGCTGCCTTTTCTCTGGGCTGTTCTTTTCTCACCTCTTTTGCCTTAAAGAAAACGGGATTGGATTGAAACGACCAGAACTGCAGCAGCATCCGCTGCAGCGCAACTAACTGCTTCTCTTCCCCCAAAGGGCAGCTCGTACCATCCCTAATATTGTCAAACAGGGTTTCTTCCTACAAGAAACTCTCTACTGCCAAAGGGAAAGGGAATAAGGGGTCCTGTTAAGTGATAACCTGACTTAATACTTCACATTTCAGAGGCTCTAACTGCTTTTCCTTCTGTGTGTTTAATAAAAGGTTACGGCGACTTTTCACGGTGGTTGTTCCAGTCAGAGCTGCCGCGGATAATACGATGTGAAACCCCAAATCACACAGAACTATGGAGCTTTGTAACAGCGAACAGCGGTTTTATTAACACCTTATCCCTTGTTGGGCCCTGTGTCAATGCACCAAACAAAACTCTCAGCAGAAACTAGTGGAACTTCAGAGGCAATACAGTAGTGGCCAGAGATGTGTCTGTGTGGGGAGGTGGGGGGAAACGGAGGTTTAACAAAGACCTGTCTTCTTGTATAGTGAGCCCTCTGGATGCTATGAGAGCACCACTGCATGTATTTTATAGCTACCCATGGTGCGCATGTCCCCACCCGGCAGGAGAGGCCCAGGATGGAGTTCAAAGGGGACGGGTGTTTGTGAACAGATTGCCTCACTCCCGGCACTGGCCCTGGCCGACTTCCATGGTGATGGTGGAGTCATGTTCCAGCTGCTGACGATACGTACACTTAGCAATGGTCTCATGGCAGCCACGGGACAGTCCCAGATCCCAAGGCTGGAAGGGACCATTGCGATCAGAGCCTGGCCTCTTGCAGAACACAGGCCAGACACCTGCCCCACAATCATTCCTTTTGAACGAGAACAGATCTTTAAATAAAACAGCCAGTCCTGATCACAGCCATTGTTAAATCAGGATTGGCCGTTATTCTAAAAGCTGTGCTCCAGTTCTAAAGGAACTATCTGGGGGCAGGTCTCTGGTGGGTGCTATCCAGGAGGTCAGGCTAGATGACCACAATGGTCCCTTCCGGTCTTGGAACCTATGACTGTCCCATGGCTGCCATGCGATGCTGACCCAGCCCGGTTACAGCCGAGGAGCGGGGTTAGTTTTCACAAGGGATTCAAATTAGTGATTTGGCCAGGTCTGCACTTGCGTGTTCCCTTCGCAGGAACTTTTGCGCTGCAGCAGCACGAATACCCCAGTGAGGGAGATTTTAGCTCATGTGCCCAGGTATTCCCAGAACTGATTACGCAACTGTGAAATTCCTGGTTCACACTGTGCTGTTAGCAATACCGGCCAGCCAGCCAGGGAGCAACAGGGACCCCAGGTGAGGCACTGACCAGCAGTGTGAATGATCTGGGCTATTATAACACAATCCCATCCATCTGCAAAGCATGAATTATTCACTCACGCAGTCTAATGTGCTGTATTTATTGGGGCTGCTCAGTGCATGAGCACAACAAACCCCGCAGGTGCCAGTAGCGTGCCAGGTTGCTCCAGCAGCTAGGCCTTGTAGGGACTAGCCCTGGTGGCCCCAGTAACCACTCAGACACACGGCGAAGGGAAAGGGTTTCCCTGTGGCTGGCAGGAAAGGGGAAGGCGGCAGATACGCTGGGTACAGAGGTGTAGACAGTCCCAGTTCAAAGTGAACCACAGCGGTTCCTGTTCGGGCCCTGGGGCAGTCCCATCAAGAGTCAGGGCTCTTCAGACCCAGTGCCGGGGGTGCCCTTTCTAGCCCAGTCTCTAGTCAAGCAAATTTTGTAGGTTCCCAGGCCAGGCTCAGTTACTGTCTCTCATTGGAGCCCCTCTGCATTGGCTCCCAGCCCAGCTGCTGCTGCTCCCCCGTCAGTCCCACTCAGACCTGCACCCAGCTGCCAGGGCCGGCAGTCACAGGCTGTTCCACATATGGCTCTGTGCACAGTTCCTGACCTTCCACTCTGCCCAAGGCTTCTCTCCAGCGCCTGGCTCGCCATGCGGCCGCAACTTCCCCACAGAGCCTGACTGGCCGCTCCCTGGTTCAGGGTCTTTCCCCTACCTGGACAGGATGAAGGGGGTGTGCCGGGGAGAGAGGGGGCTCTGATGGGAGTTGTAGTTCCCTGCTTAGCAGATCCATCACAGCACCTTCATGGTGGTTCTTAGAGCGACCCAAGCATGGAAGCCGTTCACACCACAAGTAATAGCCATGCAAGTCATCTCCCAATTGGTTAATCAGCTAACTTGACACAAAGCTCTCAGGTGTGCAGGTGAGAGGCGTTGGCTAACGCATTCTAACACCTCCTAAAAGCCTAGTAACCTCGAACACTGGTTGAGTTGAGATTTCAGTTCGACCAGCTAGGCCCTGTTCAAGTCCACACGAATGCTTTGGAAGGCATCATCCAGCACCCCCCAGCCACACCCCTTTGAACCCGAGCCAAGCCAATTTCAACTAGCTCTGCATCACTGCCCTCATCTCATGTGACAGAAGCACAAGTCCCCCGTACATATAGCATGCAACTCCTGCCATCACTCCAATATTCCATAAGCATATCCCCCCTGAGAGCAGCCTAGCCGCCCAACACATCCTCTCTGCCGTGCAAAGTTCACAGCCCGCCTGGGCCTCTGCTCAGCGGCCACGCAGCCGGCTGGGTTACATTTCAGCACATGGCGGCCCGGAGCTGCCGCTCTCCCTCTCTTGTGTTGTCGTAGTCTCAGCCCAGAGTCACTGTGCTCCAATCAACATGCAGCAGCGTCACCCCCGCCCCCATGAGAGTGCTCTGTGCACACAAGTGACCGACAGCACCAGGTTCTCCAAGCTGCCTCCCTCCGTAGACTGGCGTGGGCACCTCGCTCGTCCAAACGCAAGCTTCTGTAGGTGCCTTAATCCCCTCAGGGCCCTTACACACGCCTGGAACCTTCACGGAGAACCGGGACCGCTAATCCACCTTCAATCCTCGCACGATGCGATAAGCACTGCCGCCACCTTCAGAACTTGGCCGGTGCAGCTGAAAAGGTCTGTGACCCGGATCAAGCGCGGGATGCAACTGACAGTGCAACGCTACAGATACCCAGCAATGGACCACAACCAGCCTTCCTGCTCTGCCTCAGCCCCACTGAGACATCACGGGTCACAATCCGCTCACTGCAGGCCTCACTTGGGCTTTATGTTTAACTCCTGCCGCCTTCCACCGCCCCTCCCCCGCATCTACCGGCGTGTGCCATCACGACGGTCAGCGCTTCGAGGCAGAGAGCTTGTCTCCCTATAAGGCTGCCTCGAAGAGCCAGGAAATCTGTGCGAGTGTTTGAGGATAACTGCAGTCGGAACTGTAGAATTTTCTACTGCACATGCCCAGACCACGTGTTTAGAACTTGGCTGCTTCCAGTCCAGTTTCCGGGAGCCTTAGCAAACATGTTCTACTTGGCCGAGGCTAGTTACGTTCAGCCTCTGATTTACCCTCCCATCACAGGGTGCTCTACTCACCGCTGGAGCGCCTCCTTCTGGCCAGGTTTGGGGATTAGCTCCGCCAGGCCGACACCCCTTCCTGCAGCTGCTCTCGGTCACTCTGAGTCTCGCTCTTTCGGGACTCAACTGCTCCCGCTTCGTGGCTTGGCCCTCCGGCCTGGTCACTGTAGTCCTCTCCTTCCGGGGTGTCAAAGTCTCTCAGGACCCACTGTCCCAGGCAGTTTTTCCTTGCCCTGTCCCTTAATGGCATCGCAGTGCAGTGTCTGGAAGGGGAACCCAGACCTTTTCCAGCCCAGGGACCCTACAACAAGCAGTCACGCTCTGCACAGTCCTGACCCTTACTGCTGTATGCCTGGGCTACCTCCCACCTTGTCTTCTCTCACCCTGAGTGTCCCTGCAGCCCGCTTCTGCTCTTTGCTACCGGGCTTTCTACAGGCCCCTCCTATCCCTCTGCAGCTGAGCCACATCTTTAATTAGTCCTCATTGCTCCCTGGCTCCTCCTCCAGGTGCAGCCTAGGCGGTTAATTGGCCCACCTGGATCCCTTAACCCCTTAGGCCTTGTGTGGGGTGGACACCCCATCACACCCCCAAAACACAGGGTCACAATTATCAATAGACATTTCAATACCTATTGAAAATAATTAAGCGTTACGAGGAAGAGGCTGTACCGTCCGATTCTCAAACCTCTCCCCCAGCCTCTACAAAACACCGGCCTTGTGGTTGCAGTACAAGTCCTGTCAGGACAGCCCTTAGTGAGACAAGGTGGAAGGAAAACTCACTAATGCTATTGGGCTGTGAGCTCGCTGGGGCAGGGAGCAGCTTTTCGTTCTGTTTGTACAGCGCCTAGTGCCCGAGCTGTGCCTGGCTCTCCAGGGCATTACCGCAATACAAGGCAGTAAAGAATTGTTGAGCACTTGGAGATCTGCTTATAAAAAGTGCTATAGAAGAGCTAGGTATTAGAATTGTTATTAAATAATAATGTGATGAATGGGGTCACTTGGCAACATCCAGCTCTATATTTTTAACATGTTTATTCAGAGTCTGGAAGAGCACGGAGGAGAGCGCCTAATAATGAAGTCCACACACAACGCTCCACTGGGAGGTGTTGGGTGCCAGTGAGGGACAGAAAGAACACCAAGGGACCTAGACAGGGTAGAAACTTGGGGAGGCACCAGAGAAATTCCAGATGGAGTCAGTCTAGCTAACACATTGGAGGAGAAAATCAGCCAAGACAGATATTCAGGGGAAGGGAGAAGTTAACAACAAAACTGGAAGAGGCTTAGGGGCAGCAGCAGACAGCAAGGTGGTATGAGCTTGGAATGTAACAGCAGGGAAAAGGGTCAGTGAGATTCTGGGCTGCATATGCAGAGGCAAACAGGGGGCGGTTCTCTGGGGACACCACTCTGGGATGGCCACGTTCAGTGCAGAAACCTGGGGGAGGTCCTCAGTAGCAGGAAAGCCTGGGCAAGTTGGATGGAATTCAGCAAAAGGAGTAAGGGAAGTGGTGGGATTTAAACCCGAATCCCGGCACCTGGGTTGAGCAGACAGATGGGGGGCGGGGGGAGACTGCAAACAGTGGCTGGTGTGCAGGGTGTGAACAGCAAGTGAAGAGGGAGCAGGGAAGGGCTGGACCGTGCTCAGCAGGTGGCCTGTAACAGTGGCGTGCCCTTTGGATCATTGATCTGACAGCGGAACTCGTCCTAGGACAGAAGCAGGACTCTGTCCTGTTGGGGATTTCAGAGGAAGGCAGGACACGCCCGATCTCCTCCTGATCAGAAGGATGGTGGCTTAAAACAACAAAATCTGTGTTTACTTTAAAGCAGTGCAACAAAGCTGCACACAAGAACAAAGTAAGGTTAAGCGAGCACACAGCGTCCAGACTGCCACCCACTCCATCCCCCGGCACCTGCCTGTCGCCCTTCCAATAAGAGACGTATTCTTCCTCCTTCCATCAGAGTCCCCACTTTTGTTTTTGATCTTTTAATTAAGACCTTGTGACGAAATTGTTTCACATGAACCCAGGGCCAGTCTATACGACGTCACAGCACGACAACGGGGTGTCAATTACAGAGCGCACCAAAATGTGGCACTCGAGCTGCCCCGCGTGGATGCTGCTGGCACAAACCGAAAGGTACCCAGGACTGCGTTAATGCCACCTCTTTCAGCTTCACGCCAACTGGGGCCCTTTTAGTGCGGACCACGCGGGGCGGTTAGATTGCAACACGCTGGCGCGCTCTACAATCCACACCTCCATAGTCCGTCCTGCCGTCTGTGTAAATAGCCACATTCTTATAGATGGTGACCAGGAGCAAGCCCGCCCCGTAAGGGTGAATCACACCCTACAGCCAATGGAAATCACAGAGGGTATTTCCAGACAGACTTTAGCCCTGTGTAGCAATCACCACTGTGCCTCTGCTGGTAACTTGCGATGCTGGGCTATTTCAGTAACGTCACATCTGACTAAAGAGTCTCGTGTCTCAGTCGCCGGACGTTCCTTGGTAAATTGCCCTCCTGATTCCCACATCAAGAGTGGGCTGCCCGCAGCTCACCTCCAGACTCCTGACAGTAATCCCCTATGCCTCAGGGGGAGAGGAATCGTGTGTGATAGAACAAGGTATCCAGGGATGAAATGAAATACAGGACAATGTAGGGTAGGTATCGGGGCAGCTCTGGGAAAGCCAGCAGGGAATCAATGACCCTTCACTGCTCGACATTAAACAACAGCCAAAGCTCTAGAGAGCCAAGCTCAGAGAGCAATCCTACTCTTGGCAGGACACTGGAGTGTGTCCCACTGCTCTTCTGGGAGGACGCCGGTGTGTAGGGCTGGGGAAAGGCAGCCTCCCACCCCCAAAGAGCCAGAATCACCTGCTTGTTTCTCAGCAAGGTTGGGGATGCTGAAGTACTAGTGACATGATGGCAAGAGCCTGCACACAGCGATTGCTCCGAGACTTCTGACCCAGAGCACATCCCCACATCGCTGCTCTGGATCTATCACCCCCTCCCCAGGCAGGGGGGGGGGCCTCGCTAGATGGGGGAGCCCAGAAAAGAGTTTGATGCATCTGAGAAAAGCTGAGCCCTGGCCCTGCAGCCATGGAGCTTTGGCGTTGCTGGTGCATTGACACAGGACACGACAACAGGTGGTGAGACCCAGAGCCAGGTCCCCAGGCTGCCGGGCTGGCCTGCAGCGCTTGCAGGAACAGGCGGTTCGCTGGTGAAGGTTGGGCTGAGATGCAGAAGGCCTGATTTGCAACGGGACATACATGGAGTACCCCCTGGCTTGCCCAGAGCACTTTCCGACCAGAGCTTTGCCCTGTCCCATAGGATTTCCGTTCCCGGGGTCTGATCCAACTGCTCACTGCTGAGCGTTGGGGAGGGGGCACAGCACATCCCGGGGGCTGCAAATCACCCAGCCGAACTCGCCTGGTTGAGGGAGAATGAAAACTCACCCCTGCCACAACTCCAGGGGAGAGGGCAGGAACTGCTGAGCCACCGGGGCCCCTTCCGGCTCAGAGGGCTCTAGGACTGACGCAGGAAGGCGGACGGTACAAAACAACCATAAAACCCATCGGAAACCTGCTCTACCCTGCTGCTGTGAACAGCCCCAATCAGACGCAGATTTAGTGGGCAAATATAAGCAGCAGCAGCCGCTGGCGGCAGAACTAATTCGCTCACCACCTGCGTGGTCTTTGCGCTGATGTGCTCAAGAGCAGCACGGCTTTATCCAGATGTATGGGCTCTAAGCACCTGGCCAGATAAGGGAATCTCCTGCCTCAGCCCCATCTGCCAGATGGAAAACGCTCTCTCTTTAAACAACAGTTATCCCCCTGAATTACTGATTTACACAGAGGGGCCCAAATGCACACGCCCCTCAGCCCCACCGTCCCCTGCCCTCTGACCCCAGCATGTCTCATTACTTTGGTGGAGGGAAGCAGGTACACAGGATTAATGATTTCTTCAGAGGAGGCAGCTGCCAAGCAGGTCACATGCCGTTCTCCAGCTGCGTGTTGTCCCTTTCTGAGCACTGGGGTTTTAGCAGAGGTTCTGTCGTTAAGGATATTAGAGTCTCTAAAACCTCATTCCAGCATCCAGAATAAATCCAGGGAGGATTGCAGAGCTAACCAGCCGGATACCTCAATCGCAGCTACTGCGGGCACCTTGCTGGGCTCCATAGGAACGTTGGGGAAACAGCTCTCCCTGAAAGCAGGAACAGGTGCTGCCCGGACACTGCCTCTCGCCTGACACCGTAAGAGGACATTAGCCTCGCATTAGCCTCAGTTGACCACCCTGATCTCACTTTGTTTTTCCTTGTGACCATATGGACACTTTATCCTTCACAAGAGAAAGCAGCCTGCAAGTCCCCAAACTGCCTCTGTGTTAAAGGGGCCAGATCAGCTGCTGAAGATTGTTCTCGCTCTCTATTTCAAAGAGGGACAGTCCCAAAATGTGAGCTACTTGTCAAGAGATTCTCCCTTGCCTTTCAGTGGTGCCATGTCTCAATAGCCAAGGTTTTCCCCAAGCCCCAGCTCCTGGAGTCAGGGGATGATGAAAGACTCTTGGTTTTTGTTTTCAACAAAGTGTAAGTTTTTAGCTGTCCTGGTTTCACAGAAAAGCCAGGAACAATGCCCAGTGTGGGATTTAGCAGCTCCAGAACCAGAAGGTTGCCATCCCCTCCTGTCGTTCGCACCTGTGCAGGGCGGGTTCCCAATGCTATCCGGGCAGAACGCTGATGTTCAGGAGTAGCTTTGCATGCTGGAGATGGCCACACAAGGGCAGAGCAGGATTTTTTCCTTCCCCATGGACTTCTAGGGGCCAACCTTGCTCCGAGCGAAGGCAACAGGAGTTTTGCCAAAGACTTCAGAAAGAGCAGGCCTAGTTCCAAGACCTATCTGCTCAAAAAGCAACGCAAAAACCACTTGCTACCCTGAGAGAGACCAGGCCCTGGGTCCCCTCACAACAGTCACAGCCTTCTCTGCTCCCATGCCTCATGTGCCCCAACTCTCCTGAGTTCCCTCCATTCCCCCAGCCTGCCTCTCCTCCCCATCTCACCCTCCTTATCTTTCTGGTGGGCTTCCCACTATGCTTGAGTGGAAGAGGAATTTGGGGGGCAGAGCAGTTCCCAGGACTGCAGCCCCACTCTGCTGAGCCCAGCTCCCCCCAGCCTCACTGAGGGCACAGGGTGTTCCATGGATGCAGGTTAAGAAATGCTTTGCAGCCCCACCAAGTCCACAGGGAGTCCCCGGCCCTTCATCTAGGTCTGTGGTGGTGGTGGCAGTCCCTCTGGCCGAGGAGCCAGGAGGGAATCCTAGAGACTCGCTCTACTGGCTACAGGGTCACGTTTGCAGACCGGCGCAGGGTAGGAGGCAGCGACAAGCAAAGAACTCCCATGCTGCCGCTCACGCTCCCCCACCAGAGTTTGCACATCTAACAAAAAACCAACTGAAGCCTTGGTAGCCAAGGACTGATCTCACGCTCCCCTCAGAGCTCCAGCCGCCCGCCACAGCTGCGAAGAATCCCTCACCTCCACTCCTGCCTCTGATACGCTGGAAAAAATCTTATTAAATCCAGGCCGAGAGAGACTTGAACGGAACGTCAGCCACTCAAAAGCCAGGAAACGCAGTATTAAATATTCCAATTGTTGGCCCTTTTGTGACCCAAGCGGCTAATGGAAGTTCAGGGCCCTGAACGTTCCCATTGGTAGGAGAATCTGATAGAGTCTGGTATTTTCTTTGACGCAAGCTTGTTTATTTACAAGGAACGTACAAAGTCCTGCGTCTCCGAATACAGAAGGAACCAGGAACAAGAGGACCCGTTTCTTAGCTCCAGCCCCAAGGCTCTTGAGCCAACACCAGAGCCAAGAGCTCTCTAGCTCCTTCCAGGGTTGCACTGTGCTCCCAGGCTCCTGCTTGGCTTTCTTGCCTCTCCCTCTCGGTGTTATTCTTGTCAGTTCTCTTTCCTCTGTTCTCCTGGGCAGGGCCGGCTTTAGCAGGTGCGGGGCCCCATGCCGGGACGCGAATTGTCTCACGCCCCCCCCGCCCCCTCCCTGCCCCATTGGCTCCCTCCCCAGATCCCCGCCCTGGCTCCGCCCCCAGCCCCGCCCCCTCACTGCCCCATTGGCTCCCTCCCCAAATCCCTGCCCTGTCCCTGCCCCCAGCCCCGCCCCCTCACTGCCCCATTGGATCCCTCCCCAAATCCCCGCCCTGGCCCCGCGTCTTCCCCAAGCACGCCGCATTCCTCCTCCTCCTCACCCCTCCCTCCCAGGCTTGTGCTGATCAGCTGTATGGCGACGCAAGCGCTGGAGGGAGGGGGGAGAAGCAGGACGTGGCTTTTTTTTTTTTTTTTTTTTTTTTTCCCTGCTCCGCCGGCAGCCCCGGACGTTGCGGGGCCCTCTTAGGCGCGGGGCC
>NW_020664725.1:2035224-2098609 GCF_002925995.2 Terrapene triunguis | reverse complement strand
CCCCCCGCTCCGCCGGCAGCCCCGGACGTTGCGGGGCCCCATTCCGGGGAGTCGGCCGAATCGGCTTAAAGCCGGCCCTGCTCCTGGGCGCACAATACCCAGCCCAACTCTCCGTCCACCCGGTGCTAGTTTCTGGGCAGGCTTTGAAGGTTTGTTTTAGGTGTGGCCCCTTACCAATGGTCTCGTTCACGCACCCTAACAAGGTTTCATCCAGCTCTTACCAGTATTCAGCCTTAATTCCACCCCTTGTGAGCAGGCGCACACAGTACAGCTCACATGCTAGTTCTCCTACAATTTTGCGTACGACAGTAGATAACACGTAGTGTGCCCAGCTCCAGGGTAATGTCTCACTAGTGGGTAGAAGCCCTGACAGAACGCAGCGCCCCATTGTGCTAGGGGCTGTACAAACAACAGCGAGATGATCTCTGCTCCAAAGACTGTACAGTCTGAATGAGCTTAATGATATACAAAGGCCCCAGTAACACAGGCCTCGCACCGTACTGACGAGGCACTGGTAGAAATAGACCCAGTCACTAACTAGGATGCACATCTGGCTATTTAAATATGATGAAGCATTATTAAACCTCTGGGGGCAGGAGGAATAACCCGGGATACTAGCTGCACTATTCCGCCCCCTTCGTTCTGGAGATCCCCACTCCCTTCTAGCCAACCTCTCCTTTCTGCGAAATACCTCCCACGGGTAACCTCTCTCCTGCCATCAGCCCTGCCCCTCACGGCTGAGGGTTCAGAGGGGGCTTGGAAAGATAGGCTTATTCCATCCAGGGGCTTGCTTTTTAGACACAACAAATCCTGCATCTTGGCAGGGGGTTAGGCTAGATAACCCTTTTGGTTCTCTCTCTGCAGAGGGGCAGAGGACTGTGTTGTCCCCTCTCCCGGGAGAGAGTACGACAACTAACTCTCCTCTTCCCTGTGCCTGACCATGGCTGTAAGTGGAGTAGCAGAGCTGGCTGTCCAGGCTTGGACTCTGCCAGCACAGCCCCTAGCTGCACTCTCTGCTGAGGGCTGGGGGCCTGGTGAGAACCCAGGGTTGATTCACATCCGGGAGTTGTATGTCCCAGACGAGTCATTGACCTTGCTCACATCCCAGCCCATCTGCTGGTTTAAAGTCCTCTTCCTGGCACTGTCCCTGCTGGGAAGGGGTCAGAGTTTCAGTTTCACAGTGTCAGCAACAGGGGTCATTGCAGACACAGCCAAACCAGCAGGGCAGCAGCAGCCGCAGCACCCCACAGCGCCAGCAACTCTCCCCATTTCATCAGGAGCCTCGCCACATCTGGCCTTTTCCTTGGAGCCCCAGCTTCTGGAGTCAGGGGATATGGGGAGACTCTTGGCTTTCCTTAATCAAACAGGAATATCATGGTTGCAGAGAAAAGTTTAAAGTGTGAATGACCCTAAAGGCTTCAACACAGAGACAAGCAGCGCTCAAGGGTTATTTCTGAAGCCTTGTGATTTTGAGGAGCTTACTCAATGTCTGAACCCTTGGGGCTAGTGATGGGGGACCTCCGGCAGCTCTTTGCAGGGGTTATTGGTGTGACGGGTTAGCTCACAGAGACCCCCTTGGGAGCTGCCAACTGATGTGCCAAGACTACTTCTGCCCCTGCTTTCCCGGCCAGCCTGGACCCCAGCACCCTGTCTTGCTGAGCCAGACACTCCCATCCGCTCCAACACAGACCCAGGGTCTGAATTACTTGCCCCAAAGCTGCAGACTTGACTGAAAGCAGCTTACAGAAGCGTTCCTGTCTTTAACACTCAGATGCCCAACTCCCAATGGGGTCTAAACCCAAATAAATCCCTTTTACCCTGTATAAAGCTTATACAAGGTAAATTCAAATTGTTTGCCCTCTACAACACTGATAGAGAGATATGCACAGCTGTTTGCCCACCCAGGTATTAACATATACTCTGAGTTAATTAATAAGTAAAAAGTGATTTTATTAAATACAGACAGTAGGATTTATGTGGTTCCAAGTAGTAACAGACAGAACAAAGTGAATTACCAAACAAAATAAAATAAAACACGCAAGTCTATGTCTAATACAGTAAGAAACTGAATACAGATAAAATCCTCACCAGTTCCAGAATGCTTCCTTTTACAGACTAATCTCCTTTTAGCCCAGCAATCTCACCCCTTGCAGTCACTGTCCTTTGTTCCAGTTTCTTTCAGGTATCTTTGGGGGTGGAGAGGCCCTCTCTTTAGCCAGCTGAAGACAAAATGGAGGGGTCTCCCCTGGGCTTAAATCGACTCTCTCTTGTGGGTAGAGACCCCCTCCTCTCTCCTATGCAAAGTCCACCTACAAAATGGAGGTTTGGAGTCACCTGGGCAAGTCACATGTCCATGCATGACTGAGTTCCTTATCAGCCAAGCCACATTCCTGGGAAAGCCCAGATGTGGATTGGTGTCTCCAAGTTCATTGGTGACTTAAGTGTTTCTTGATGGGGCACTTACTGAGAATAGTCTTTTCTCAGGAAGCTGGCCAACTGCTTCACTACAGCCTACTTAGAATCAAACAAGTATGCAGCCAGTATTCATAACTTCCAATACAAAAATGATACATGCATACAAATAGGATTAGTAGATTCAGTAGATCATAACCTTTACAGAGATATATTACATGGCCTATGTAGCATAAAACACATTCTAGTTATGTTATAATATATATATATATAAATAATTCATAAGCATATTTCCATAAAGCCTTATGAGTGGCTGAACTTACTGCCAGAGACTTGGACACTGTCCATGGAGGAGGCAGTGCATGTAAAACCCCTGTTTGTCTTTGGTCATACTCCCATTCAGTACCTTTAAACCATAAGGTATCATTCACAAGTGTTCTAGCAAGTCTTGGGGTTCCTGGTCCCCAGGTGCCTGAAAACAGGTTGGGGTGTAGTATTGCTAACAGAATGCAGACAGTAATATCTGTTAAAGTGGAGGTGTCTTGGCATTTAGCCATCAATGCCATGAGGCGGTGTGCCTCAGTTTCCCCTTCTACACAGCAGCATGGGCCTGTTATGCTTTTGCTGCTGTGCCAAGCTTCCAGTCTGTTTACAGGTAAAGGCTGAAAAGTAACATGCTGGTGGGACTGTCTTGTCACCATCCCTAGCATGTACAACAATTTCTTCCACAAATCAGGTATGTCCCACATCTTTAAAGGGTTTACCACGAGCATTAACGCCTTTATTTTATCCCATAGATTAATTAGCAAAAGAGACAAGGTTAACAGCAAATCTATTTTCCCAGTTCTCTGTGCCCTCTGGTGCAGATTCTTCTGCCTCTTTGGGAAGGCTTCTAATTCAGGCATGTGTTTGAGTCTTTGGCCAGGAAAGGGTGTACTGCAACCATGCTTGCCCTCTGCCCCTCCCTCCGGAACTTCTCTGGGCTGGACCCCACACACTTGTACAATAAGGTAACGTTTTTCTTCCTCCTACCTTGAAGAGACAGTTTTATCCCTTACAAGCATAGCAGGAACATCTTTCAATGGAGTGCTTTGGACCCCTTTGGACACCTCACTTTCTGTTTCCAACAGGTCAGCTGGAGGACCCCCCCCCAGGAGATCTGACCCCCAGTTTTCCCTTAAAACTGGATCCACAGGACAGGGGCCTGGCATTTTAAATGCAGCCTTTTCACCCTCCTCCTGGGAAAGATCATCCCTACAAAAGATGGGCGGACTCTCCAGCCCCCCCTCACCTTCCGTCTGGGCTTCCCTCTCTGGGCTCCCCTCTGGGCCAGACACTCCTGTCTCCCCCAAAAGGGAAGGTGACCCTGATCCAGCTGTGGGCTCACAGCTACCAGCTATGACAGACCCTTCAACCATCACAATTTGCTTATGCCCATATAAACCAATACAGCTTTAAAAAGTTCACAGCGTGAATTATGTCCGAGGCGCAGCAGAACACACTTTGGACTCCTGACTCCAGTGAACTCAAGGTAGTCAGAACACCAGGCATGCCCGGTGCGATTTGTACTCCAGACCCAGAGGGGTGGGGCTTGTTGCCGGGGGAGTTATTCCCGATGACGTCCCTGTGTGGATGCTCTCCTTCTGGAATGAGAGTGTCCACACGGAATTCTGCTTTAAATGCACACACTACCTCAGTCTGAATTGATTCGTAGGGTTTGCCTACCCAGGGAAGTTAAGCATCTGCATGGCACATGGGAAACCTTCAGTGAAGGCTGGACAGACAGACAGCAGACAGGTACCTTCTCTGCACCTCGAGCAGACAGCACAGAGATCGGACACGATGGTTTCTAAAGCGAGGCTGATGCCCATCTAGCCCGGTTTCCTTCATGGATTTAGCACGTGCCCCTTTCATTGTACTACTGGGCCCTACAGCAGCACACGGAGACCCCGCCAGGGGACCGGGCTGGGCACTTGCACTCTAAACAGACCCGGTCGAGGTGGGGAGGGGGAAGAGCCATCACCCCCGTTGCACAGATGAGGCCCAGAGAGTCCCACCAGATTTTCACAAGTGCTCAGCAGCCAGGAGCTCCTAATACCAAGGCTCTGCCCATTTCTCTCTGCAGGGTGTCTCCTCCTCTCCCTCGGAGGGAAGGGGGGCCGGACAGGGAGACAGATCTGCCTGTGGAGGACGGGAGATTCCCAGCTGCGGCACCTTTTCCCCCGCACTCAGCTACTGTTGCTGGGAGCCCCAGATACTTTTTACCAGTCACCAACTCCACCTGCAGTGCCCAGTTCAGATTCACCTACAGCCAGGGGGAGGAGAAATCCCCATCCCACTCCGCCTTGCCTCAAACCCTTCCTTCCCAGCCACGGTTCTTCGGGCCTCTGGCCTCCAAGCTGCCTGAGCAGGGCTCCTGCGTGCAAGACCTTTCTGCCCTCCCTCGGAGGGCCTGGAACCAGCCAGACCAGGGTACCCCCAGGAGGGGCAGCAAGGTCAGTAGAGGCAGTGTCACCAATGCACTCTGCAGCAGAAATGCCTGTGGAGCGGGAGCCCTAGGGCCGCAGCGGGGGGCTGCCTGCAGGCAAAGCCCTGGTGAGATCCGTCTCTCAGACCAGCTGCAGGGCTGGTACCATCTTGGATGGCCAACTCCAATCCCTGCTGGACTCAGCCAGGACTAATCCAACCAAAACAACAGAACACACGGATACGGATTTACCCAATATTAGTGCGTGGCAATACGGGGCATCCGTGGCCTGAACTGTATGCAGAATCCCCACCGCTATATTACTTGACTCTATGCACAAGAGGCAAATGGTCCAAGTTTTCAAGTGACCAGAGCTTCTGGGAGCCCAATTTTACACCTTGATGGGACTTGATTTTCCAGAAGTGCTGAGCACCCACGCTCTGCACACCAGGCCCCTTTCAGGGGTTTCAAGTTGGAGCCCCCAAATCACTGAACACTTTGGAAAATTCAGGTCTATACAAACGATGCACAGCTTGGTCTCCTTCCTTCCCAGGCACTCACCCCAGGGGCCTCCCCTGCCCGCAGCGTGCGTTTGCTTTGCTGGGATTAGACTGGATTCCAGAGTTTTTACAGCCGTTAACCCTGGCTAGATTCTGTTCACTCTCTCTCTGCTGGGTTTATTTTCAGAATTACAGACATGACGAGAACTCCGGGCATCTGTCAGCCCCTGGGTGGTGCATGGTACCTTGTTGGTCAGCAGGTGTTGTGTGTCCCCCCCCCCACAATCCCAATCCACACGGGATGCGAGTGCTGCAGCTACAGAGCCTGGCTCTTTAAATAAAGCTGGAGGGGCTCATTCTTCCAGCTCTGGAGGTCCCTGGTTCAGTCCCCAAGGTGGCAGCTGTCACACATGCACTATCCTCAACGTCTCGGGGCCAGGGCCAGTTCTGTCACACACCACAGAGAGAAGCTACGGCCATTGCCCTAGGACACACTTACAAGAGGAGAGGCTGCACTAAATGCCACAGGAGAAGCTAGAATTAAGACTGAACTCTCTACGGTTAGACTTCTCACCGCCAGGTCCCCAACAACCTCAGCCTCCTGCATTCCTGGTGCCCTGGGATCGTATCCACAGAGATCAGCTGATAACCACATACACTGACAAAGTAGGTTTCCAGGGCCCCACATGGTTCAGTAGGACAGAGCACCCAGTCCCAGTGCACAAACACAAACTCATCCAGGCGCAGCATGGCCTGTGAGGCCCTCTAGGGTCAAACAGGGAGGAAGAGAATGCAGGGAGCAGGGGCTCTAGGGAGCAGCCTCCCCCCTCTCCCATCCCTGCCAGCGCCGGGCTGCCTGGGCGAGTGCTGAGAATGGAGGAGTCCCCCTCCCTGCCCTCAGTGCCACAGCAGCTGCCAGGGGCATGAGGTGCCATCGCAGGGCAAACGCCGCTCAGGATCTGGGTGTGCGGCAGAGTTTGCAGCTGGCCTGGGGTGAGCATGCAGGGGAAGTCAAACAGAGCCACTGGCATTTCAGACAAGAGCGTCACTCCCCCCTCCCTCACCAGACGGCGGCCAGGCCCTCAGCACTGAGGACACCTGTCTTGCACAAGCCGTGACATGCCCAGAGGAAAGGCACATGCTCTAGGTACTGACACGGCAGCTGCAGGGCATCAGCACCTTGGCACTGACACCAGACTTGGGAGGGCACAGAGGGCAGATGCCACCAGCCAATGGAAATGGGCATTTGCATGCCAGGGCAGGCAGGCAGATTTGAAAATGACAAGAGAGAAGAACGTGTAAACCCACAACGCAGCATAGCGTCAGGCTGCGGCTATGGCCCCTGGCATCACACGCTGCCGACGATGCTCCAGTAAATATGGAGGATCTCAGGAGCCCAGGGCAAAGTGCTCCACCTCTGCAGAGCCAGAAACAGCCTCAAAGACACAGTGCACGAGCTACCAAGTTAAGCAGAATGAAATAAAAGCCAGGGGCATTAGTTTCATTACAGCCTGACAATATTGACTCCTGCTTTACAGGGTCCGGGTTTGAGTGGCCAGTGCAACAGCGATCAATACCCTTCAGTGTTTGGCCGGGTTAGTCCCCAGTATCCAGAAGATGAACTGCACCGATGCGTGTGTGCGGATTATGTAACGTATCACACTAGGCGTATCATTTAGTTGCAAGCGAAACTAGGATTAGTTAACAAACCAGCTCTGACCCCATCTGGCTGAACGGTAGGAGCAAGCCTCCTCCGAGATTTAAACTGGGACATCATGCTTTGGATTTCGGGTCCTGAGACCAGTCGGGATATTTCAAGGTCCGACAAAAACCTCCCCCCATAAAACTGGAAAGGTCACAGAAATGAGACTTCTGACATTCTGCAGTGCTTCCTAATTCCGGACTGTACTCCCCCAATCAGATTTCCACCCTATAAGCTATTAAACATTTGGGAATTAAAGGATGAAGACGGATTTCTTTTGATGACCTCGCTCTATAGGATTAAGATGATTACGCGATGTGAAACCGAGACAGAAATTAAACCAAGAGACAAGCACTCTCCTAGAAGCACTGGTATTAGCATGATGGACCCTTGCTGGCACACACACACAGCTCAGGAGCAAGCATCACAGGAGACCGAAGTGGGGAAAAATCCCCCCAAAAAGGGACTTTGAGGGAGGCCGAAGTAATGTTTTGCTGGAACGGACCCCAATATTAGCCTTTAAGAAAAGGAACATGCACTAACAGGAACCTCCCTTCCCTGACTCAGGGGCGTAGAAAGTTAGGCTGTTTGTGGGCAGTGACTATTTATAAATGAAGAGATATGAGGAGTTGGCCTTAGGAGCAGTGCATGTTGAGAAAGTCCCCCACTGCATTTCTCACGACCCTGGGGCAGAAGGCGCTTTATACTCAAGAGAGTAAAATTCATGAAAAACGTGACTTCTCTACTCTAGATAGAAGTTGGCTGACTTGCGTTAACTCTTGCTGCGCCGAACGGAAGAAAGAGACAATTCGTTTGACACAAAGTTTAATTCTGTTGTTGAGTTCTCCTTGTATTTCCATAACAAGAAAATTGGTGAAGTACGGAGACTATTTCATCTGGAATCTAGACTCTCAGGCATGCCAGCTTCAGAAGAGACGCCGGTTTCCCTTACTCCATTTTGGTGTTGGTCCCTCCACCTTTGCAGATGGATGAATTCACAATCTTTTTCCATTCCAGGGAATTTAAAAGAAAAATGAAAATATTTCTATAGATCAGGCTTTTGAATCAGCATTCACAAGTCTACGGGAATGCTGGTGATGGTCTGTCCCTTGTTGCTATGGCACCTAGCGCCCCAGGCAGGGCTGGGGGCGGAGTGGGGAATGACTTTGTGCTAGGCATTCATTGCACAAGATGCTGGTTTAGTGCAATATTTTTACATTGGGGTGGAATTTAGGCTCCAGTTAAGCACAGATACACTGCAGATATAATGCACTGCCTAGCCCCCATCCCAGGCCTTGCGGGTGCTACAACCAGTGTCAATCTGGTTTCCAGGTAATTGACTTCAATTTGCAAACAAGACCATGAAGAGAGGGGCTCTTGGAAGAAACAGCAGCCTCTGGAGAGGGCCTGGGTGTCCCTGGGATCTGACTGCGTGTACATTAGAGATGACTGAAAAGTGCTTTTTAGAGTCATTTAGAGAGACTTGTATTTGAAGCTGAAAACCCATGACATTGACGATGCACCTGCCAGCTTCTGTCCCTAGCGCAGTGCTAGCTGCAGGGCGGGTCCAGAAACAACTCCAAACATCTCGTGCGGGTCTTGCCCCTTTGCTAGAAAGTTCGGATCAGACGTCGCCAGGGAGGAGGCTCATTGGAATTTTAGACCCCCAACCCATGGAGGGCTCTGGCTATGGAGTCTGCTTTGTCACACACACACACCCGGGTTAAACCTTGTAACTATGGAACTTTACACTCTCTTTGTGTGATGGCTCTGGCCGGGCCTCAGAGCGTTACAACAGGATCACGGAAATTCGAGCTGGAAATAGACAGTCACTCCCATTCCCCAGGGCCCAGTGTAGGCGTGTTCCTTACAGCAGTGTCTTTTTAACGTCCTAAGCTACTGCCACTTCCTTTGCGGGAGGGGGGACTCCACAGCCTGGTGCAGCTGGCTCTCAGGAGGAGTTTCCTGATCCTCTTGTTCAATTCTTCTGTGTTGCAACAATGCATCTAGCCAGGCAGTTGGGGGCAGTTCAGTCCCTTCCGGAGAGCAGAGCACCCCCTCCAGCGCCAGAGAGGCTCAGAAAGGTCCTTCCCGCTATAGCTAAAGTAGGGTAGCCCAGCATCAGTTACCACAGGCCAGTCACATGGCGTTAAACCTCATGGGAGGGTTGCACTGCATACCCGCCCCAGAATCAGAAGGCTGGCTCCTGTTTTACAGTCATATGATTGCAATGGTCCAGACCGTTACTGGAAAGATTATGACAACCAATCATCAGCCTGGGTCCAGGAAATAGCCGGCCTCCCAGCCCCTACAACACTAGAGAGCTAGTGGAACAGGCCTGGTGTCGAGGGCAAGGGGTGAAGGAAAGAAGCCAGCAGGAGGTAGGGCTGCCTGAGAACTCACCTCTTTACACTAGCGAGATAGAAAACCCATTCCAGGACACGCACAGATTTCACCAATCGTGCGAAATGAAGGAAAGTGACAGACTTGCCGGACACGTTTCCCCAGCGAGCCCACATGGAATAAGATTGCCAATGCTGTGATCATCCCAGATGTGTGCGCAGTTATTTCACAATTAGCGTCAATGCTTTTCAGTTACTAAAAATGAATTTCCTTTCCCGGCTCTCGGTGATTTCAGCAATTCAAGGCTGGGAATCCGTAGGGTAGCATTTTTAATGGGATTAGCGCTGTCACTGACTCTATAAGCTATATCATCACAAATCATTTATAAAGGCCCATACACACTTACACGGTGCCCTACAAACAGATTAACCACACGCTACATCCAGCAGATTTCCATCTAAATTAGATCAAGCCAAACCAAGACAAGACAAGAGAACAGTCCAGGTAAGGGAGGGTTGTGGGAACCACAATGGTAAAAAACAACGCACAGTAAAAAGTGGCACAGCAGAAATGGCATCAATCACTGCAACCTCCACCTGGTCTCTGAGT
The DNA here is from genome assembly GCF_002925995.2 of Terrapene triunguis. Classification (NCBI taxonomy): domain Eukaryota; kingdom Metazoa; phylum Chordata; order Testudines; family Emydidae; genus Terrapene; species Terrapene triunguis. The sequence goes on along the minus strand of NW_020664725.1, from coordinate 2,088,576 downwards.
GGCCTGGTCTACACTATATGGTTAGGACACAAGGCAGTTTAAGTCAACCTAGCTGTGCACGTGTCTACACTTACATTTGGCTCCCACAGACGTAAGTGCCCTGCTACGCTGACTTAATAACATCACCGCCCAGAGCAGCGGAGAGTCACGGTCAATGTAGTTCGATCGACACCGTGATAGCGTAGACACTTTGTTACTTACATTGACTGTTACTGGCCTCCACAAGCTGTCCCACAATGCCCTGCAGTGACCACTCTGGTCACTGTTGTGAACTCCACTGCCCTCCCCATTAAAGCTCTGTGAATTTTTGAAATTCCTTATCTTGGTGAGCACCTAGCACTTCTCCATTGTTGAGTGTAACTGCCCAGCTGACCATGCAGGCTACACGCTGCAGATGCGCTCCTGCCTGGAGCGGACGGAAGATATTGGATCTCCTGGGCCTGTGGGGAGAAGAGGCTGTGCAAGTACAGCTCTGACCCAACCACAGAAACATGGACATCTACGAGCAGTTTGCTTGGCGGAGGCAGGAGAAGGGCTACAACAGGGGCCCGTAGCAGCACTGCATGAAACCCAAGAAGCTGCAGCAGGCGTACCAGAAGGCCAGGGAGGCCAACAAACAATGTGGTGCTGAAAGAGGAGGAGGAAGAGGACTCTGGAGGACGTGTTCCAGGAGATCCTACAAGCCAATGCTGCATCAGAGAAGGAGCACAGGGCCTGGAGGATCACCACTGCAGACAGCCTGGAGTGGAAGGAATGTGCAGCAGGAGGTGCTTGCGCTTCTCAGGCAGCAAACAGATGCTGTGGACTCTGGCAGACTTGCAGGTTCAACAATCCCATGCTCAGCCCCATCTGCAGCCCACTGAGAATTCAATATCGGGACCTCCCTATACCCTCTGCCCCCAACATTCCAGGTGGCAGCAGGGGTCAGTGCACTACCGTTGCCACTCCACCTTGGGAGACATTAAAGACATTCACAGCGTCACATACACTGACCTGTGAAAGCCACGGTTGGTTTGTGTGTACCTGAAATGGGAATGAGTGTTCTTTCCCCTTCAAAAGTTCTGTTCCCTTTCATGGATTAAGATTTGTAATTTTTTTAAATTTCCTGGTTCATGTTACAGAATAAAATTACATTTTTGGAACAAAATTAACCTTTATTAGTTCACAACATGTGCAGTCTGATGCTGAGCAGGTCTGACACTCACCAATTTCCTGTTACTTCACTTTGTCACAGAACCCATAACATCATCCACAGACATTATTAATAGGTGCATTGACAATGTTATAGTCCTACATATGCAGCACTCACTACAAGATTCATACCGGGCTGCAAATGAGCAGGGCCAGGTAGAGCCCACTGCTGCAACACACACTACTCTGGCACACTATTAAAATGTTCTTTCAAAGCCTCCCTGAGCCATATAGCTTCATGCTGAGCTCTTCTAAGAGCCCTTGTATCTGGCTGTTCACATTCAGCAGACAGCCACTCCACCTGCACCCCGGGGGAAATGTTTTCCCCCCTAGCTTCACAGATATTATGCAGAACACAGCAGACAGCTATAACCATTGGGATATTTTTCCTCACTGAAGTCCAAGCTTGTAAGTAAACAACACCAGCAACATGGGCGGTCAGTGACCCAGCTGTTGGGGGAGGTTAGCCCCCTGCCCCTCCTGTTCTGCCCACCCTTCCCTTTTGCCCCTCTCCCCTGCAGTAGCCCAGAGCACCCCCACCGTGACCCCGGCAGCCGGGCAGTAGTGCTCAGCTTTGGTGCGCTGGGCGGCCAGCCCAGGAGTGCTGGGCAGTTGCGCCCCCAGACCCGGTGCTCTGGGAGGCTGGGCAGTGTGGCTGCAGCGCCCCCAGCCCCAGTGCTCCGGGCACCCAGGCCGTCCCCAGCGCCAGTGCTCTGAGCGGCGTGGCCCTAGCACCAGCTGCCTTAAGTCCCTGCGGGATCAGGAGGCAGGCCAGCCAGCCCCAGCCAGCCTGGGCCAGCCAGCCCCAGTGAGCCTGGGCCAGCCAGGGGAGAGCACTGGGAACCACAGGAGGTGGCCTGGCCTGGGGGCGGAGCATGGGCTTGGCCACGCTAGGCTGTCTGGGGAGGCACAGCCTCCCCCTGCCTATGATACCTACTGCCCACGGGCAGCAACCCTTCAAACACTCAAAGGCACATTTGACTGTCATTCTGCACCTGCTGGGCCTGTAGTTGAATTGTTCCTTGGTGCTGTCGAAGTGGCCGGTGTATGGCTTCATGAACCAGGGGAGCAAGGGATAGGCTGGCTCTCCCATGATCACTATTAGCATTTCAACATTCCCAGAGGTAATTCACCGATCAGGAAAGAATGTCCCTCCTTGCAGGTTCCTGAACAGCCTTGTGTCTTAAAGATGACAGCCTCATGCCTGACCAGCTCACATTGATGTCAGTAAAGCGCACTGCACTCTGCATTGATGCAAATGCTCCTGGTGAGGACGTGCACCACCGACACCAGGAGTCTAGTGTGTACATGCACCAGCGATGTAATAACTGCAGCAGCTGTATGCTGATGTGACTTAGGTTGACGTACGTTTGTAGTGCAGACATGGCCTCTGTCTGCCTGTCATTGCCAGCAATAAGATATATCCAGGAGCACTCACTGCAAATCTGCTGTGGGCTCCCAGGGCAGACTAGGGGCTTGTCTATGCTTAAAACACGACAGCAGCACAGCCGCAGTGCTGCAGCACTTCAGTGTATGGTTCCTATGCCAATGTGCTTCCTATGCTGATGGGCGGGGGTCTCCTGTCACCATACATAATCCCTTGTCCGGCAACGTAGCACTGTCCACACAGGGACTTAGGACAGCTTCACTACACCTTGCAGGGGGGTGACTTTTTCATACCCCTGACTGACGTGATTAAACCAATGCAATTTTCTAGCGTAGACCAAGCCTAGAATGCAGCTTGTTCTTCCAAATCTAACACTCTTGTTTGTGACAGCAGCCTAAGCAGATTGATTTGGGACCTAGGCTGCTTTGGCAGTCAAACCCAGAGTCCTTTTCACAGAAAAGCATTTCGATAACTCCATGACTGGACCTTAGAAATACACCAGGTACAGAGCACACCGAACCCCCCACTAAATCAAACAGGACTTGATGCAGGAATCGCTGGGTGAACTTCTGTGGCCTGGGTAATGCAGGAGGTCAGACCAGATCCTAACAGTGCTTGGAATCAATCTATCATTCAGGGAGGGTCTCTAGGACTACTACAGTTAAGGTTCCCTAAGGGATCTCATTCAAACCCTGTTTTCAGTTGCTTGTAACTTTCCAAAACAGTCTCCTTTCTGGCTGATATTTCTGGGGCTTGGTCTCTTTCCATAAAGGTGTTTGGAAAGTTCGAGCAAATCCAGTTCAGAGAACAAACAGGGACGGTGCACACTCACCGCATTACAAACAACGGGAGACTTCAATAAAAAAAAGTTTGACACCCAGCTGGGAGTAGAAAGCTGAACTCGACAGCCTGTGCAGAGAAACACTTTGGAGCGTTTGATGAAAGCTCGGCTCAATTTGACCCAGGTAGGGGTCAAAAGTCACTGTACTTCTTGTGTGCAGTGCACATGGGTAGAGTGTTTAACCCTTTCCAGGGCGGTGGGTGGTAAGGACAGGCTATGCCGTGCACACAAGTTATGCTCAGTAAGGAAGCAGCTTAGCTACCCAGCCCTTCCCTTACCCCCTGTATTTTGGGTCCTCCTGCCCAGGCAAGGAGAACATCCACAGCTACCTTTAGACCAGATGTTTAAAACGCCGAGGACCCACTGTCCCGTTTCAGGGCACAACCCACCCACACGGACAGCCTAGGGGCAGGGAGGCGCTGTCCCTGGGGATCCATTATCCCACCACTGGCGCCCTCCCGGGTTTTTGCTCTTAGGCTGAAGCGCCTGGGGCTGGCCCCGCTCAGAGCCATGAGACTAGAGGGCGCCCAGGCTGGCCCAGAGCTGCAGTGTCCAGGGATGGCTCCTCCAGGCACAACCCCCTCTCCCCACAGCAGCAGGGCCAGGCGGACCTGCCCAGGGTGCCCGGGTCCCTCCGCGGCTGGCTCGGAGCCTGGGGAAGCGCCCCCAGCTGCCCCGGGGGAGAGGCTGCGCTCACGGCCAGGGGCTGGAAACTTGTGAGATGGGTCGGTTCTGCCCGGGCGGATTGCGGGGCTCCTGGTGGGGAGCGGTGACCCCAGCACGGAGCGGGGCGGCGCCCGGAGCCAGCCCGTGCCGGGGGGGCAGAAGCGCCGGGCGCTGCACCGAGACACCCCCGGAGGCGCGGAGCCCCCCGATCTGGGGGCCGGGGGCTGAGCCACGCCTCGCACCTGCTCCTCTCCCCCTCCGCCGCCCGGGACTGCTCCGGTCCCTGCCCCGGGGCAGAGTCCGGGCTCCCAGCCGCGCGCGGGCTCCACACCCCGGGCTCTCCCCGCTGCGCCCCCGTGCCCGGCCCGGCTCACTCACCCAGCAGCGCGGCCAGCCCCAGGGCCAGCGGCAGCGGCTCCATCCCGCCGGCTCCCAGCACAGGCGGCTGCCGCGCCGCGCTCATCCCGCAGCAGAGCGGAGCAGGTGCCTGAGCGCAGCCCCAGGCGGCAGCAGGAGGAGGAGTCGGGGGAGGGGCCCGTTGCCCAGGTGGGGCGGCTCCAGCAGGTGGGGGGAGGGGTGGGGGGCGGAGCAAGCCGATCAGGTGGGAGGGGCGGCTCCCCCGGCGCGGGAGGGGTTGGTCCTGTGTCCCGGGAGAACCTATGGGACGGGGGAAAGCGCTGATCCCGGCGCTGGAGGGGGTCCCCGCTCTGGCACTGCCCAGCCAGCAGCGTCCGGGAGCCGGAGCCTGCTCCATAATCTCCTGGGCTGGTTTTGCCCCGTGGGGCTGGTGGCTGCCGCCCCCCTCCCGCCCCCTATCTGAGAGGAAGCCCCGGGCTAGGACTCAGATCGAGCCGGGCTCTATTCCTCTGTATGACTCTGGGCCAGTCCCTGGCTCCCAACCTCAGTAGGTCCAGCTGCAAAATGCAGAGAACAACTTTCCATCCCCACTTCGGGGGGAGGTTCTTCAGGGCAGGGATCTCAGTGTGGGTGCAGGGCCTGGCACACTGACTCCCTGCTCAGCCCAAAGCCCCCCTGGCCCCAATACTGTACCTGCTGCAGGATGCTGGCTGGGAGGTAACCCCCTCGCCCCCAGCCACACTGGCTCACGGGCTTAGCTCCCCCATCCTGGCTGATAGCGGCTCTTCTAGGGAAAGCCTGCCCCAAAGAATGCAAAGCCAGGGGGTGGGGGGGCACAGCAGGTGAGCTGAGGGGCTGGGGCTGGCAGGCCTGTACTTCGTTACTTACAGGGTGTATGTGAAACATTAACTCCCCTCCCCCCACCACAACTGTCCCTTCTCTTTCACCCACCTCAGCTGCCCCATCCTTTTGCCGTCCCAAACCGTCAAGCCTCTCCCTGTCCCTATCTGGAGAAGAGCCATTCACTCACCAAAATAGCTGGCCTAGGCCCGGGTCCTGCCACCAACCCCTTGTGAGATCTCATTGTAGGATCAGAGTCAATAGTCAGTAGCCTTCAGGCGCTGGCAGCTCAAGGGCTCTTGAGCCTGCTGTCATTGTACCAGGCCGTGGGACCTCAGCTGGAACAACGTGCACAGGTCTGGTCACCTGTGTTCAAGAAAGAGGAATCCGGCCTGGAACAGGTGCAAAGAAGGGCTGCGAGGATGCGCTAGGGAACTTGAGAGATCACCTTGTGAAGGGGTGTTTCATGGAAGATTGGAGCCTGGTTCCAGTGAAGCCAGCCAGCTCTGCAACAGACTGAACGTTAGGGCAAAACCTCCGTTTTAAGCTAGGAAAGGGAACTGTTAATAAGCCTCCGTCCTCGTTCACATTTTAGGATTTTGTTTTGTAGTGTAGCCATTTGTTCCCATCACACACTCTCGTTTCTAGTGGAATCTCTGTCCTTCCTTAACTAACCCTTCGTTTGTTTCATTACAAGTGCCGTGTGTTATACAGGAGCACTCTGGAGGCAGGGAGTAACAAGATGACTTTCATCCTGGGCAAACAAGCTTAAAACTAGCTCGTTTTAAGATGGAGCTTGGTAAATTTAGGAAGAGAACTATGTGACGGGGCTGGACTTGAGGAACCAGGAGGTCCATTCCGGGCCTATGTTCTGAGGGGGAGGCTTACACAAAGGGCTCCAACCTTTGCCCATCCCACCCGGAGTTGCTGTGCATGTGATTTCTCCTTAGTGACTGACACATAGTGTACGTAGCTCCAAGGTGTGAGCAGCTCTCTTCACACCAGCCTCGCATTCCCACCTCAGTCGCAGACCCGCTGCTTGGAGCTGTGTTCTCAGTCTGGCAAGTTTTACTCTAAATTAGAAAAAAACACAAAACCACCCTGAGTAAACTTAACAGCACAGAGAAGGGGAAACAGCTAAACAGAGCCAGCCAGAACAAAGTGTCGTGCTTCTGCAATGCCTCCGCGCAGGACCTACAGCACGTCAGAGTCTGGCACAGCTTCCCCTTAACAATGACCTACCCAGCACACAGGGATCTGCCTCTCTCATAAACACCACAACTTTAGCATGAAAAAGCAGATCAAGTCCCTGATCCCTAGTGGAGACGTTACACATTCTGCAGCTATGCAACTCCTTCAGCTGCAGCCAAAGCAGAAACATGCCTTGATCCACAAGTTACAATTCAGTGATCTCAACTGCATGCAGTGTAGTTGGAGCCATGTTGGTCCCAGGATATTAGAAAGACAAGGTGGATGAGGGAATATATTTTACTGAACCCACTTCTGTTGGTGAGAGACAAGTTTTCAAACTCCACAGAGCTCTTCTTCAGGGCTGGGACAGGTACTCCAAACTGCAAGGTGGAACAGTTGGTCTTGACTGCAGAGGTATTAACAGGCCCTTCTGCCTTGAATGATCCCTTACAATATGTGCTAACTACTTATGCTAAATAATCTGTTCCACCCTGAAGCAGAGCTCTGTGTAGTTCTAAAGCGTGTCTCTCTCACCAACAGAAGTTGGTCCAATAAAAGGTGTTACCTCCCCCACCTTGTCTCCCTAATGAGCTGAACTGGTATGTCCACATACCTCTCTCAGCTATCCTTTCAGGCTGCCTCAGACTCCAGCAGTGGTTACATTCAATCACACTAGTTACTCTATAGCCACACGAGGATTAGAAGTGTACTTTTTAAAAATATGAAATGGTAGATTCTGTGGCAAGTTCCAGGCTGTGGAATCGAGGAATATGGGAGCTCTAGGTACAGGCAGGCTTCCTCTCCCACCCACAGTGCATTTTTCTTTTATTTCACCAGCAATGGTGAGGAGTGCAGCATGACCCCGCTCATCTCCCTAGGCTGCTCCTTCCCAGATGGTCTCCTTTGGGGCCTGATCCTGCACTTGGAGTCACACAGGCACACTCCACTGATTTCAGTCAGACTCCATACAGGCACAAAGGTTTGCAAGTGTGGATTCAATACCAGGAGCGGGGCCTGTCTTCCGGTCTTTGCACAAGCTGCACAGACTGGACTCAGTGGGCAGAGCTTTGCAGTCAGTGGTTCATTTTGCCATGTAAGATGGGGCAGGGGTTATAGTGACAAGCACGTTCTTGCACCATGCTTCCCCCTCTCAGCAATAGTCAGCGGCATCATTGGCAGGAAATCCATCTGCTGGCTCTTCCCAGCAACTGACACAGAATCCAGAGTCCTGAAGACACTTCTGTCACCTGCCCCTCCAAGGACCCCTCTGACTCTGATGGTGAAGGGAGGGGTGACCTGTATCCCCTCCAGCTCAGGCCTTTGGCTCCCTGTGACATTATTGACATGAACTGGAACTGTATAGATCATTGTTGCAACCAAAGTCCTGTAGTGGCACCAAATCTTGTATAAAGGGAGTCAAATAGGGTGTCTAAGACAAGGTTATGGTTTGCTGGTTATGGTTATGCTATCTGTATATGTGTATCATTTTTGTAGTTGAAGTTATGAATATTGGCTCTGTACTGTCTGTATTTCAAACTTCTGCTATGCTTCTGGGTGACCCCAGACAAGTTGGTGTCAGCTCTGCCTAGCCTGCTTGGTGGCCTATTAAGAACCATCAGCTATACAGTTGACCCATTGAGAGAAGGCAGATACGCCTTGTAACTCAGCAAAGTATGCAGGGACTTGCCCATGTGACTCCAGACTCCATTTTGCTGTAATTTTCCATAGTAAGAACAAAAGCGGTGTTCTTACACCTGGAAAAGACTATAAAAGGCTGATGCCTCATCTCTATCTTGTCTTCAATCCTGTTTCTTACCTCTGGAGGGACTTTGCTACAAACGGAAGCTCTACACAAAGGACTGATGACCCATCCAGCAGTGGATGTACTCCAGAGACTTAATTTGAACCTGCAGTTTATTCCATCACTGCTACAAGCCTGAACCAAGAACTTTGCCATTACTGTGTGTAATTGATTCCATGTAACAAATTTAGCTCTCATCTATATCTTTTTCCTTTTATGAATAAACCTTTAGTTTTTAGATTCTAAAGGACTGGCAACAGCATGATTTGTGGGTAAGATCTGATTTGTATATTGACCTAGGTCTGGGGTTTGGTCCTTTGGGATTGGGAGAACCCTTTTTCTTTTATTAGGGCATTGGTTTTCGTAACCATTTGTCCCCATAACGAGTGGCACTGGTGGTTATACTGGGAAACTGGAGTGTCTAAGGGAATTGCTTGTGTGATTTGTGGTTAGCCAGTGGGGCGAAACCAAAGTCCTCTCTGGCTGGCTGGTTTGGTTTGCCTTAGAGGTGGAAAAGCCCCAGCCTTGGGCTGTAAGTGCCCTGTTTTAAGCAATTTGTCCTGAATTGGCACTCTCAGTTGGGTCCCGCCGGAACCAGCATCGTTACACTCCCCCAGCCCAGCCCTGGCCTGATGCCAACTCAGCACTCCTCTGTCCAGGGTCCTTGACTGAGACCTTGTCCACACAGGGGGTTTAGCTGGTTGGTGTGCAATACCATGTACATAGGACAGCTCTGCCCTCTTTCAATTTCCATCAGTGTGTACTTCTGTTTAAGGCTATGTTTTAGTCACAGGTATTTTTAGTAAAAGTCATGGACAGGTCACGGGCAGTAAACAAAAATTCATGACCCATGCCCCGTGCATGACTTTTACTATATATCCTTAACTAAAACTTGAGCTGGGGGTGCTCTGTGGGGGTGGTCCAGGACCCCCGCTGGTGCTGGGAGGGAGGGTTGGTGGGACTGGTAGGCTCCCTGCCTGGCTATGACCCGTATGTCCCTGCAAATCCCAGGGGGAGGGGCAGCCAGGGGGCTCCGCCCACTGCTAACCACCACAAGGGCCCGCTCCGCAGCTCCCATTGGTCAGGAACGCAGCCCATGGGAGCTGTGGGGGCAGTGCCTGTGGTCACGGGTAGTGCAAAGAGACCCCTGGCCCCTCCGCCTAAGAGCTGCAGGGACATACCGATGGGAGCCTGGGCGCCCCCCCCCCCCCCAAGGTAAGCGCCACCCAGCACACTAACCCCCTGCCCCAGCCCTGAGCGCCCTCCCACACCCAAACTGCTGCTGCCCCAGGGGCTGCCTGGCTCAGGCAGCCCGCACCGGCCACACCAGAAGTCACGGATGTCAGGGAAAGTCACGGCATGCATGATTTCCATCACCTCCGTGACAGACACGCAGCCTTACTCATGATAAACACAGCACTCCCAGGAATTACATTGTGTGCACACAGGCATTTTCACACTGACTGACTAGAGTTAGTGCGGACAATGCTCCTGGGTAGACAAGCCCTGAAATGGACAGGGCCTGGAGCTTCCAAAGAGACGCTGCCTTTCAGCACCTCTCCTAAAGGCTGCAGGGTTCTCTTCTCCTCGGGGACGTCTATGCAAAGTTATCCAGACAGAAGGAACCTTAACAAAAACAAGAGCTATTACAAACCCAGACAACGGAATTAAAAGAAAAGAAACCATTTGTTTAATGTACCCAAGACAGCAGGGGATGGAACCTGGGACCTTTGGATCTTCAAGTGGGAATTGCTGCTGCCTGAGCGGAGACCCAGCCCCTGTGCCTCACACCCACTCTCAGGCTGAGCGGTTTAGCCATGGGAGGGGGATAGAGCACCACACGGTGGAAGCCTGGGTTATATTAACATATGTAGATTTACGCATCTCAGACTAAACTAGAGAAGGTGCTCTCAGCCGAGCTCCAGAGGAAAAAGGACATTTCTCTGACCGCTCTGGGTGTCTCCCTCACTGTCCAGATACCAACTGCCCCAAGCCATGTTTTGCCAAGAATACGACTGGGGGGCAGGACCCCCAGACCCCTCCCCTATCAGAGTTGAGCTCCCCCCTCCGAAGCACACTTGCTTGCTCGAGATGAGCAGCCACAGGTAGGAGAAGAGCTTTGTTCCTGCCCCATTTCACAGAGGTGACATCCACCTGTGCACGCAGCTAGCAAAAGGCCTAGGCACGAATGGGTGATTTTCACCCCATGTGAACTGGTCTAGGGAGCCCTCCAAAGGAATCGCTTTGCAGCTTCCCTACCACTGAGAGAATGAATATGCCCCAAATAATTACTAGTTAGGAAAATAAACCTCCAGATGAACACGGGCAATGTTAGCTTGATGCTTAATCAGATTAGGACTGCAGGGTAACAACTTTAACATGTTCTTAAATCAAATCAGGACTTAACCAAAGCTCTAAATATGAACAAACCGATTAGATTTGTGTGTGGGGCCCAGCAGTACATTAATCTATTTTATACCTGCAGAGAAATCCATTTCCTATCCTCCTGCACCACCCATGTCCCTGGCCCCAGTTAGCCAGAGATCATTCCAACTGAACCAGAGAACCCAGGGGAAGGTGGAGTCAGACAGCCCACCCTGGTCTGGGCGATTTCAGGTCACACCCCACCCCCTTTCTGCACGGCCAACTAACACAACAAACTCACTGCAGCTTCACGCCAGACATCACAGGCACTGCCTACCTTGCAGCCTTCATGGCCCTGCGCCTTCCTTCAGCAGGAGGATGCTCCCCAGTCAGTACCTGGATTGGTCTGATAAATGCCTGGGCAATGGAAGAAGCCGGGTAATCGAGTGCTCTAGTGAGCTGGGGTGTTTGGGCACACCCTGGAAGGGACCCCACCCCAGCACTGTCCACAGGAAGTGGCTCCACCAAGCCAGGTTTTGGGGGGTTTTCAGCTGGAACTCAGGGAGGCACTGCCAGCTGGGAGGGATTTAGCGCAGCTGAGGGTATTTAAGATCCAACACCCTGAAGAAGGGTGCCCTGCCAAGGGAGCTGTACGCCCCAGGGCTGGAGCAGGGGCATCAAGGCACCGGAGCAGCTACTCTGGGGAGAGTTAGATGGAAAGCACAGGCAGCTGCTGGGACAGATGTGTATCTGTGCAGGCGCCGGGGTGGGAAATGGGAACCAACTTCCTTAAAGCCAGAGGCCTTTCCCCAATTGGTGTGATTTACACCCGCCCAGAGGGGGACTGTTCAAACCAGAGCCTCTGCTGACCTCGTTGTTCCACACTGGCCCTGTGATAACTGGGTACAAAACACACCCGATGAACAAGTTGTCCTGGACTCTTTGAAACAGACAAATTCCCACTCCATTTGGTGCGAGGCTCCGCACAGGACAGGAGAACTAACGCAGCACTAGCTGGACACCGCCACACGGGGCTTGAATTGAAGTGTGGCTTTTAGTGGTTGCCATCTCACTAGAGGAGTGCATAATACCACCCAGGCTGCTGTCCTCAAGTGAGGAAACACTTTACGAGCTGCACAGGGCTGGAGTCTGGTCTGGTCCACGGCTGGGAATCCAGATTAACTCCTGAAGTCAACGGATTAACTCTCGTGCAGCTGAGACCAGGCTCTGGCCCAACATAAGTCTGCAGCACAGCTGGGTGCTTGTTTAAACCAGAAGGAGACACGGCACTGGCTCCTCTAAGCGTTGTGAGCAGCAGAGAGACCATTCTTTGCAGCAGGGCGCCCTCTGCCGGAACCAGCACAAACCAAGCAGGATACAGCTTCCATTGAGCTCAGCAGCAGAGGTTGCCCGGCAGAGGCCCTGAGCGTCTCCCAGGCCCACTAGAAAACCCTGGATACTGATAAGCTGGAAGAGTGGGTGAGTTTAAAGCTGGGTGGGGACTACTTGAACATGCACCTTATCCCCTCCTAGCAGCTGCTTTTCCTTGCTACACTCATCTCTTCTGACTCCTTGGCTTGTGAGGTTTCACCAACCTAGACCCACTCGGTGAGGCAAATTCAGTGGTGATACGTGACAGGATGTAAGCGGTCAGGAGTCTGTTAGTGTCACTCACACCTTCTTTGGCATCCCACTGTGTAAATGACACCAGCCTAGACTCATTTCTGAACTTGGCCCTGTAACTGCAGTGTTACATTCAGCACTTCCCCAGCGAATCCGTCCTAGATCACACCCCCAACAAGGGAACCTGTTTCAAAGGATCCTGCCAAAATGAACACTTCTATCGAGTCAAAGCCTCACTCAGAGCCAAACATGTAACTAACTGACCTACTGCTCTTCCTGGGTGGCGGACTCAGCATTTTATGCAACTCACCATCTCTGTGGAAGCACATTTGGTCCTCGCATGTGTCTTACCCTTTAGGGAGCCCTTTCCGTTTATTTAATGATCACTAAGACTTGGTTTCCGTGCTGTAAAGCATTATCCACTGAGACCCATGAATTCTTTAGTAATATGTAGAATCCAATATTCTAGGAGATAGAGGTAGGAAGCTGTGAGGGACAGAAAGGAGAACGCAGACAGAGGGTTAGACGAATGGAGGGGGACATGTAGAAATAGAGTAGAAAGGGGAAATGATGGAGAAGTAGGAAACGTGACTCTAGTAAAAGGAGGAGGGGAAATAGAGGGGGAAGTGGAAGGAGAGGAAGGGAATTTTTAACATGGGAAATGTAGAAATGGCACGATCCTGACACAGTGTTCTTACAATAGAATCCACCTATGGTTGGATGGAATTCTCTGGCCTGTGGGATGCAGGTCAGACTCAATGATCATTGTGATAGTTTCTGGCCTTACAAATCTAGATTCCTGGCTTAGAAGGTCAGAAGAGACCATTGGGATCAACGAGTCTGATCTCCTCTAAAACCCAGGCCAAAAGGATTTCCCTCAATTGTTTGTTTGAACTAGAGCAGATCATTTAGGGGGAAAAACAACCAGTCTTGATTTTAAAATTGCCAGGGATGGAGAATCCACCCCAGCCCTTGGTGAGTTGTTCCAATGGCTAATTACCCTCACTGTTAAAAACGTGCATCTTATTTGCAGGCTGAATTTGTCTGGCTTCAACCTCCTGCCACACGATCTTGGTATACTTTTATCTGCTAGTTTGAAGAACCTATTATCAAATATCTGTTCCCCATGTAGATAATTACAGACTGATCAAGTCACCCCTTAACAAAGAGACGGTTACGCTAAACAGATTGAGCTCTTTTATTCTAAATGCATCAAGGGGGAATGTGACTAGACATAAAATCATGCAAATGTATGTAAATATATTCCAGAATTGAGACTCTCAGGCTCCTGACAAGTTGCCATTTCAGCCCTCAGTGTTACATTTTTACTCACCGCTGCTCTAGGTGGCTTGTCAGGCATGTTGGGATCTTTTGAGTTAAATGGGCTATAGCCATTTTAAATGAGTGTAATAACTGCAGATTATTAATGAGGCCGCACTGGTGAGTGACACATGGAATAGCTGATTTCCAAGCAGCTGCCCATCTATGGAGCAATGACTTGGTCTCAGAATTTTGGGAGCGACTCCTCCCACTGGCTAGTTCCCAAATTTGAGACATTTTCATGATGGAGGAGCAGGAGAAGGTGTTCACCCACATCCTGGATGTATAAACAAGCCAAGCCAGATACACATGGAAGATGCAGGCAGAGGCCACTGGCTGGAGTGGTGAATCTTGGGGCCCTGAGAGGTCACTTGGTGGCTGCTGTAGCGTCTCTCGACGCTCATGGAGAGGCTGACTGTAGGTTTTGGTGCCAGGGAAAGGAGTCACTGGATGTGACAGCCTCTTGGTGCACACACAGGAGGTCAGTGTGCATTGCTCATTGCAAGGTGGACCAGTTGCGTGGTGCATGCAGAGATCCAAGTCTGTGTACATTGAATGCACTGGGTGCACATGGGAAGGTCTCTGGGCACAGCAGACACTTCACTCCTGAAGGAAATGGATCGCTCAGCCTCTAAGCATGAAGGAAAGGGGATGTCAGTGTGTATGGCGGGTGCAGACCCTTGAGGGCATGCTGCACTCATGAAAGGGTCACTAGGCACTTGGCAGCATGGCATCCCCTGAGAGCTTGCTCAGCGTGCCCATGCAGCTCACATGGTGCAGTGGGTGCTCTGCCATGGCTGGTGGGTGCCATGGTTTCTCACTGGCCATAGGGCAGCTCCTGGGGGAGCCGGTGTGCATGGGGAGGGTGCACAGAAGGTGTGCTAGGCACAGAGGCTGCTGGCCATAATGGTAGCTTAACAGAATCACTGGCTAGGAGGGTTGCTGGGCAAGGTTGGGAGTCTCAGCACCCTTGTGGGAGGCTGAGTATGGAGAGCTGGTCCAGTGCCGGTTACATGCGACAACAGGCCATCAGTGCCTGGGTTCAGGATCTGCACACAGAAGGACTTGATTACAGCAGCATAAATGTTTGCTAGGCGCTGTGCTTATGTTGCTGTCTCTGGGTGTGACAGGTGCTCCATGCACATGTGGCAGAGGCCCTAGGTGCCCTGTATGCGTAGGGAGTGCTTACTGGGTGGGATGGGGGCTCCAGGCACACAGAGCAGAGTCATACACAAGGAGCAGTGGCTGGATGTGCCCAGATGTGCATGCAGCCTTGCCCAGTGGATCCCGCATGGGCACTTCCACTCCCCAGGGCATCCAGTTGTGGACTGGCGCCTCTGCTCCCGCTGTCAACTTGCTCTCCAAACCCCATTCTATCCTAATCCCAACACAGGCTGCCTGAACCCAGCCAGTTCACAGGATTTTTAGCTCCACACCCCCTGTCTAAGCCTCCTTGGGCTCAGCAAGCCGAGGGTGGGGGGCTGTGACCTGACAAAGTGCAGCCAACGGCAGGGCAGAGAAGGGGATGCAAACTTGCCTCCGCCAAGGATTCTTCCCCAGGGGAAGCAATGGCGTTCAACCAAACTAAAGGAAAGCGCTTGGCCATCAGCTCTGCTAGAAAAGCCTTTGGATGAGGCTTGTGTGCTTGGAACCGAATAAATCTACTAGGTGGATTCCCAAGGTGCTGGTTTGAACTTCTGTTTAAATTACAATGTAAAAACCAACCAACCCCCCACTAAGGTCTCTGCAAACCAAGGGCCCAGTCTTGCTGTCAGTGAAATGAAAATGGGAGGTTACAGCAGCTAGGTCTTAGCTGATTCCTCTTCAGGCATAGAACATCCACCCCTACACAAACACCGATGCAGTTCAGAGAAGTAACAGCCCTTCTGGCATTCAGTGCCTATGATTTTGTGTGAGGGTGAGTGAGAGAGAGAAGCAATGGACAAGATGCATTTTAGGTACATTGATATACAGACGGTACTGTGGGGGAAGGTGTCGGGGGGACGATTTGGCCAAAGACACTAGGTCAAACCCTGACCTACAAGAAGTGATACGGCATCTTTCCTGTCCCTAGAGAGCAAACAGGACCTTTCATGTATGATCCCATCCAACAGATGCAGAGAGAGAGGGTAAACGGCATAGGGTTCAGTGCATCATCTTCAGCAGGAGGGGGGTCAGGAGTGAATCTCTGCAGAACTCCAAGCCCTGAGGTATTGCCCCACTTACGAAGCAAATGGTTATTTTGTACAGAACAGCATGAGCCGCCTCGCTGCTTGCTTAATTTCAATGCCACTCGGTGAAGGCATGTTACATTCTTTGTTCTCCTCCAAACACATCCTGTTCCGATTGCCACAATGGTTAGACACTTCTCTACGCCAATCAGAAGCACTTCTGTGGCACTAAATTATGTAACTGACCAGTCTAAAGGGCAAAGCAAACAATCAAAAAAAAAAAACAACACACCTCTTATGAGGACACAAGTTGTAGAGCAAGTGAGATGTGAACGGACGCTGTTCAAACTTCTCCCGAAACAGAACCAGGCCATTTAAAAAGTGCGACACTCCACTGGGCTCAGCCTCACCTGCCTAGCTGGGCTTTCCCTTGGAGCAGGGATCCTTTCCAATAGCCACAAAGCAAAGAGCAAAGCGCCACGCTGGGTTGGTAATTGTGACCTGCAAGAGCCTTTCAGAAGGTTATGTGCCTTGCTTGGCGTTTTGGTTTCTGGTGCCTGTAACAGATTCGAGACAGAGAATGAATGCTTTCCCACAGTACCTGTAGCAGGACGTATTTATATATGGAGAAATACCTCTCTCATAGAACTGGAAGGGACCTTGAAAGGTCATTGAGTCCAGTCCCCTGCCTTCACTAGCAGGACCAAGTACTGATTTTGCCCCAGATCCCTAAGTGGCCCCCTCAAGGACTGAACTCACAACCCTGGGTTTAGCAGGCCAATGCTCAAACCACTGAGCTATCCCTTCTCCCCTCTGGATGCTGGCCGGAAGACGAGGGCAGTTTTGAGTAACTGGCTGGGATCTTACTGCAGGAGGCTGGAGGAGGAGGGTACCTGCCCTCGGGGAAGTGCTCACGAGCTCATCACTCGTACAGACACAATGGCCAGAAACGCGCTCCCTTCAGAAGACTGGTCTTCCATGGCGATACTGGCACCTCCCTGCTCCAAGCTGTTTCCTGCAACGGCAGGGCCTTGGCTTAGCTGGGCAGGGCACTAGGAAACAGCTGGGTGAACACCCTGCAGCTGCTTGCTAGGCCGGGCTGGCTGGTGGGAGCACATGGCACCATTACTTCGCATCAGTTCCATATCAGATACTGCACCAGTCTCAGGGGCCTGTCAAACCCTTACCAGACCAGGGCTGGTCTGAGATAGTTTGTCTCTCCCTCCCCAGGCCAACACGATCACTGCAGCCAATCGTAACACTGCGGCTGGCAGACTCTAGGCAGAACAGACATTGGGTCTACAGGCGCAAGGACTTTGCTGAATTGAGCCCTTAATTCTCAGCACCTCATTGAGGAGACTGACAGACTAAGGGGAACACCACAAGTGATTGTGGGGGGGTGGGTGTGGCGGGGGGGGGGATGAGGAAACGTAAGAACTAAATCAGTGTGGATTGGACATGAACTAGCCAAGGATGGGGAGGGGAAAGGGCAAAGGCCAAGGAGGAGAGGGACTGTTTAGTGGAAGGGAGAGAGTTTGAACTAGGGTAACGAGAGGCAGAGAAAAGGGACTGTTCAGGCTAGACATTAGGAAAAGCTCAGGGAAAGAACGGGAGCCCAATCACCTGCACCACTGAACACGAGCCGAACAAAATACTGGTAATTGACAATACTCACATCACGGATGGTGCAAGCATCTCCGGTACACTCCGCCCTTCTCATCACAGCTAGTCAGGCTCCCAGGAGGCCACATCTTATGCTGTTCTTTATCTGCATCAGATATCTCAGGTCAGCTTCCCCATCCATGCAGGAGGCACCACTCAGGATCACCGACAGCAGCTCCGCAGTTCTGCAACTGCCTCTTCAGTTTGGCTACTGACCCCCTCCCCCCACTTCGACCTCTCTGTCCTCCTCTATTCTGGCAAGGTCAGACTAGCTCTTGCAGGGCTGTACAGCTCCACTTTCCCCTTCTGCTCTTAGCTGGCCAAGCTTGCAAGGCCTTACGCCCAACTTGTGGCGTGTCTGTCGGTCATGCCATCACTTTTCAACACGGCACCCCATCAATTCCAGAATTTCAGGGAATGTTCTAGGCATCAATGGACAGATCCTTATTGATTCGGGAGGAAATCTGAAAATGGAAAGGGGGAAATGGGGTACACACAGCGCCCCAGCCTCTGTTTAACAGAGCCAGAGCTTCAAGCAGCTCTGCAATTGTCTATAGATCAAAGAGTGGTTGATGGCACCCTTTACTGCCTTCCAGCATAAAAATTACTCCCCTCCCTACCAATCTCAGCTCTGTCCAGCCTCCCAAGAATTATAATACATGGACACGCTGAGTGTCTGATCGCCTAAAGAGAAAGGAGACAAATAACAATGTTGGGTGGGGAAGGCGGACATGTGCCCTGCCCCTGGCATGCGGGAGGGAAGGAGAAATTGAGGGACCCTGGTATGGGGGGAGGGGTGCACACAGAGTCATTGGCATGGGGTGGAGGAGAATGGATGACTTATGGGAGGAAGGGGGAATAGGGGGCACAGACCCCCTGGCAAGAGGCGATTGGGGGACCCTGGCATGTGATGGGGGAAAGAGTGGAGGGCACACCCAGATTCTGCCATGGCAGGGGAAGGGAGAATAGGGAGACAGCCCCAGGCATGAGGGAGGGAGTGGTGGGAGTCACAAGGAGTCCCTACAGTAGAGGAGGGATGGGAGGTGGGACCCAGGGAGGGGGAATGGAGGGGTGCATGTGCCCCATGGTGGGTGCAATGAGATCAGCCAACACAAGCTGCGATGTGCATGACCCCCTAGTATTTCTAGTCTTCACGGTCACATCCTGCCTCCTTCCCATCAACCCCATCTGAAGGCTCAGCCTCCCCCTCCCCCAATGCTCTTATTCAGTTTGGTTTCTCGGCCTTGTCTAAAGCTTTGGCTGTAATTCCAGTGCCTACAACTGGTCCACGACTAGGACCAGTCTGCACTCAGAAATACGCAGCCCTACAATCATGTTGTACACATTCCACGTGGCACTTGTGGGCTCTTCCATAACCATGCTCCAGCCCAGCCTCTGCGTTTTCCTTCAAGGATGTTTCTTCCTGTTGGAACCCACCAGCATCAAGCCACGTGGCTTCCTCAAGAACTTCTGTCTGCAGTCTCATGTGGACCGCTACAAAAGGGGACAAACATTCAGAGTTAACGCCCATTTCAGCTAGTTACTAGCACTGCGCCAGCAGCACCTCGCTCACTCCTACAAACGCCTTGGCATTAGCCCCTTTGTTACCTACCCTCAGGGAACGTCCGACACTGCAGCGAGCCTCCCAGCCTGGGCAGCCAGACTGGTGCTAGTGTGCTAAAAGCAGCAGCGTGGATGCTGCGGCACTAGCGGAGGCTCGAAGCGAGGAATGTCAGCTCAGACCCACCCGACCCCATCGGTGCGAGCGTGGGTGCCCAGCCCAAAACTCCACCAGCGCTATAACGTCCACACTGCTATCTTTAGCCCTGCTAGCACGAATTCGTCTACCCAGGCTGGGAAGCTCACGCTCCCCGCTGCAGTGTAGACGTACCCTTTAGGGCTACCTATGCTGGAGAACTGAACTTTTCCAGGCTTAAGCATTGAAACGGCAGCTTTCTAAAAAGCAGTCTACTCTGGTTCAGTGAGAGCCCGCTCATCAGCTCGGATAGTATGAGCCCATTCTGGAGGTCTACATGCTGCACTTGCTCAGCTATTGAGGACCTTGGCCATTGGAGGAGTGTAATAATGATGAAGACAGAGGGATCTGAAGCGCCTGGCAAGCTGGGCCCATTCAAACAAATGTATTTTAATGCAGCCAAAAGCAAAGTTACACATCTAGGAACAAGGAACACAGGCCACGCCCACAGAAGGGGGGCGTATCCTAGAAAGCAGTGACTCTGCAAAGGATTTAGGGCACAGAGGGGACAAGGAATTCAACATGAGTGCCCAGTGCAATGCCACGGCACAAAGGGCTGATAAGACCCTTGGGCATACAAAGAGGGTGAGTAACCCTACGGAGGTCATTTTCTCTCTCTACACGGTATTGGTGAGACAAATACTGGAACCCGGCGCTCAGTTCTGGTGTCACATTTTAAAAAGGATGTTGAAAAACTGGAGAGGGTGCAGTAGAGAGTCACAAAAATTATTTAAGGGCTGGGGAAAATGCCTGACACTGAGACTCCAAGGCCTGGTCTACACCAGAAAATTAGGTTAACTACGTCACTCGGGTGTTAAAAAAAAAAAAATCCCACATCCTTGAGCAGTGTAGCTAAGCCAACATAAGACCCTCTGTAGACAGTGCTAGGTCAACGGAACAATTCTTCCGTCAGCTACTGCCTCTCGGGGAGGCGGATTACCGATCACAACAAGAGAATCCCTCCCGTTGGCATAGGTAGTTTTAGTGCAAGCTCAAGCTGTTTATCAAAAAAGTTTGAGCGGTGATTTGATTAAATACAGTAACTCCTCACTTAACGAAACAATGTTAACCGGGACGACTTTATTAGGTAGCTGATCTATTAGAGAACATACTCATTTAAAGTCGCGCAACGTTCTGTTATAAGGTTGTTGGGCGGGTGGGTGGAGCGGGGCAAGCCAGTCGCTCCTGCCGGGGCGCGGGGGCTTGCCCCATTCTGCCCACCTGCCGTTCCTACCAGGATTGAAGTAAGCAGGTCCAGTTGAGCAACTCTCTACCCCAGTCAACATCCTCAGCTGCCAACGACACAACTGCAGCTTCACCACTCCTGCACACGTGGGAGACATTAGTGGCTGGAAAGCCATGGCTGCTTAACCTAGTTTGAGGTTTCAGATTTACTGGGGTGTGACTTCGGTTACCTGGTGCTTCAGTGTATCCTATTACTGTTATCTTACATCTCTGTGGCATCTGGCACTTTGTAGATTCTTCTGCCAGCTGCAACACCAGCCCTGCACTGCAGGAAGGCAAGATTTTTTTTCTTCTGTTGGTCAGATGCAGTGGAAAGGCCCACTCCTAAGAGATGCTCAGCATCTGGGCCACATGCAAGTTTACGTGATTTCCACACGGACGATGTATACATACCTAAACACACAGGGCAGGAGAATCAGTCAACAAAAAGGCAAGTGTTACTAAAAACAGTTGGTTACAAGCTCTCCATCTACATAAACATTTCATAGCAAGCGTCATATTATTTTAAAATTAAAATATATTGAATAAATACATTCTGCTTATTGAGCAATAAAGAGTCCTGTGGCACCTTATAGACTAACAGATGTATTGGAGCATAAGCGTAAGTCTATAAGGTGCCACAGGACTCTGTTGCTTTTTACAGATCCAGACTAACACCGCTACCCCTCTGATACTTGACATTCTGCTTATTGTTCATAAGGGGCAACACTGGGGGAAGGGGAGACCATGCAAACACTACCTCTCGTATTATCGACTGCTGCAACTGGGCTGGGGGGTGCAGACAGGGCAGAAAGGTAGGATCTGAGTGGAACTGAAGAGCACCTCAGTACTGCTTAGGCACACTAATTGAAGGGGCCAGGTAGAGAGCTGGTCCTCAGCGCTGCCATTAGCTATTCTCCAGTCTGCCAGAACAGTCTGAATTGAAGTGATGTGGGCAGAGGCGTCTCCAAGATTAGCACTGAGCTGGTGCAGTAGCACCAGCCCTTAGAATATCTGTGCAATGCTCGGTGCCCCAAGTGCTGTAGTGTTCCACGTGCCTGGACCAGGATGGGGACCACCAATATTCTAATGCAGACAGGGCTTCCGAGGTTGACCAGGCCTCTTACCACACTGTCTCATTTCACCTTAGCTCATCCAGCATCTGAATTCACACCTCAAACCCCAGATTAAGGAATGATGCACTGAAACTCACAATAACTGGTTAATGTACTTATTACAAACTCACTATTCTCTTAATAGTGCTGAATAAAACCATCACCCCTGCTTACCCACACACACACACACACACACACACACACACACACACACAGAGCTATGTTGTGGTCTTCATGGGAACTGGCCTAGTAGAATCACAGTAAATTCCCTCCTACACACACATTTGAAAGAATTAGTGGTAATTCTGAATTAAGATCCAGTAGCTAAATGGACCATTATGGTCCAGATTAGATTTAGCAGTTCAACAACACAATTGCAAGTGCCCAGCTGGCGTACGCCAGATTTACAAATGCCCAGCTTTGTACAGCATCACGTACACACAGATTTATAGTCTCACCTCCTCCTCCCCACAAACAAAGCAAAACAAGCACCCAGGACCGAAGGACCGCTCCAGCCTATGGAGCAAAGCCCAGGTGCAGGTTTCCACAGGTATTATTTGTAACCTCAAATGAACTAAACATGCACATCTCTACTACAAACCCGGCCAGGGAAATCAGGTTTAGGAAGAGAAACACATTTCTAGAAGTCCACACGTGTTTGGTTTTTTTTTTTTTATTAGGACTGACACATTCATTGTATGTCACAACTTCCACGGATCAATGAGTTTTAGAAAAATCAAAATGCCAGCACCAGCCAGGCGGAGGATGGGGCTTATATAGTAACAGTTTTGAAAAGGCATTAAATGTTTACTCCCCCTCCATCCATAACCCCCCCCCCCCCCCCCCCCCCCCCCCCCCCCCAAAATTCTCACAGCTTTGATTGTATTGATAAGCATGGTTTGACAAAATGTTTCCCAGCTGTCAGGTTATTCTCACTGCCACAAAGAGGCTAACTAGAACTCAAAAAGGCCAGGAATTACTTTAATGGTAAAAAAAGAGCTGATATGACAACACTACTAGTAAAGTGGGATACATCACAGAAACAAAAAAGTCTTTGCAGGCAACACTGGTTGGAAATGGTAAAAACACTTGATGGGTGAAAAAAGTGAAACTCTAAATTATATACAATAGTAGCTAAGGGTGGCATTGAAAAATAGTCTCATTTAATGTGACCCAAGGTTTAACTTGCCATTATCTATTGCTTATTTATTCAGATCAGTAATAACACTTTATATAGAGACAGATGTGTAAAAATGAAACGTTGTGGAAAAAACAGCTTTTCATATGAAATGCAAAGTAGAAGCTCTGTCCAATGTGGAATGTACCTACAGTCATTTTTACAAGGCTCTCCTTCTTCTCGTTATAAAACCAATTGACCTGCCAAGCAAGTTAGCTGTATATTTTACTTGCTCAGGACAAGTTGTTTCGAATCATTTGCAAGCATCTTTCATTCTGAAGTTCATTTTCACTCTGAAAGTCTTACTTGCCCCTCTGTGAACAGACAGGATCCGTAAGCGTCTGCTAGCAACATGGAAAGGAGGCAGGAGCCCTAATCCTTATGAAGGACGAGATTCAGTTGTTAAACTTCAACGGGTATCCAATGGCTTTTTCCAGGCACTCTACCAAAGAGCCAGCAGAAAGAAAATCCCTCTCCACTTCCACAAATTTTATGTAGATGGATTTAGGTGACACCCCTGGTTCTACGATGCAGTTCTGAGATAAAAACCCATTGATTCCAACCCACTCTTTGCTGAAGGTTTTGGTGTTGGCCTGAAAATGTAAAAACAAACACTGCTGGAGAGTTCTAACCTCAGCAATGCCAAGGTAACAATAGATAATTCTGGCGGACTCCATCTCCACCCTGAGAGAGGCCTGCGGTGAAGGGACATCTACCTCCCCCTGAGTCTCTTTCCCAGGATCTGGGCCTCTGCGGTCTGCATGAGGCGAGTGGGGTTTCTCCTGGCAATCTTCATAACCAATGGCATACAGGCCAGGGCTTTTGGGAATCCCCCCTGGTAATAAATACTGAACAACATTTCCTCCTGTTGGCTTAGAGTGAGCTATAGGTATCCAGTCAACTTCCATATGCAGCTCCAGGCATCTTGCTTCACTAATAGTAATCTCTAGGAATTTATAGTAAACATTTTTCCAGTTCATTTTCTGTACTCGCGTCATGATGATCCTGCCCTCTGGCTTCTCCGAATTGAAATATTCCCTAAGCCGTTTGCCAAGAGGCACCTGGGAACTGATCTCAGCGTAGTGGTAGCGAATATCCTCCTTCCAGCGTGTGTTATAACCAATGCCAAAAATGGCTAGTTTGTTAGAAAGATGTAGCCTGGAGAAATCTGTCCAGCTCTGAAACAGCTCCCATTTTAATTGGACGGATTCCAAGATTTGCACAATGTTCTGCATGACGTCTTGCTTCCTAGAAAAAGCAACACAAATATAAACCATAAGATGGAGCTCAGCTCAGACTGGAGATTTTTTAAAAAAAGTTTTGCTGAAGTTTGAAAGAGCACATCAACTTTCAGAAAACATTAACCAAAGCAAGAGCAGCTATCTGAGAAACGGGTGGCCAACTGAGAAAAGGTGGCCACCAAAAATGTCATAGTTAGCCCTGATTTATAGAATTCATCATTAGCATTTAACGCTTTCAAAATGCTTTAGAAATGTCTTCAAGGGCTTTGTGAAGCAGATAAGAATGGGCATTTAGTTTCCTAAAATTCAGAAGTCTACAGGAACATTTAACCTAGACATATTACTCACAACATACACGTGTTCTAGAATACTCTTTCACCAGTTAAACACCTAACTCCCACTGAAATCTTCTTCTATAAGATCTGCTCTAGGATTGGTTGGGGATTGATCCTGCTTTGAGCAGGGGGTTGGACTAGATGACCTCCCGAGGTCCCTTCCAACCCTGGTATTCTATGAATTATTTGGGGAAGCTCTCTGGCCTGTGTCATGCAGGAGCTCAGACTAGATGATCATAATGGCCCCAGCTGGCCTTGGAATCTATGGGGGGGGGGGGGGGGGGAAATCAATAGGAGATAAGCATCTAAATACCTTTAAAAATGTAGCCCCATGACACATTATATACACATTCTGTGCAAAGAGGCCAAGTTAATGTTGCAGTATGAATGCTATTACTTTTGTATTTGTTTACTCTTAACACTGCAGTAAATTTTTATCATTTAATGTGTCTTCCCTTTCCCCCCAAAAACAAACCAAAAAAACACACAAGCCAACAAACAAAAAACCAAGATAGCAGAACCTTAGTGGGGTGGTTTTTTTTTTTGTTTTTTTTTGAGTCTCTGCTGACAAGCATAATTTTCAGCAACAGCTTAATGATATCAGTAGAGAAAAAAGTGCTTTTCCCTTATTTCAAGTTCCACTTTTGCACAAAACTTCACCACCCTTCCCCTCCCCCCCCCCCCCATCATATTCTCATGATGACAATGCAAATGGGCAGTGCAAGAACAAAACAGTTTAACTTTGCTGACTAACAGTGCTTTTGAGCAAACATTCCTCTGCTGCTATGGACCGGGAGTTACGCACTCAACACTACAATCTACTAAGATATTACTTAGTTGTGCATGCTCAACTATGTAATTTTAAACATTGTAAGCTTAAACATTAAGCTTTCCCGAAACTTGCAACGTCTTCACTGAGGTCCATAAGTACGGAATTGTGAAGTTTCAACAATTTGACTTCAGCTTATAAAAGCAAACAGAACTTTTTCTTAAATCAAAAGATTTTTTTCATGCTCCCAAAATTCAAAAAAGTGACAATGAATTTTGCACAAGTGTTCCAAAGAGCATTTACGTCTAGGCCAAGACTAAGCATGTGGGACATTTCAGTCAAAATTGAAAGCTTGAGAATATTCCAAATAACCAGAATTAAAAAAAGAAAAAAAAAAGTTCAAAAGCTCGTCTTACCATAAATACACTGCCTTTCCTATTATCTTAGGTTTACTTCTCAGTGATTATACTTTGATTTTTTTTTCTATTAATCATTTCTAAAAAGAACAAATGTCTTTCTACTTTTTCAACTCCCAATTGGTTTCCTGACTTTGAATGAACTAGTCATTGAACTGAACTAGATGAATAAACTGAAATGAAGAAAATATTCTCTCTGCCCTGCAGAAGAGGCTACCGCTTTGTCAAAAGCTGGTTTAACGCTTCAACAAACTCTCGTTCAGTGGTTTGACTTTTAGTACATATTTGCTACCAATTTTCAATTTTTTTTATTTAATGTAAATGATTTAAATACGAAATCTTCATTTCAGTTTATTCGACTAGTTCAATTCAATGACTACTTCATTCAGTTAAGAAACCAATTGGAACTTGTAAAAGCAGGATAGCTAGTTTTCCTCTTCCTCTCCCACACAAAAAACTTAGATGCGAGAAGACAAGCTCTACTAGTACTAAAAATCTTGAAAGATACAGTGACCAGAAGTAATCAGTTCATTTAGCTACAGATAACTCCTTTGTTTAATGTTAGTTTTAAATACAATTCATGTTTTTATAAACTTTCTTCTTATGTTTCCAGCACACTTAAGGTAATTTTAAATGCGGTTTCTGGTGGATTGATTTTGAATTTCCAAATAGTCTCTCACAAATCGCAAGTAAAAAAGTAATCTATTAAAGAAATGCATCATTCACCATCCTCTAAAATAATAAAAATTAACCATCTAAATCAATGTAAATTAAATTATATAATTGCTTAAATAAATGTGTATGTAGATATAGCGTGTCCTCCTGGTTAGTAAAAAGAAACACCAAATTTCTTTGTCGCGTAAAGACTATATTTAGTTGGAAATCATCATGTTTTAATAGTTAACCTTTCTGTAGAAAAACTACAAAATATAAATGCAAAACATGATTAAAATCAATGTTTCCTGTTTACTGATCAAAATCATGGTTACAATTGGTGATTTAAATCAATCTGATTAAAATCAATCCACCCTGTTAGCTAACTATGTCAAAGCAAATACCAATAAGAGAATTTGTACTTTTATAACTAATTAGCCAAGTCTATTTGCAAACATCTGCTGCAAGCATGAGCAGCTTCACACAGGATGGATGGGAAAGGCACTTATGGCACTATAGGCACTCTATTTGTCTCAGGAGTAAAGAACAAGCTAATAACATATCAGAGCCACAAGCAGGTATTACAGCTCTTTTGGTAATTGAGAAATCCGTCTCAGTCCGCTAAATCCCATTTGCAAAACACATGCCATTTTAACTCTTCTCATGCTTTCATCAACTGTAGTGAATTTGTATTTGGTCCCCTACAGTAGGGCACAAGCAGAAGAGAGAGTTTTGGATCTAGTGGCCATCTCCTTTCTCTGCCACCATGGGGAAATTCTCTTCTGAATCTTCAAACTTGCAGAGAATAAGTGCTCTTTTTGGAGGGCCCATGAGTACTCTCCCTTCTCCTAGAAAGCACGGAGTCTCTGCCCCACCTCCTATGGAGAACGGAGGCACTGCAGCAATGCATTCTGGTGTGCAGGCCTCGCACACGTGTCCCTTATTTACTACAGAGCTGGGGAAAAGGGGACCTCTTGGAAACAGGTGCAGAGAAAGGTGAGACAATAAGAAATGAAGGGGAGAAATGAAACAAAGTAGCATTAGAAGGGAAGGAGACCGAACAGAACAATGGAAGGAGAAAGCAAAGTCTGATAAGAAAAAACTTAGACCAACTGGCTAAGCAGCAGTTCTGCAGAAAAGGACCTGGGGATTACAGTGGACAAGAAGCTGGATATGAGTCAGCAGTGTGCCCTTGTTGTCAAGAAGACCAACGGCATAATGGGCTGTATTAGTAGGAGCATTGCCAGCAGATCGAGGGAAGTGATTATTCCCCTCTATTGGACACTGGTGAAGCTACACCTGGAGTATTGCATCCAGTTTTGGTCCCCCCACTACAGAAGGGATGTGGACAAATTGGAGAGAGTCCAGCGGAGGGCAACAAAAATGATTAGGGGGCTGGGGCACATGACTTACGAGGGGAGGCTGAGGGAACTGGGGTTATTTAGTCTGCAGAAGAGAAGAGTGAGGAGGGATTTGATAGCTGCCTTCAACTACCTGAAAGGAGGTTCAAAAGAGGATGGAGCTAGGCTGTTCTCAGTGGTGGCAGATGACAGAACAAGGAGCAATGGTCTCAAGTTGCAGTGGGGGAGGTGTAGGTTGGATATTAGGAAACACTATTTCACTAGGAGGATGGTGAAGCACTGGAATGGGTTACCTAGGGAGGTGGTGGAATCTCCATCCTTAGAGGTTTTTAAGGCCCAGCTTGACAAAGCCTTGGCTGGGATGATTTAGTTGGGATTGGTCCTGCTTTGATCAGGGGATTGGACTAGATGACCTCCTGAGATCTCTTCCAACCCTAATATTCTCCTGTGTCAGAGAGAAGCAGCACCAACTCTGGAAAAGCCAATCTGGTGCTGTGAAATGTCATGGAGAGGAATTAGCAAGGGAGAGGCTTGACAGGCCAGTGGCTAGAGCACTAGGCTACCCCCTAGCAGCTCTGGGTTCAATTCCCCCTTTGCTACAGCTTCCCTGTACCAGCTGGGGGGGTGGTGGAGGAGCTATGGTGAAATAAGACAGCCTCCGCTCCACATCTATAAAATGGGGGTAATAGTATTTCTCTATAAAGACACTGAAAATTGTGAGGCATCCAGTTACTACAATAGACAGAGTAAGGGGACATGGGGAGGAAACCTAAATCCTTGCCTTAGGCAGTCCTTTGGACATGCGTTATG
This sequence comes from Terrapene triunguis, assembly GCF_002925995.2. Taxonomy (NCBI): domain Eukaryota; kingdom Metazoa; phylum Chordata; order Testudines; family Emydidae; genus Terrapene; species Terrapene triunguis. Next base: position 2,060,304 of record NW_020664725.1, on the reverse strand, counting down.
CAATCGTACTTTTTCATTTTAAAAATATCTGAGAATTTAGACAACTCGCTAACCACTTGGTTTTGAATTTCAAACCCAGCGTGTACACCTAGTAACATGATCTGTACTCCGTCCTCACACAGGCCATCTCTGACTACCGACATTCCATATTGCATAGACTAACAGGACTAGGATGTGTTTTCTGGCTGCAGATCAACCATGTTTCTATAGCTGAAACTGGTATTTCAGCAGTGGAAAAGGGCTACACTGATGCTCAGGAGAGCTCTCAAAAGGAGAAGGCAGAGTCCCTGATCAATCATTTCCTCCGGCAATACATTTTAAAATGTGGCCATTTTCCACATTTGGCCACTAGTTATAAAAAAAACCCAGAAAACTCATTTATTTTGCAGATTCTTCCTCGTGTAGCCCCACAGATTTCAAGATTTAAAGAGCTACTGCTGCCTCCCTGAAAGCTTCATAAATATTCTGTTGAAAAAGGAAAATACCAGATCTGCAGACCATCCGTCCACCAAGGCAGCTGGCATGGAAATTCAGGGTTAGACTACAGCTGGCAGAAACCGCAGCAGAGCTCCAGTGAAATCAGTGGCGCCATGCCAATTAACACCAATTGCGGAGCTGGCCCAGGCTCTTTATTCTGAGTCTGGGCCAGCTCCACAATCATTTATTATTGGCTTCTCCAGGACGGCGATCACTCCACTGAAGGCTACACGCCCCACAAGTTCAGAGTTTCGTAACATTTGTAATTTGGGGCTGTTTCAAGATCGCTTAGAAGTTGAAATGAAGGCGACAAGCAGCAGCCTGTGTATTAAGTAGGCCTACACGCCAAGAGAGCATCACTCTACAAGCCGCAGACAAGTGCGGCTGGGTGAAACTCAAGGTGGTGCTTCGAACATTTAAAGCCCTACATGGACTGGGCCCAAGTTACTTGAGGCCCCCTTTTCACCCAATGGCACACTGCCAAAGGTGGATCAGCACAGGTGCTTGAACTATAGCCCCCCTTCTACAACCAAGAGGAAGCTAATCTCCATGGAACCTTGCAGCACTGGAATTCTCCTCTTCTGCACCACCAGAGCCCAGATTTGCCAACGTCTGCCCGAGCTACGGAGGCCATCTTTTTCTCCAGACGTTTGGGCACAGGCTGGGTCACAGGCTGGAGGGGTACCACGATGCCCAAGATGAAGGGTAGTGGGAGCCCAATTCACCATTGGCCTACACCTTGTGTCATTTACACCAGTGCAAAGCAAATGCATTTATGGCACTTTGCACTAGTGGGAGTGATGACACGGCAATGAGACAGACAGACTTCCCTTATTTTGCTAGAGGGTGTTGGAGAACTAACTCCATTAGGTAAGAGCAGGACATGGACATTTAACCTAAACTGGAGCCTCAGATAGGCACTCATTGAATATTTTACCAAACACAATGCACACACCTCTACTGAAGACCTCAAGTAGTTGCAATGCTCTGGTTATGCACAGGAAAGACATTTGCCTTTTGACAATTATATACCGACTGTTCACTGATTTCATAGTAAGCATTTGTAAATGTGAGCCTTAAAGCTGCACAAGTCGGCCAGGACTCCTTCCACAGGAGATGTAAGCTGGGAATGGGTGCAACGGGTGATTCTGCCACTTGCACTTTTAGAATAGTGAATGGTGCCTGGCTGATAGCCATGGAGGTCAAGCAGTAATTCACACTCCAGTGAACAGGAGTGGCACTTTCCCACATTACCCACCCCTGACCTACGGGGGGCCAATTCCAGGTGAGAGGGTAGCGTATTCCCAGCTCCATTCAAGCTTTGGCCCCTTGGCAAGACTATGGGGATGTCTTCAGCGGGCAGCAATCGATCCAGCGGGGATCAATTTATCACGTCTAGTCTAGACGCAATAAATCGACCCCCGAGTGCTCTCCCGTCGACTCCTATACTCCAGCACCACAAGAGATGCAAGCAGAGTCAGAGGAGTGGCAGCAGCCGACGACTCACTGCAGTGAAGACACCACGGTAAGTCGATCTAATAACGACTTCAGCTACGTTATTCACGTAGCTGAAGTTGCTTAACTTAGATCGATCCCCCTCACCCCACCCCCAATGTAGACCAGGGCTATGAACAAGGGGGTGATGGTGCAATTTTGGTGGAGGATTTAATGATGCAACAGCTCTGTTAAGAGTAGTCTGAGATCACTCACTTCACAGAGCACTTAGTAGCCAGCACAGCAGTGGCTTTAGGTCATTAACATCCAGTGCATCTCAGCCACACATCAAGAGTAATTACACCATAAACACACTGATTTCTGGACTGTTTTTTAATCAACATTTTATTAAGTGCAACTGAATTACTAGAAAGCCATGGAAAGAACCTGCTGAAAAACCACAGGAGCAGAGTTCTGACTCAGCCAGCCGTTTGCTAACACCACCTGTTGTGCCGGTGCTCCATTCTCATGCTAGAAGCACTGTTAATGGTGGTTTCTTATTTAAACAGTACCTGGAACTGCTCATGGTTAGCAGCATGAAACAGGAGGATAAAGATAGGAATACTGTCAAGGTGCATAAGTATTTATACAAGATACACATTTATATTTACACATGAAAGACTATAGCATACAAGCCTGTACTTTTTCAATGGATAAAGATGGAAAGACAGCCTTCTATATATGGCTTTGCTGCCGGTTCTTCAGATTCCAAGCCTCAGAGATGCTGAGCAGCACTGTGTCACTTACAGCTTGGAATATGCCATCTCAAACTTTCACTTTAGACATTTGGGACTGTAAGTTCATCATCTTCTAGGGACAAGACAGACAAGGTGACATTATAATTGGCTGTCTTATTAAGTACATTGCTGTCTGAGTACAGAGTTATGCTGGCAGCAGCATTTATACATTTATTTGTTAAAAGGCAGCGGACAGCCTCAATTTTCTCTTAGAGAAACACTTCTGTTCAAAACCTGATAAACCAGAACTTGTAATTTTCAATTGAACAGTGGAAGAGACAGCTTAGAATAAAGTCTCCTGTAAAATAGTACTACACAAGGTGATTAATAAACTAACTTCAGATAATTCAAACAGACTGAGGCTCCTGGTGAAAAAAAAAAAACGCTCTTGTAACGGGCCAGTGCTAGCAGGCACAGGCGTGACTTCATTTAGGGGAGTGATAGGTAAAGAGGAGCTTTAGAGAAGAAGCAAGGATTGCCAAGGACAGAATCACCAACCCAAGCACTCCGAAAGCTACAAGGATGATGGAAACTATTTTGACATCTAAAGTTTGACATCTCCCTGAGGCTTAGATGGCTCAGCAGCAGTTCCTTCTAACTCAGGGTTTCTACGATTATATCCAGCATCTCAGTCTGACTTGAAATCTTCAAACCAATAGGGAAGTTATAAATAGGTATCATGCAGTTTAAAAGGCTGTACTGTACCAACTACCTGTGAATTTCAGATACTGTAATAGTGACCACATGTGCAGTCAAAACAGAGAAAAGTGCGCTACACTGCAACTGCTTCCCCAATCACTTTATAACCAGGAATTAACCCTCCGAACAGCCGGTGAGGTAGGCCACTCGGTGACAGATAGGAGTTCAGTAACTTTCCCAAGGCCACGCAGCAAGTTACCAGTAGAGCTGGAATTCCCAACTGCATGGCTGCTGCTAGGACACTGACCACTGATGGTGGAATGGCTCCCTTTGTCTTGCTGAAATCTTACATGATTCAAATGAGTGGTGATTTGAAGCTTGGTGGGAGTTTTAAACAAACCATTTCTGTACAACTCAGACTCCAAGCAGCAGAGGCTAGCACAGCTGTTTCAGTGAAGGAGCCAACATCTTTCAAAGCTCTTTATTTTGTCTCAAGTGAATAAAAATAGCAGAACCAGTTCTCATGGCGTTAACGAGTTCCAATTCTTACGATGGTTGGGCCCGTATCAACTAAAAAAGGGTCCCACTGCATTTCAGACTTCACATACAGGATTCCAAACAACAGAGCAGAAAGCTAACACAGCACGATCACATGTGCATTTCCTACCCTGTGATCCTGTTGCAGGTACTGCCAAAAAAAAAAAAAAATATTTAGGAAGCCAGTCCTAGGCACTATGCTGGTCTAGCAAGAGAAGCACAAGCACGCTATGCCATAAATGCAGTACAGCTTGGGGTAAAGATATTATAGGCCCAACTGTCAAAGCTAAGTTTGGAAGAGACAGAGAATGCCTTATGGACAGAGCAAGGGACTACGGGAGGACTCCTGAATTCTATCACAGACGTTCTTAACTTGCTGTGTAACCTTGGACAAGCCACTTCACTTCTGTTCCTTACTTCCCACCTCTATAAAAGGGGGGAAATTATAATTACCTATCTCACATAAGAGCTTGGAGGCATTTACGGTTTGAAATCCTAACGTATCAAAAGATGGTCTAAATTAGCTGTTACCACTTAAGAAAGATCTTGGAGTCGTTGTGGATAGTTCTCTGAAAACATCCACTCAATGTGCAGCGGGAGTCAAAAAAGCAAACAATGTTGGGAATCATTAAAAAAAGGGATAGACAATAATATTGTTTCTACATAAATCCATGGTACGCCCACATCTTGAATACTGAGTGCAGATGTGGTCGCCCCATCTCAAAAAAAGATATATTGGAATTGGAAAAGGTTCAGAAAAGGGCAACAAAAATGATTAGGGGTATGGAACGGCTGCAGAGATTAATAAGATTGGGACTTTTCAGCTTGGAAAAGAGATGACTAAGGGGGGATAGGATAGAGGTCTATAAAATCATGACTGGTGTGGAGAAAGTAAATAAGTGTTATTTACTCCTCCTCATAACATAAGAGCTAGGCGTCACCAAATGAAATTAATAGGCAGCAGGTTTAAAACGAATAAAAGGAAGTATTTTTTTCACACAACACACAGTCAACCTGTGGAACTCTTTGCCAGAGGATGTTGTCAAGGCTGACTATAACAGTTCAAAAAAGAACTAGATAAGTTCATGGAGTATAGGTCCATCAATGGCTATTAGTCAGGATGGGCAGGGATGGTGTCTCTAGCCTCTGTTTGCCAGAAGCTGGGTATGGGCGACAGGGGATGGATCATTTGATCCTGTTTTGTTCATTCCTTCTGGGGCACCTGGCATTGGCACTGTTGGAAGACAGGATACTGGGCTAGATGGACCATTGGCTAGTATGGCCGTTCTTATGTTCTTAAGTCAAGAGAGGCAGCAGAGACAGTGTGATGAGTCGTGTATTTAAACAACTGGCTTAGTGAAGAGAGATATGTCTTAAACCTATGCACCAGGTCCCTCTACTGGAACAGTGCCCAAAGTGGAGCTGTTCCGTTAATTCACAGAACAGGGTGGAAGCGATGTACCTTGCTTCTGCAGGCGGTTGATGGGAATGGTGTTTTCATGTATGTACGTGTGCAGCCACAAAGGCTTAGTCAGAACCACCAGTGCCCAGAAAGTGCCATACTAATTCCAATGCATGTGTCCTATGGTTCAATGACAAGTCTCCAAGAAAGTTACCCCTCGCTAGCTGCATTGATTTCCTCCACTTCAAAGGGCCATTGTCAGGGATAAACCCCACCACGTGTGTTACGGTGTGGTCCTTTCATTGTAGAACTGCAAAAGGGGTATAAAGGCCTTAAGACACCACACACGGTATACCCTGTGGAATTTCCCCCCAAGCTCCCCTAAAGGAGAAGTGCATAGGTATGGCACAGCCCTCTAGATCTGCAGAGCAAAGAATCAGCTCCTCCATGCTACTCTTACAGCTGCCTTTGGCCATGGAAGTATGCTACTGCTGGATACCTACCCTGTCCCACCTGTCTCTGATAAAAGCAGCCATAGAATTAACATCTACTTGAAATTCAAGCTCAACCTCCGGGGTCTGCAGGGGAACATCCCCCAGTCCCACTTCCCTAAAATCAGGGCTATCCCAGAGGAGCAGAGTAGGTCTTCTCTGAACTAGGGGGGAAAAAAAGAGCATACCACACTGGCTTTGCTCCCTTCCTTACCTGGGTACTTTAAGCTGACCTATGGAATGGAAAAGAGGCTAGGGCCAAGAATTAGGCTCCTAAACATATACTTAGGAACTAAGTAAGTGGCCCAAGGACCCTATTTCACCCATTTTTTAAAAAAAGGTTTGACCTATGCCCTGATTCAGCAAAGTCCTCAAGTATGTGCCTATCTTTAACGTGCGATTAAGTCCAATGATTTCAATGGAATTACTCCTGCTTAAATTAAGTATGTGCCTAAGTACCTTGCGCACTCAGGGCCCCAATGCTCTATCAATCATAGAGTTTAAGAACACTGGCTATTCCTAATACAGGATTAAAAATAAAATTCTCTCGTTTTCTATTTATGTCGTTTGTTTTGTGCAATCTCATTTTGGACCATGCAAATAAAACTAATTAATTAATCTCATTTGTGTTTCTAGTCGGTTTCACAAATTCTCATGCATTAGCACAGCGTTGTACACTTTTATATTATACAAGTTTTAGAGAAGTGTCAGTCATTTCTACATTTTAGGCCAAATTTGTCCAGACTCTGCTCTAACCATTCCAACTGGAAAGCTTATCTTATTATCTTATTTCCAAAAAGAAAGTGGAGACACTGTTTGGTACATAGCAAAAACAAAACAAAACAAAAAAAAGGTTCTGTGTGTGATCATGACAAAGCCATGGAACAGCTACAGTGGAAACTGCAGACATGCACTTTAACTTTGTTAGCTAGTAGCTTTACAAGTAGTCAAGTTATCACACAGTTCAAACATATTTCATATAAAAGAATGCAGAACTGCTAATGCTGTAAAATTAGAACATAAGAATGGCCATATTGGGTCCATCTAGCCCAATATCCTTTCTTCTGACAATGGCCAATGCCAGGTGGTTCGGAGGAAATGAACAGAACAGGCAATCAAGTGGATCCATCCCCTATTGTCCACTCCCAGTTTCTGGCAGTCAGAGGCTAGGGGCACCCAGAGCATAGGGTTGAATTCCAGACCCTCTTGGCTAATAGCCATTGATGGACCTAACCTCCATCAACTTATCCAATTCTTTTTTGAACACCAGTGTAATTTGGCCTTCATAACAAGGCAACAAATTCCACATGTTGGTTTTGCAGTGTGTGAAGTACAGTACTATTTTGTTTGTTTTAAATCTGCTGCCTATTAATTTCATTGGATACTCTGGTTCTTGTGTTATGTGAAGGGATAAACAACACTCTCAGTCACTTTCTCCACACCATTCATGATTTTATAGACCTTTATCATATTCCCTTTAGTCGTCTCTTTTTCAAGCTGAACAGTCCCAGTCTTTTTAATCTCTCCTCATATGGAAGCTATTCTATTCCCTTATAGTTTTTCTTGCCCTTCTCTGTACCTTTTCCAATTCTAATATAGCACTAATTAGCCCTCAGGAGACAAGGAATGTGGAAGTTAAGGCTAAATGGACAGTGTATGTTCTGCCCTATTGTGGATGTGAGCATTTATGCTACAGCCTCTAGTTCAGACCCTGTTTTTCTACAACTCTACATACACACCCATTTATGATCATCTCTGGCAATGCAATTACAGCCTACATCATATTCATATGTACAAAGGACAGAGTGAAGGATGTTCATTCAGATTTTGATTGCTTAATGCAATGCTATCAAAATTCCAGCGAAGGTCGCAAATCCTGTTAACTCTGTATTTAATTAAACCTGTTTTAAGTAAAGAATTAAAGCATAATTAAAAGGCTCCTTGGCCAGAGGGAAAAGACCCTCCCCCACATCTCAGGAAAAGTCTGGCTATGGAAGTAGCTTTACACCTCTCTCAGTTGTGGAGCTCCAGTGCAGGTCTACTTCCTATGCACTTCGCCAAGTGTCCAGGGGTTCAGAGAAAGCTCCTCTACTTTTTATAAAAAGGTATCTTACGATATGAAGGATTTAAAACCACTGTGTAATTTAGCTATGCAGCTGTGAACAAATCAATCTTCCCAGCCTTGGATGAACAGTGCCAAGTATACTGCAAACACTCAGAACATGTCCTTCCAAGTCTGAGCATAGTAAAATGGAAGTCCATTTTCTAAGGAATGCCCCCTTCCCCTCCAGACACTTCGCGGGACTATTTAAATATAAATTTTGACCTCCAGCTGTAGAATGGCTCAAAGAGAGGCCACAAATGTTTACATGGGGGAAAAAGAAAATTCCTAATTCATGCTCAATCTGCTAAAATGATTTTGATCAGATTTGAAGTTCACTTTGAGGCATAGACCAAGCCTGGAAAATCCCAGCCTGAAAGCTTGAAAAATTAGAGACTGAAAACAGGGTATTAGAATGGAAATCAGTGTGCTTACTTTAATAGGAGGGGCATTGACCTCTACAGTTAAGTGTATAGAAGACATATGTAAGGCAGTTATCACTTAGCCACTGCGCCATTACATAAAAATGCTGCCCCAAAATAAGATTAAACTATTATTCCACACTGGCCCATTCTCCAGCAAAGAATATCCACACGTAGCATGTTTCTTCCCCCCCACCCCAAAATAGGTGGTCATGGAGAAAGAGATTCATTTGCTTCCCACAAGAGCAAAGACACATTAAACTTCCCACCATTTGCCAGGTTAAACCAATGCAGCAAAAGATTACAATCTAGCCTCGCAAAGTTGCAGAAAAAAAAATGACCATCTAGGCACAGAGTAAACTTGCCCATCCTTCATCACGCTAAATGTTTTACTCAAAGCAAGTAAGGCTCAGGGCCAACAGAAATGTGCATTGCTCAACTAGCAAAACCCCACTCCTTTTCTTGATTGTTCCCTTTCTTTCAAGGTATTTTCTGCATTCTCCAGTGTTATGCTGGTATTAGATAGAGGTCTGTGTTCTAATTTTAAGCTTCTATAGTTATACTCGTTAATGGGAATACCGTTACACTTTAATGAACATCTACATTTAAAATGCTCTTTTCCTGCATGCCCAAAGAGACAAAACTTTAGGTAGATGGAAACCAGATTACAAATAGATCCAAGAGTCAGGATTTTTGCCGGAGCACCCCAAGACCTGCCCACCCACATCCCCAAAGGTTAGGATGTGTATTTTACACAGTTTAATTTTTGCATTCATGTAAAGAGAGTTCTGCTTCGTTTACTGTATAACAGAGCCAAAAGAGACTTGAGTTGTGAAGCTTTCCACATGTTTTGAGGTAACTGGAATGATGCAAAAAGCAGATTCTTCAATAGTCTTGCACAATGTATTTATAATTATAGTCAGAAGTTTCTAACATCCTCCTCCCGCACAGCACCCCATGGGAAATGCATTCAATAGTAAAACATTCATAAGTTACTTACTGTGCTTCTTCTGAAGATTCCTGCTTTATCTTTAATGTTCTTTTTGTGGCAGGCATTTCATCTGAAAAGCAAAGTTCCAACAGACAGTTATATATTTAAAACTCTCCCAAAGCTTTTTACTTTGAAAGGTAATAAGTTGAACAACTTAGTGTTTTCCAGTAAAATTCTGATGTCACACTCTGAGGACACTGCTTCAGCTCTTAAAACCAGCTATTATGTAAGCTACATCACCATCCCTGAAATTTTAGCTACAGGATCAAAATCTGGCTTCACATGTGCAAGATCTTTCAAGGACAAGAGTAATTCCTGCCATTAAGTCACAAGTTGATTTCATTGTAAACTACATTCTGAAAAAGGCCATTCTGCTTTCAATAGCACATTTGAAGAGCAAGCACCAGAACAAACGTATCTGTATTCCATTTAGACTGTGTGCGTGCTAAGTACCTTTCTCATATCCATTCACTGAACACAAAGAATATTGTCAGCCCCAACTGCATGTAAATGTTGCTGTAATTCTTTTGAAGGATAATGGTGACAAACCATCAGAGCAAAGCCTGAGTCACCAGAACCCCTATATGGAATTACAGTCCTCATTTATGTACATTTTTTAAATACATGGTTTAAAGAAACTCCTTCCTGTCTCTTGTATCTCAAGTAGCCCCCTTTTACGCCTTATGCTCCCCAAGTCCCCCATACATTCTGATCCTCTTTAAATTAAAAACCAACATTCCTAGTTCTCATACTTCAGTTAGTTTGAGGAGGTATTGCTATTGTCATTTGAAAATGCAATTTAATCCATCTCTTAGGGTAGGTCTACACTTACCCGGTAGTTCGGCGGCAAGTAAATCGAACTTCTGGGTTCGACTTATCGCGTCTTGTCTGGATGCGATAAGTCAAACCCGGAAGTGCTCACCGTCGACTGCGGTACTCCAGCTCGACGAGAGGAGTACGCGAAGTCAACGGGGGAGCCTACCTGCCGCGTCTGGACGGAGGTAAGTTCGAACTAAGGTACTTCGAACTTCAGCTACGTTATTCACGTAGCTGAAGTTGCGTACCTTAGTTCGAATTGGGGGGTTAGTGTAGACCTGCCCTTAGTCAAAGTCAGAATTTACCAGTCCCCAGAATATAACTGCAGATGAAGGTATATTTGTGTACCTCCCCTCCACCCCCCAATTTAACCTACAAATACAATCGAAAAAGCGAGAACAGTGCCTTTATCCATCTTCCCTTGTAAATGCTGCCTCGCTCTTACAATCCCATTGGAATCATTGTTTAAAATTAACTTTGATAAGCTTCCATAGACTCGGTAAATACATAAACCTTTTCCTTTCCTATTTATTGTAGGCAAGAATGTACCTCTATTCTATAGAAAATACTTACTCGGAAGTCAAATGTAAGCATATTTTCAGGAAAGTGGATCTTTCTGTAATATCTATCTGTCAGGGTTGGGCAACAGCATTTGGAAGACTAGGGAGATTTTTTTTTGGAAAAGGCAAAATTTTGGCAATTTTACTTGCACAACATAAAAGTAGTTGTGGCGTGTGGCTTGCTAGCTTTTTACGTCTAACGAATAATGAGTTTATAATGAGATCTACCTGCAAGATTTTTTGTTGTGTGACCGTGAGCATCAGCAGTACAGATCAATTAACCTCAAGTTCAGCAATTCATATTTCCTTCCCTCTCAACCCCCATTCAAGTTCCTTTTAAGCAAAACTCAAATCTCAAATTTTAAACAATGGGCCACTCTAGCATCTTGTCAGGAACAAAAGAGCTACTGTACCTGTTTTAAAATAAGATAATGCAAACAAGTTAAAGTCTACTTATTTCAAATATTCTACTTGTTAGAATTCACTAACAATAAAAATTAGCAGTTAATCAGTTCAGTCCACAATTTAGTTACACAGAGAAGGTGTTTGACAGCTTTAGGGAGCCCTGCAAATTAGGCACTTTAGATTTATACAATTGTACAAATTATAGGAATTAGTTCTGATTTATGACAAGTCTTAAACCTGTAAGTATAAGAAATACACAGAAGTAGGTATAGCAGCATTATGGCATAGGATGGATTAGGATTATGGAGTAGGATTAGCACTAGAGTAGCTACAAGCACATGCAAAACCAAAACATACAGACGGATCAATAATCAATTTCTTACCCAACTCCGGGTCTCCGCCCTGGTAGCAGTGAAGATCCTGACTGTGGTTCCCCCAATCCTCCTGTGAATATTCCTCCATAGTGCTGCCATCCGATTCCAGCTCCTGGTACAAGCCGCTACTATTAATGAGTACAGGCTGGCAGGGCTGCGAGTCCCATCCTCCCTGACCAAACACCTGTTCCAATTGTTCAAATGTGTAACTGCTTTTCCTTTTCCCAACACCATGTTCTTTCACTCGACTGTAACACCTGCGAAGGGTCTAAGACACAAAACCTTTTGTTACTCAATTGATGCTAGCTTTCCAGAATGGCACGCACTCACGTGCAGATAGAATAAGAATGCTAGACAATCTGTTTATTTTTACTTATATTGCTCAATCTTTGTCCCATGTGTTCAAGTACTATAATCCAATCACCAAACTGCCAAATTAACCTTTGTAAGACAGGAAGCATCACAACTTTGATGTTCCTGACACACGATGCTTTAGCTTGAATATCAATTACAAAGAACAAAGTTGTATAGCATCTGCAGGTTCGCCAGTTTCAAAGTTGGGGATTTTGAGGGCAGGGGAGAATACATAAGTCTGCTACATATTACAGGAAAACAAACACAAATCCCATCCAATATACCAGCCAGCCCATAGAATGCACACCTTCTACAGGAAGGAGAGAGTACAGCTGTTGTTGTGCCCACAGTTTGGAGAAGGTGGGGGAGGGGGAGATAGAAAGAAGAGTCCCCAAAAGCAAAGACAGTCCAACCTTCCTTATTCTAGTAAGAAGATACAAGGTAAACAATGTTTGCCTAAACTATTTAGCTAGTAAAATGTATTACTTACATATTTTGCATTCCTTACTAACTCACTCTCTCTCTTGGGAAGCTGCTGAAATTTAAAAGAGGTCAAATCAATAATGCTCCAAATTCCCAGACTCAAACATCAAATCATCAAGAAACAATACTAAGATGGCCACATCTAGCAATCCATTACAACAGAGTCCAGTTCAGATTTTGAAGCCTCCAATAAAGACAGATTGCCAAGCTTAGACCAGGTTTTTTGCACCTATTTGATTTCTTATTCTAGTGGCTGAGTTGGTAGCAAGTACTATGCATTATTATAAGATACAGTATGAAATCTAACTCTTCTGCATCTGCTTCCAATTTTCCAAGTCAAGGAGGAGCTGTTTAGAAAGTCTTTGAATTAAAAACATTAAGGGACATGAATAAAGTGTGGTTCTACTTTGAAAAGTGACTAAATTGCTTTGTAGGATTCCACATCTACTGCGTTTCAAGGACTTCCTATCAGATGTACTCAATTTACAAAACATTTTTCTCGTAACTGCCATCACTTCAAACTGAACCTTGAATAAGAAAATCAAGCTGTGTTCTCTCACAAAAGCAAGCATTAGGGCTTGAAAGATGCACTTCTGGGCCGAGGACAGGCTCTACTAGGTCACCTTCTACAGAGCCACCACGTTTCTAGCACTTTTGGTTGCAAAAACCACCTTCCAAGCCAAGAATGTAAACCGATGTCTCTTCTGGATTCTCAAGACAGCTCCAGTGTGGCTCATAGAAACAGACAACTCTGATCAGTTCCAGGGCTGATATTCAGAAATCTGGAGGGCAGAAGTGCAGCTATCAAAAACTCATGCTAGTTGCATGCTGCTGCTTGGGAAAGCTATATACAGCACCAACAGCAGGCACAAAGTTATTCAATGCTGAAGAGTCAAAAAATGGAAACTGGGACAGTGCAGAGTAGCAGAGATCTCATCCCTCCCAAGATGCAACAGCCAGGAGACCAGAGAGGAAGAGAAACTACTTTTCTTCCATAACTGGAAAAAGGTGCTTTAAAGTGTCAGAGCTACAAGCACCCCCTCCCTTCCCAAGCAAGGTTGTAGGACAATATTCTAGTTGAAACAGGAGCAAAGGTGGCAGGGGATATTGATCGCAGGGCTACTGTCCCCCTGCCACCTGTGTCTTTAGTATCTACCGCTGGTTAGTAGGCAGAGTCCTCCATTTAGTAGGTGTTGGGTAAAGTTTTCAAGTGTTGATAATCACTTTCCACCTGTTCAACAACTGTGTGTTCAATGGGGCCAGATGAGTAATTGTGGGTAGAACTAGACCCTGCATTTGATGCTTAATCTGTTGATGATCCATGAGAGAACTGCATCCCTCTTTGGGGGAGGGCACTGCAAGGCTAAAGAAGTAAACACTAAACAGGTCAGTGGTTAGACCAAGCAGGTAATACCCAGATACACAGAGAATACATGCGAGTAGGAAGTACCAGTTTTAAAGTCACTTTGCAGAGCAGAACTACACTTTCAGATGGATACTTTGTCTCACTCTAGACTGATGCTACATTTTTCACCTCATTTATGACAGTGTCACAGGGTAACATGTAAACTACTATATCATTTGTGACCTGAAGAAGAGCTCTGTGTAAGATCAAAAGCCTGTCTTTCACCAACAGAAGTTGGTCCAATAAAAGAGGTTACCTCCCCCCACCTCGTCTCTCTAAGATCCGACAACTGACACAGCTACACCACCATTGCATATCATTCATAGATTTTTTTAGAAATCAGTGTACTCAAATTTTAAAACAGTTTTCATGACAATTTTATATTATTGCAAGGTATGTAAGATTTCCTTATCCAACTGAGCAACAATGGTACTGCTGTCTCAATTTGAAGGCCCAAGAGATTCTAACTGCTTTATTAATAGCCAGGCTAAATAAACACACTGTTGTCTCCAGCAAAGTTAATGGAGAAGCTTCAATATCCTCTGATTAGGTCCTTTGGGAGCCCTCAACATCTGCAAACATTGGCTTCAATGCTTAAAACTCAATTTCAAAAAAGAGTTCTCCCTTGGATGGATGTTACCAAATTATCCATTTAAGACTTCAGCAGAGGCAATCTTATTAGCAGCCATTTATTTCATTCGGCCCTCAACACTAATGTTATTTTGCGAAGACCATGGCAAAAGTTCACCAAGCACCTACTCAGCAGAGACCAATGCAAAAGATGAAGGAGGCAGTGCTCTGGTCAGAACACATCTCCAGATACTTTGGTAGGATGGAAAGCATATGCTGAGATTACTGCCAAAAGGACCCAGGGCCTTGCTTGGATGATTCCATCTTTCATATTCACCTCTGGTCAGTAGACATCTGATAAATTCAAAGCTTTCTACAACCCCATTAGCTTCTGAAAGAAGAGCTCCTCCTGCCAACCTATAGCTAAAAACTGTTGGTGGGACCTCTATTTTCCTTCCCTGGAGTGGCAGTCCCTACTCTATTTTCTCCTCCCCACAGACATTTTCCATTTGCTTCATCATGGAGATCTCCTCTATGCCTCTACAGCACATGGCTTTAACAGCACTGAACTAAAACGGGCGTATTCTGTTCTGTTTCACTGCTGCCCCACATGATTCTGCATGACCACCTTGCAGCTAACAAGAGTTATTCATTTCACTCGGCAGCTGTTTGCAGGCTCAAGAATGCAGCACGGCATCGAGACATTCTGCAGATTTTCTGCATAATTATTATAAAGAAGAGCAGGGGGGGTTGTTTTTGAAAATGAAGCCTTAATTCTCCCTACACCTATAAGAATTCCCATGTTATCACTGGAGAGAGGCTTTTTCAAGCCTTGTAGTCCCTCTCTCCCTCCCAGAATGCAGCTGGACTCCTGCTCAAGGGCATTAACACCACATCTCCATATAGTGTCCTACCAGCACCTTTATATCGTAAGTCTTTTCAGAAGAAAAAATCATGTTCATTTTTAATGTAACTATTCAATGTGTGGTGCTAACCATCAGATGCCTTCTCAGAATACGCCAGAACAAACAAATACTGGGTGCTCTACGCTCAGAAAATAAAGACCGTCTCTGCTCAACATTTATAACTTAAAAGCCATACATAGAAAATGTGGCACTAGGAAATCCAGAGACGCTTGCACTACATGCTCAGCCCCTGGAAACAGGTCACCCCTCACTGCTGCTGTAGCATATAGGTACCTCCAGTAGTTTGCCCACTAATGCTGGAACCGAGCCCTACTCAGCAGCTCCAGTTTTCCAGGCTGTCAATATGGGCAGTGATGTCCTTATCCCCACCAATCAGTTTCCCACTGCAGCTATGTTTTCTGAAGCTGTATACCTGACTCACCTGGTCTAGTTATGAATCACCAGTGTAGCTAAGCAAGAGTTCCATGGAAAAGACTGAAAGGGCAAAGGGCTGAGGAGCTGCCACACACGTACGAGATTTTATCGGTTAACACTTCGTACAAGTCAGTGATCCTCACCATCTTGTTTATTTCTCCAACAGCAAACAACCTTCTCCAATTAAGGGGAAAAATTCAAAGAGAGGGTCTTTTGTCATGCTTACTAAAAGTCTATGTATGACCAGGTAATGGTCTTACAAATCTCTGCTGTAAGATACTCCAGATCTTGATCAAAAATAGATTTATGGCCCTTTGTTTTCAGTTTATTGATTTTTACTGAAAATTTCCCAGATTTTACCAAAGCTATTACTCAGTTTTTACTGATTTTCACCCATATTTTGGAAGTGCCAGAACTCTCTGAACCCAGCTTCCCACTTTGGAAGGAGAGATAGCAGCTCGTTAACTGGTCTCTCTCCTTCTGGAGCCAGTCCAGGCTTTGGGGGAGCCAATTCAGGAGTACCAGAATGACTTGAGCACTGGTGTATGTACAGTTTTCAATCCAATGGCCAGCACATACATGTTACCACTGTTGGAGAGAAGTATCCATGCTATCAGCATTCAGAGCAAACGAATGTTAGTGAACTACTTTTCATGCTAAAATGGGTTCAAAATGAAAAAGCTATCCAATGACATTTCAGAACATGGAAGATTTTTTTTAAACTTCAAAACAAAGATACAAGAGAAGAATATTTACCTAGAAAACTCTTTAATTTTGTAATAAGATACAACAATTACCAGGAAATTTAAAAAAAACACCACTGAAAACAAAGGGCCGTACATATGTTCTAGCCCAAGCAGAAATTACAGGCTTGATGCAAGAATTTCTGGGTGAAATTCTCTGGCTTGCGTTAAGCAGGTGGTCAGACTAGAGGATCATAATGGTCCCTTTAGGCCTTAAAAATCTACATACTGGATGAAAAATATGGGTGATCTGAATTTTTGTTCTGCTCAGGCGGCTTCCAATAGCTCTCCTTGTGCAAGCAGGTTTTTATTTATTTATTTATTTTTTTAAAAGACGGTTTGTCTGAAAGAATGAAATTATTTTCTGAGACCAGTAAAACTCTACTTCTGGGATAAAGTTTGGAATGGTGGGTAGAGCCCATCCAATGAATGGTACATTAAACATCTTTATATTACTAAAGTTCCCATCCCAGAAGTCCTCTTGCCAGGGTAGCAGATACAAGGAGAGCAACACAGAGGGGAGTTTAACATTTCTTTACCAGAAGTGTTTTCAGGAACTGGTGCCCTGAAGAACTTTTTAATGAGAGGATGATTCAAGAGACTGGAATTAGTGTCAGAGTCCAACATGCTTACTCAAAATTGTCTCTAGAGCCTACAGGGAGCAAATACCAAACTCCAGTTGAAAACCATCCTGGCAGAACACTGATTCTTCAAATTGTTCATCTAGATCTACATTCTTGATAGAAGTGTGTGCTCAGCTCAGAAGCTTCAAGCAAGCAGTGTCTGTTGGGGCCACTTGCCTCCTCCCCATTGCTCTGGAGTCATAAGGCACAAAAGGGGCAGAGGCCAAAACTACCATCAGTTCCATCTATTAATTCAGGAATCCTTGCTGACCCCTTGAGAGCTAGCCATATGACTTCTCTCTCAGCAAATAAATAAGCAGTCGTCAGCCTTCTGCAGGCAAGCAAGGATTCGTTAAGAAGAAGTCCAAGTCCAAGTTATAATGCTGAGTGAAGGACCAGAGTTCTAAAGAGCAGCCTTGCATAGTTCAGTGAGAGATTTTGAAAAAGCAAGTAACAGAGGCTGCCTTACACCTATTTGAATGTGATCCAACTCTCAGAGGTGGCTGAACATGTGCCAAGTCAGAACAGTCAAGCATAGACTATCCAAATAAATCACCCTGTGGGCTGAGCAGGATTGACTCTCTCTTATCCCTATAAGCCAGAGTGACCAGGGATGTTTGGATTGTTTTGGTCTCGTTTAAATAGCTAAGAGTCTTCTGTCCACACTATGGACCCTGATGTGAAAAACACTTCCCTCAATGCCACTAAGGCTTGGAGAACAAAGCCAGCAGGTTGATGTCCAGCACCAGAGATCACTTGAGACAGGAATTTGGGATGAGGAAACAGGACCACCCTATCCAGTGTAACAGTGTAAGGGATGTCAGCTATCTACTGCAATAGCCGAGAGGAATGTTGTTTTTAAAGAGATAGTAGAAATAAGGGGGAAATGACCTCATGAGCTTCATTTGCCTCTGTCCTAAGGTTCATATCTCATGCTGTCTATGGGAACATAGCTCAAACCCATCAGAAATTGTCATCTGTAGGGTAAGTTAAGACTGACAATCCTCACACATGAAGATAGAAAGCTGAGACAGCTTGGACTTATTTTGGACCACCTCAGATCCACCACTTCTTGATTTGCTCTTTGGACTTATTTAGCCACCAACTAGCCCTCAGACATGCTGAACTTTGCTTCCATCCTCAGTTAATTTAACTAAAGCAACAGTTTGTTAGTGATTCTCCTCTGCAATGGCTGAAGCACATGCTTTAGACCCCAGGAGATCCAACTGGATTGATTTTTTCATTAGTGGCAGCAGCAGTAGCCAGAGATGCTGAGAAGTAAAACTATTCCTATGGACTTGATATTATTAGTCCAGACATTGTCAGCTAAGGAGCAATGAGAAGTCCACATTAATGCCTGAAGAAAATTAGAATGACAGGAAGTTTTTAAGTGTCTACTTATTAATCTGTCGTGTTGGAGATGACAGCTCCAGGGAAGCCAAATTGGAAGCAGCAGAACAGCAGCTAGACCTCATCTCCTTTGAGGATGGAAATCTACAGAGACCTCTGTCTAGTCCATTTCCACAAAAGTTGAGGACCCAGGGCTCCATAAGGACAAGGCAGTTCAGAAAATCTCCACAAGTACAGAAGGCTGGGGGGGGGGGGGGGGGAAGAGAACAAAGATGGGGCAGATGCATATTCAGGGAAGAGACTCTTGCTTGTTATCAAGCCCAGTGGAGCAAGCAGAATAAGTCCCAACTTAGTCAAGGCACCAAGGAAGTCTGGCGTAGACTGCCAGTGCCACCCCTCGTGGCAACACCACCACCATCAGGATTCCTACGTGCTAAGGCTCTGGTGGCAAAGCCTGAAGTGGAGTAATGGAAAGGATTCCTGCTACAGTTAAAGACAAACAGAAAGTCTTACTGGTACTGATGGAGGCATTAATGAGTACAAATGCTTCAAACTTGGTATAAGGAACCCATCTAGCCACCAATATCATGGCAACAAGCACTAGACAGGTCTAGATCTGAGCATGTGACTGTAAAAGGAAGGAAAAAACTAGACTCCACATCAATGAATTACTTGAACTTCAACACAGCTACCATTAAAAGCATTCCTTCCTTGTGTCAAGATCTCAAGATACAGCTCCTTGAGCAAAAACAAAGCCATGGTGCATTAGCTCATGCATTTGGGGCGAGATGGAGTAGACAATTACTGGTGAAGAGAGTATCAGAGGGGTAGCCGTGTTCGTCTGGATCTGTAAAAAGCGACAAAAGAGTCCTGTGGCACTTTATAGACTAACAGAAGTATCTCTTCACTAGGTCTTTGCTATTGTGCTCTCACCTGCTGACCAAGACATTGTTTTGCAGACTACTTAATAACAGTCCTTAAAAGCACTAATGGTGATCTTTAATGAATAAGGGCATCCCAGAGTAGATTTGCTTGCCTTCAAGGAAAACACCCTCTCTACCGTTCAAAGGCCATCAAGGATTACTTTTCGGATGCATTCCTCATCCTAGACTTTATTAAGGCCTCCTTTATACCTTGCTATCAAATTCCTTCTGTCTGGTCATCCAGGCAGATTTCAAGGGCAGCTCCCAGTACAGAAGTGACAAAAAGCACTGCTGATAGGTCAAGCCTCTTGGCTAGCAGCAGAATATGTGGCAGTAAGGGCCAGCATCATCTAAGAATTGATAAGTGGTGGATCAAATAGAACCATGAGAGCACAAGCCACTTTGGCAAAAAGCTGAAATCCTCTGCAGATGTTGCTTCCATCCATTCGTCTAAGTGCTTCTTTCTAACAAGACATCAGTTGTTTCTGACCTGGGTTGAATCACAGCTGGTTCATCATCCAGATCACAGTCCACGAAGCACTGGAGAGCAGTGAGACTGCTGAGAGCAGGAATGATGGAGAGGTGACAGTATTCAATATTAATGTATTGGTGCCACTGCATCCTGTTGTGTCTCACTTGTAGCTTCACAGTAAGCCAAAGAGAGTAGATGTGATGGAACCATGGATTTCATGGTTCTTGGAAGTACAGTAGACCAGCATTAACCTCTGAAAGAAGGCCTTACTCCAGTATAAGGTTCTTTCATCCACCCTTAGAAGAACCTAGATTTTAGTCAACACCATCAAGCGCTGCTGGCATACTAGGATGAGCACTGACACTTTGACCTTAGGCATCACTAAAGAGATGTTAGCCTCCATTGAGAACACACAAACAATCTGGTTTCAGATGTGTGAGATAATGGAAATGTGTGGAATTCCATTAATGAAAGAAATTACCCCAATGCCACCTTCTCAATCTTGCCCAAAACCAAAAAGTTAGACAGGAAAAAGTAACTGACAAGACCATAGTCTTAGTCATCCTTGCTCAAGAAACTAATATAGATGTACATTTAGCTGTATAAACAAAAACCTACAATTCCAGTGTATCACAGCTAACTTTGCTCTGAATTTGTGGGTTTCATTAGTTTCAGGTGCACCCAGTAAATTCTGAAGCACTTAATAGAATGTAGAAGACAGTACAGAAACAGTCAATCTTCCAGCAGCAACTACTGCATCTTGGCCATTCAGATTCTTGCCTACCAACCTAAAAGTAATTTGGATCATCATTGTCAAGGACAGGAGGCCCAAATAATAGTCTGCCTTAATCAGTTAAGGACACAATTAAAAAAATGAACTAAGTGCCACTAGACTGACACTTACAGGATTATTAATGTGACTTTTGCCAGCTAGGATAGACAATACAATCCACTTGGAAATGACTAGTGCAGATTACATTGTATATTACAATACTCTTGTAGTCAGCTTATAGGAGAAGGATACCTCCATTGTATATTTAGGAAACAGACATGGCTCAGTCACTTTGGGGAAGTTTATACTTTTTCAGAACTCTTAATATTAAGGTCTGCAAACAGGATCTACTCATAGTTTGATCCCCTAGAAGAAGACACACGGACATACAACAACTATCAGCAATAGCCCACTGCAATCCCCAGGCGCTGCTCTTACAACATAGTTCAAAAAGATATCCATAAGGAAGTTCCAAAACTCATCCTTATTATTGCAGTATTTGTCTATTGTAATTTCCCCCCACCTTACAGGTACCACCAGGAAGCTATTCTCATGTATGCAGAGATACAGGAGGTCCTCCCACCAAGGAAGTTTAGAAATTGGTGATTATTTGGAGGAGAGCTACAAGCCCTGGAAAATATGCCTCACACAGAGACTTAAGGCATTTAAATCTATTCAGCGTACTGAAGAAAAGGTTAAGAGGTAACATGGGCTATAAGTATCAGCCCAGGGAGGATACGACAGGGGGCTCTAATCTATCAGACAAAAGGGGTAAGAGCCAGTGACTGGAAGTTGAAGCTAGAAAAACTTCAAACAGAAAACAAGTTTCCAATTTTGAAAAAGTGAGTAACTCGCCACTGGAACAGCTCAATATTAGATGTGCTGGATCATGATTTAAAATCTTTAATTTAAAATGGGATGCCCAAGAGATGTGTTCTAGAGTTAATGTTTGTCACTTTAAGTTAATATTCAAAGGCAGATTGTTGTTTCCCTCTTACTTGTGTCTCTCCGTCATCTAACAGAAGACTTTCCAATTAGAATCTTCTAGGTGTTTTTTTCTTCTGTGATTTATACCACATGTCTGGAGATGACCGGTAAATGTATCAATCATATGAAAACTGTTTAAAAGGTGCTCTTACAATTAAAAAATAAAATGTCTGCTGAGAATATCCGAAGTCCAGCAGAAATCTACCGAACAGTTTGGAGTGTGAGGAACGATTGCTATACACAAGTATTCAGTTACTAAGATCATGGGAATCATGAGGACAGATCAGTGGAGGTAGTTACTCTGTAATACAACTCAAGATTTTGGACAAGTTCTTTCCCTTCAGATCAGCATGATATAGAGATCAACACTAGGTTGGCCATGTAGGGCTCAGTCACAACAGTGGATATAGTGTCGATATTTTAAAAGAGATTCACACTCTAGCTGAAGCCAAACAGATATTACCTCACCCACCTTGTGTCTTTAATATCCCGGGAACAAAATGGCAACACTGAATACAACAATGGAAGATAACTAGTCCAACTATTTATTAAAAAAATAGTGTCAAGTTCAAACAAATGACTAGCATCAATACAATGTTAAGCTGCAACTCTGAAGGGTACTGTCCACCTGGAAAGGCAGATTAATCTGAAAGATGGTGATAGTTTCCGCTATAGTGGATATAGATAAACTGAAATAAGTTAACATGAAAATTCTGCCTGTGAGTCAAACTTATAAACACAGTGTTGTCAAATGCACAACATTTGACAATATTTTTCCTTTGTTGAAGAAGAGTGTAAATGTTATTGGAGAAGAAATTGTTTAAAAGGATTTTAAAATGCATAAGATTACTGCAAAGTATTTTTTAAAATGATATAGGTATACTATTTAATAGTACTCTTTTTCCTTCTAGAAAAGTCTAAAAGCAGAACCTTTGAACATTTCTGCTGTTTTGGCCAGAGGAGATTGACTGATCGAAGACTTTACGCACTGTGCCCACTGTCACAGTACATCTACATGTATTGTTTTCAGTGATGCATTTAAAAGTTAGGACTGGGATGAGACCACATAACCCAAGTATTGTAGCTCAATTATAACTAATCCTGAGGAACACCACTTTCACTAACACATCCGCTTTAGATCTTCATATTATTGTACATACATCAGTCTGACAATGCAAAGTACTATAAAAAAGCTCAGTTTTTATGTAGTTAATCTCTATGCTTTGCGATTCAGGTTAAGAACTAAGCTCTTGTTCTCTCTCTAAAGCAGAGAGAGTTTTAGGTGAACGGAAGATACACAGTTTTAAAAAATGAATTTGCACTTCATGCAGGATGTGGGATGTTTTGTGATACTTTCTCCAGAATATAGCTTTTTTTTTTGAAATTCTGAATCAAAATTAGAGACTCTCTCTTCACATTACTGCACAGGGGTAGCTAGACCAATGCCATGTAAACCACTTTGATTGGTTTCTCTACTGAATAATTTTTGCTCACATACAAGTGAAGAATAACAATAGTACAGGGCAACAACCATGTGTATTTCAGCAAATACACCTCTACCCCGATATAACGCTGTCCTCGGGAGCCAAAAAAATCTTACTACATTATAGGTGAAACCGCGCTATATAGAACTTGCTTTGATCCGCCGGAGCACGCAGCCCCCCCCCTCTGGAGTGCTGCTTTACCGCGTTATATCCCAAATCGTGTTATATCGGGTCGCGTTATATCAGGGTAGAGGTGTAATTCTTCTGTTAACAAGAACTATGAGACCACAGGCAATTTGAAGACCCATTGAATAATCAGTAGAAAGTATCAATGACCAAGAAATGATAAAATTAAGGATATCATTTAAAATTTGTAGAACAGGGAAAATACATGCTCAACGAAATTCTTTTGAGATATCATTGATGTGGAAACTAAGATCTAAATTTTCTGTGCTTCATGGTTAACAAGCCGGTTGGTCCAGAGAACTTCCTAGATCAACAGGGTCATATTCAACGTGTCTCTGTTTGAAGATATAAGATAGCAATAATTGTTAGAACTGTTACATATGAATCCCTAAATTTAGCCACTCTAAAGATTCTGGTTCAAATTTAAAAGCAGGCTCATTTCTAGATTGCAGGCCAGCTGTGCATATGTGGAGAAAAGCATATGCAGATGTTAAAAGACAGGCGATTTGAACTGGGATCATGCTTTGCATTTTACCCTAATTCGAACATGATGCATGTATTTGATACAACTGAAAAATGGAACACACTATTCTTCAGAAGAGTGGGCTAAATGAATTGGTGGGGGGAGGTGAATCAAGATTCTATAGATTCTATGTAATTTAAGTGTTTGAGGAAAACCAAAATAGTTATTGTTTAAAAGCACTAAACATAAATCGTGACTTAAGAAAAGTGGCATCCCAAATATCTTTGTTTATACACTATAGTTGCAATTTCATTAATTTTAGTTTCTTTGTTTAATGCATGTCAAGGGATACCAGTCAAAATAGATTATAAAAATCAATGTGGAGGTTCAGCTATAACTTAATTAAATAAAGCGATTTAGGCTGACATTTCCAAAGGAGCCAGGCGTCCACATCTCACTGAAATTCCACGAGAGTTGGTATTTTAAAGCCAGAAAGCACGATTGTGATAATCGGGGATCCTAGAAATCCAACTGCCATGGGGAACCCCCCCCCACGAATGTGTGTTTTTACAGAGAATCTTTAGTTTTTACATTTTGTGAAAAAAAATAAACACATACAGTAGAGCCCTGTTTATCTGAGCCTCTCCGTCTTAACTGAACTGGGGCCAACAGCCCGGGCCCCATCACCTGGGGCTTAAGCTCTGTGGGTTATCCGAATTTTTGATTGTCCAATCTGGGCCTGGTCCCAATTAGATCAGATAAATGGGTTTCTACCGTATCAATAAAACATTGTGTTCAACTAATGCCAATATATAGCGTGGCTAGGAAAATGAAAGTTCAGGGTTTCATTTTAATAGTGGAAAAATGCAGATTATGTTTTTTCAGAGAATTTTGTGTTTGTTTTTTTTAAATCATGGAAAACTAGAATCCTCCATGATCATCTAGCCTGGTGTTGTGCATAAATAGTCCAGAGAATTTCACTCCGTAATTTCTGCATCGAGACCAACTCTTGGCTCCATTGAAAAACAAACCGCCAGCCTTGGCTGATGCTGGATAATTAGTGAGAAAAGTCTGGTTTTGAGCACTCCAGCACTATCCTGAATGGTCCTCTGAGCATGTTTTCCATACGATACTCTCATCCTCCCAGATGACTGTACTGAAGAGCATCGTAACAGCAGGGTTCCAGGATATGCAAAAGATTAGGTAACGGCATGATCTCACTATTGTGGGGTGTACTGTAACACATTAAGCTCCATTAGGGAATGGGTTCAAGATGTAAAAAGAATGCACCAAAAAAAGTCATCTTCACAAGTAAGTGGCAGCAGCTGAGTCACAGTATTGGACAGCACTAACATTCAACTGCTGTTCTTCACCTGTCCATTTTGGCAGGAAGCCTGAGGTTTAGCCTCTCATAGAATTTACTCATTCATAGATAGTGTATCAATGGGAACCATTCACACACAAAAAGTAAATCAAATG
>NW_020664725.1:2014833-2034824 GCF_002925995.2 Terrapene triunguis | reverse complement strand
CGGAGGGCGATGCGCCGCCGCGGCCCCCCGCGCCGCCGCCCCCCGCCCCGGCCCCCGCGGCGGCGGCAGAGCCCGGCCCGCCCGGCCCCAGCGGGGAGGCGCCGCTGGGCGTGGAGGGGTCGGAGAGGCTGGGGTTGCCGTCGCTGAGCGCCCCCGGCGAGCCCGGCGACAGGACCTCCATCTTGGGGATCTTCAGCGGCGACTCGGCGGCCGGGAGCTGCGAGGAGCCACAGGGCGCCGCCATATTGGAGCTGCGGAGCCGAGCGGGCGGATATGACGCGCGCCTGGGGGAGGGGCTTCCGGCCGAGGGGAGGAAGGCGGCAGAAGGGGGAGCGCGCGCGGGAAGCACGTGCAGTGGGATGGGGAGGGGGGTGCACGCGCGCTCGGAGGGCGCTCGAGGACAGGTGGGGGCGTGGCCGGGGCGGGGCTGTCTGCCCGCGGGGCTTGAGGTGGGCGTGCTCGCGGGCCACGTGGCTGGCCAGGGGGCGCTGCCAGGAGCCCGCGTGGAGGGGCTGGCTCAGGGCGGTGCCTCAGGGCTGCCGAGGTGCCTGTTCTTTGGCCTTGGCTGCGCTTGCTCATGCTCCAGTGTAAAACGGAACCTGAAACCGGTGTCACCTTTCCAAATGGGACACCCCAAAACCGAGTGACCCCCCCTCAGTGCAAACTCCTTAACAGTGCATGGCTGGTCTCACCTCCACCCATTTAGGTACAGTGGTGCAAGGTACACAGCCAGCCCCTTCGGGCCAGGAGATTCTCCTCCTAGCAGCTAAACCCATTTGTGCATCCTGATAGGGTGGCCAACTTTCTGTTTGCAGAAAACCAAACACCCTTGCTCTCTCTGGCCCCGCCCCTTCTCTGAGGCCCCGCCTCTGCTCGTTCCATTCCCCTTGCTGGGGGTGGGCGTACAGGCTCTGGGTGTCTGGGGGTGTGGGCTTTGGGGTGGGGCCCAGGATAAGGAGCTTGGGGTGCAGGAAGGGGCTCTGGACTGGGGATGAGAGGTTCAGAGTGCAGGAGATGGCTCAGGGCTGGGGCAGGGGGTTGAGGTGTGGGCGTGAGTGGAGAGTGTGGGCTCCGGGAGGGAGTTTGAGTGTGGGAGGAGGCTCAGGGCAGGGGGTTCAGGTTGCGGGATCTGGGAGTCTTGGCAACTCCCCGTGTCTGCAGGTACCTCCCCTGTAGCTCCCATTGGCCGTGATTCCTGGGCAATGGGAGCTGTAGCGTCAGAACTTGGGGAGGGGGCAGTGCATGGTGCCCCCATTGCCACCCTTGTTCTTAGGAGCCAGAGGGACATGCCAGGCGCTTCCAGGAGCCACGCAGAGCCGGGTAGGGAGCCTGCCTGCCCTTCTGTGGGCGGCCAACCGGACTTTCAACGGCCCGGTCAGCAGTGCTGACCGGAGCCGCCAGGGTCCCTTTTTGATCAGGTGTTCTGGTCAAAAACCAGACGACTGGCAATCCTACACCCTGACCTCAGGATAGGGGCCTTCTCCAGCTGCTAGCTAATGTCCTGCAATTCAAGAGGTAATAGTCTATGCTGCACCGCTGACAGTTCAGGATTGAAGTCTTATTGATAATGTGGGGAAGTTGTTGCAGTTGCCCATCATAGAATTTGTTTCTAACCTTATTTTTTCAGGGTGGGGGGACCTTCCATTGAAACACTAACAAAATTATTTAAGGTGAAGCACTCAAAAGTTAGGTAATACCAGAGTTTAGGTTGCCTGAGTAATGCCAGACCTGCTCCCTATGCATTGTGATACAATCATTAATTACATGATCAGATCCCCAGCTGCATTCAGGGTGGACACATAAGGGGTAGAACTAACATTGCACTGGCAACTGTAAATCTGGCATTTCCTAACTTTCAAGGGCTTGATTTGCAACCTAATACCATTATTTTAATGTCATTTTTTTCATGCATGGAGTGAAGGGCTTTGCAGATGGGTATATTGTTGCAAAGGTTAGGTGATTTTTTTTTCTTGCCATGCTCATAGAATATCAGGATTGGAAGGGACCTCAAGAGGTCATCTAGTCCAACCCCCTGCTCAAGGTAGGACCAATCCCCAGACAGATTTTTGCCCCAGATCCCTAAATGGCCCCCTTAAGGATTGAACTTGCAACCCTGGGTTTAGCAGGCTAATGCTCAAACCACTGAGCTATCCCTCCCCCCCATCTATTAGCATCTGCCTTTGTAAATCCCACTAATTCTTTAAAAACAACAACAGCAATTTTTCATCTATCTTTTATTTCTCCTTGAAGTTTGCCTTCTGCCTCAGTAGCTCATGTAGCATTGTTTTCTGCGTAGGGAGGAGACATCACAAACTCTATGGATGTTAATCAGGGCAGTAATGTGAATTCCTCATAATCTGGGCATTTCCTCCCTCTTCACACACGCTATGCTAGAAAGCAGCAATCTAGCAATGTGTAAGAATATGACAGAGAGAGGTAAAGTGGAATATTATTTGTATCTGCTTGGCATACAAATAGAGGTGACATCACTAAATCTCTTTCACTTTCTTTTTTGGGCAGGGAAGGGGCTGTCAGAGCCACTATTTTAAATTTAAAAACTCATGAAAATAGAGGTTTTGACAAAAGTAAAGCAAACAGAAATGGATCTTCGTGGACCAGGCAGAGACTCATAAGATTGTTCATCTCTCACCCTGCCCCAAACTCAAAAAGGGCACCTTTAAAGAGCAAGTGGAGTTGGCCAAGCAAAGTGTGACTGGAAACCTACATCTGTGTACCTCGGCAACCCTGAAATTAGTGTGAAAATAACTGTTCCTTGAAAATGCACTGGATACAATCAGTGTTTCACTCAGTGTCTTTGCTTTGGTTGTTGGAAGAATTCACAGATGATAGGGGTCTCCACTGGCTTTATTATTTCTCCTCAGCTTGAATGATGGAGAATCATTCAGTTTTCAAATGATGTCAATTTATAAAAAAAATTACTGTCCTGCCCTTCAAAACTGCCCCTTGTATCACCTGTTGTCAAATTCCAGGTGTGATTCAAATGCTGTGCTATAATACGATTTCATTGGGTAAGCAGAAGGGCACGAAGAAAGTTAGACATTTGGCTCCTTTCTGAAACTTTTTCAATGTTGAAATCTTTTTAATCTCATAAAGTAATTAATGTGTTCAACAGAGGTGGTGCTAACCCACAGGGGGACCTATGCAGGAATATTCCCCCCACCTCCACAACACAAGTTCTTCTGAAAATAATAATAATAATAAGAAGAAGAAGAAGAAGAAGAATATAATATAATAAGTGAATAAGCTTTGAGCTGCTCGGGGCCTAAGCAATTGCTTAGTCTGCTTATGCTTAGCGCTGGCGCTGATTCAACATTATCAGACCATGACCCAGTTGCCAATGAGACTTAACTCTGGACATCTGAAAACATGAGGAACAGTTTTTCTGACTTGAGTTATGAAAGCTATCAAAATCAGTGCTCACTACAGAGTTCCTACCACCTCTCTTCCAGACCCAGGGCGAGTGGCTGGTCCTGTAACTCCAGAATTAATAGATTCATAGAGTTTAAAGCCTTAATAGAGGATTGTGTTCACCGAGTTTGACCTCCTGGCTAAACATATGCCTTAAAATGTCACCCAATGATTCCTGCATTAAGCCCATAATTTCTGGGTGGGCTAAAACAGATCTTTTAGAAACATACCCAGTTTAGATTTAAAGCCTTCAAGTGGGGCAAAATCCTTTGCAACCCTTTGTAAGCTGTTCCACAAGTTATTTCCCATCAGTGTTAAACCTCTGTACCTTATTTTCAGCTGAATCTGTCTGGCTTCAGCTCCCAGCCACTGGATTGTGTTATGCATTTATCTGTAGGGATCTTCTTCCCATGGAGGTATTTACCTACCACGATCACTTCCCTCTTAACCGTGTCTATGATAATCTAAATAGACTGAGCTTTTTAAAGTCTCCCATTACAATCCATGCATCTGAAGAAGTGAGGTTTTTTACCCATGAAAGCTTATGCCCAAATAAATCTGTTAGTCTTTAAGGTGCCACCGGACTCCTTATTGTTTTTGTGGATACAGACTAACACAGCTACCCCCTGATACTTGACACCATTACAATACAGGTTTTCCAGGCCTCAGATCATTCTTGTAGCCCTTTTCTGATACCCTACTAATTTTTCAACAGCCTTTTGGATACCAGAACTGGACACAGTATTCCAGTTATCCGATGAATCCAATGTAATAGGTGCTTCATTGTTTTTTTTTATAGTGCTAGTTATATTATCGCAGTCTTCTATCACTTGAGCTAAAAGAAGAGCTCAGAAAAGTGTGATAAGTATGATTTGAGGTCTGGAAAATCTGCATTACAATGGGAGACTTAAGAACCTCAATCTATTTAGCTTATTGTAGAAAAGGGTGAGAAGCAAGTTGATCATGGTCTATAAGGATCTATCATTATTATTTGTATTACTGTAAAACCCAGACCTTCACTTAGGATCAGGCCCTGACTGTGATAGGCCCTGTCCAAACACTTTATAAAATTCAGTCCCTGTCCCAAAGAACTTACCATGTAATGGAAAACAAGATGTAACAAGTGGATGAAGCAAACAGAAGGAATGGAGAATGGAGGGCTAGGGTGACAGTAATAGGAAACAATTGCTGTGTCAAGTAATTCAATCGTGGTGGTATAAAATTTTTTTTTAAACTCAATCAATAAAATCCATCTCTGCTAGTCCAGATGGCAACCTGATCATTACCAGGAAGCATCGTGGCTGAAAATTGAATGACTGAATGACATAACACAACACCCCCCCATGTCCATCACTAAGTACAGTAATTTTGTCAACATGGTGGTGCTGACCCCTGCCAAGAAGGCAACCAGTTGCCCCAAACATACAGTGTTCGATCCCATTCCCTCAAGGAAGTCAATAGCAAAAAGAGTCCCATTCACATCAAGTGGAGCGGGACTGGGCCCCAGATGATCCACAACAAAATCCATTAAGAACTTTGCTTAATTATAACCCATTTTCCTAAAATATAGCTAACACGTGAGTTTTCAAAGAGATTTAACTAGATGTAAAGTTTGAGCTGGAGAGAGGCAGATTTGACTTCCGTTTCAAGTCAGGTTAATTTTTAATACCCTGTAAGCCAAAAATAGTTTGATAAATCTTTTCCAAATTTTTCAGAAATATGCTCCTTTGGCTTCAGAGAAAATCTGGCAATTTTCAGGCCAAACCAAGGTTCAAAGTCATGGTGTGGGGGGGCTAAAATAAACTTCTGTCATAACTATAAAGGGAAGGGTAACAGCCCTCCTGTGTACAATACTATAAAATCCCTCCTGGCCAGAGACTCCAAAATCCTTTTACCTGTAAAGGGTTAAGAAGCTCGGGTAACCTGGCTGACACCTGACCCAAAGGACCAATAAGGGGACAAGATACTTTCAAATCTTGGTGGGGGGAAGGCTTTTGTTTGTGCTCTTTGTTTTGGGGGAGTTCGCTCTTGGGACTAAGAGGGACCAGACATCAATCCATGCTCTCCAAATCTTTCTGAACAAGTCTCTCATATTTCAAACTTCAAAGTACAGCCAGGCAAGGCGTGTTAGTTTTATCTTTGTTTTCTCAACTTGTAAATGTACTTTTTGCTAGGGTGTTTACCTCTGTTTGCTGTAACTTTGAACCTAAGGCTAGAGGGGGTCCTCTGGGCTCTTTAAGTTTGATTACCCTGTAAAGTTATTTTCCATCCTGATTTTACAGAGATTATGTTGACCTTTTTCTTTAATTAAAAGCCTTCTTTTTAAGAACCTGATTGATTTTTCCTTGTTTTTAGATCCAAGGGGGTTGGAGCTTGATCCACCAGGAGTTGGTGGGAAAAGGAGGGGGGATGGTTAATTTCTCCTTGTTTTAAGATCCAAGGGGTTTGGATCTGTATTCACTAGGGAATTGGTGAAGAGTCTCTCAAGGCTACCCAGGGAAGGGAATTAGCACATTGGGAGTGGTGGCAGCGGACCAGATCTAAGCTGGTAGTTAAGCTTAGAAGTTTTCATGCAGGCCCCCACATCTGTACCCTAAAGTTCAGAGTGGGGAAGGAGCCTTGACAACTTCTATAACAGAAAGGCTTGTTGCAATCTTAATTATAAAGAGGCTGTTCCCTCTCCATAATTATGATCATAATGACATGACTGATCAAGCTCAGAAGGAGATTTCTACCAGTGATGTTATAGCCTCCCCCATCTTCCTTTGTCTCTCACAATCCATCTGAATACTATGGAAAGGGGATGAGCAGGGGGGGTGGGGACTAGTTAGCCACCATATCAGTGGAGTCATAGAAATATAGCACTGGATGGGACCTCAGGAGGTCCATTAGTCCATCCTCCCACACTAATGCAGGACCAAGTAAATTTAGACCATCCCCGACAGGTGTTTATCTAATGTGGTCTTAAAAACCTCCAGTGATGAGCATTCCACAACCTCCCTTGGCAACTTGCCCCAGGGTTTAACTATCTTTATAGCTAGAAAGTTTTTGCCAGGAGAAAGACTGTTCCACCAGGCTACAGACAGTGTGATCCATCAGCTGGGCAGCATTCTCCCATTGAAAGCGTACTGGTTCCATTAACCTCCATCACCACCCCGACAGGAGCAGAGATGGGATCTGACTGTGGCAAAGGTGTGACCCCAGCCCCTAGCTTTCATGACATCCATGAGCTCGTGGGTCAGTCTAGAAAAGCCATTGCCTATATTTCACAGTTCCAGGGTAAACTGTCCTTCTGCCCCCCTCAGTGTCTACTCACGGGCACCGCTTAAGGTGTCAGGCCTCCAGTTGTCACCTATCTATAGGTGGGAACTTATGTCCCCCTCCCTCCAGACCAGAGACCCTGCAGTTCACCATGATTACTCCAATAGGTCTGAACTTAGTCCTGCACCTGTGGTTTGGGTGACCAGATGTCCCGTTTTTAAAGGGACAGTCCCATTTTTGGGGACTTTTTCTTATATAGGCGCCTATTACTCCCCACCACCTGTCCCGTTTTTTCACAGTTGCTATCTGGTTACTCTACTCCCAGGGGCCATGACAGTGCTTACCAGTGACCAGCCAGCTCTCCCAAAGCACAGGACATTTATTTTAGAACAAAAGCATTACAGAGAAAACACCATAAAACAATGACTAGGCTCCACGCATGTTAGTTTCCCAGGCGTCACCATCTTCCGCTAGGAGACCCTGGCAGGGTCCAGTCCTTCCAACCCTTCCCACAGGGTTTACCCTCTTGGATCCAGTCTGTGTCAGTTTGAGGATCTGATGAGAGTCGCCGAGTCAGTTCAGCCTCCTCTTTTATAATAAAAGCCTGTTCTTTGCCTGCAGGGCCACCGGGGCCTCTTTAACCTGGTCTGAACCAGTCTATGGGGTTTGCTGCGGGGGTGGGACTTCTCAGGAGTTATGTGTCCTGGGATCTGCAGTAATTACCCCATCCTGGGGGATGCTCGGTAACCCTGCCCCTGGAGCTAGAGCCCACTCCTTTGCTCACAAAGAAAGCCTTGTGAAGCTTCCACACTATCACTCGGACATAGACATCAACATTACCCAGTGAAATAAGCTTCAGCAATATCAAAACCAAGCTGGAGGAGAATGGAGTGGGGCAACCTGTCCACCAGCATTTTAATTCGTCTCAGGGCATTCACACTGGAGTGAGAGGCTAACATTTCAGTCAGGGGCTTCTAGGAAAACTAGGGTATTTAACTAACTGTGAGAAATACCTGCCAAAGCAATCACAGTCCTGATCCTGCTGGGATCAACCCGGCTGTGTTCGCTGTCAGTGGGTGAGAGGGCACTGCACAGTGTCCTGCAGGGCACCTCTCCCGAAAGCATGTCTCTGTCGCTCACACATTCCCTTCACAATGCATCTTCTGAGGGTATGTCTACACTACAGGATTAATCCGAATTTAGATAATTCGAATTTGGGAAACAGGTTGTATAAATTCGATTGTGCGCGGCCACACTAAGCACATTAATTCGGTTTTTAACCACATTAATTCGGTGGTGTGCGGCCACACTACCCCATTACTTTAACCACAGTAATTCGGTGGTGTGCGGCCACACTAACCCTAATTCGAATTAACAGAATCGATTTAGGCGCTACTCCGTTCGTCGAGGTGGAGTACAGAAATCGATTTTAAGTGCCCTTTAATTCGAATTAACTGGCTCTGTAGTGTGGACGGGTGAAGGGTTAATTCGGATTAACGCAGCTAAATCCGAATTAAAGTCGTAGTGTAGACCAGGCCTAAATCCCATGACTGAACAAATGCTAACAAATACAGTGATTCAACTTACCACCATCTTTTATGGTATTAGTACAGTATCAACACAACAAGCCTTATCCAGTCTTACTTGATGGAAGTTTTCTGGATTTACTCTAAAATAGCTTTAGGTGTGTCCACTCCTTCCCACATCTGTTCCATCTCTTTCACGTAGTCCCAAACATGCCTTTTTGCTCTTCTGGTGCATCTACTCTGACTTCCCACTTCTCTGCTAGCTGCTCATTTTCTTTCTCAGCTCCATTCTCAGTTGTTTATGGTTTTTCACCTTCCTCTGCAACGTGGGGGCCTTGCTGGTTTGACCTAGAGTAAATGGTGGATTCTTTGTAACTTAAAGTCTTTAGATCAAGATTTGAAGATATCAGTAGAATCATAGAAATGTAGAACTGGAAGGGACCTTGAAAGGTCATCAAGTCCAGTCCCCTGCCTTCACAGCAGGACTAAGTACCATCTTTGACAGATTATTTTGCCCCAGATCCCTAAATGGCCCCCTTAAGGATTGAACTCACAACTCTGGGTTTAGCAGGCCAATGCTCAAACCACTGAGCTATCCCTCCCCCCTCAGCCAAAGGTGATGGGCCTATTGCAGGAGTAGGTAGGTGAGGGTCTATGGCCTGCAATGTGCAGGTAAGACTAGATGATCATGATGGTCCCTTCTGACCTTAAAGTCTATGAGTCTTATAATCCATTATGACCAGATAGGCTATTTTCCTAGAGCAAAAAAATCAATTCAGATTTGACCCAGGCAAGAAATTCCAGGTTGTCTATGGTGTGCCACAGATTCATTCCGTCGAGCATGCCTGAACCTCAGGTAGGTTCCACTCTTGCTCACCATTTTTATCAATATCACTGTTCATCTGTGGCCAAAATCTGATTTATCCCAATCTTCCTTTGGATTGGCTCATTCCAAGGTGCCCTTCCTGTATTCGCACCACCACTTCCCTTCTTAGCACGGAGGGAATGCGGTTATTGTGCCTTTCTCAAATATGCCTGTAGCAGGGTCTGCTTTAAGGGCAGCTCCTTGGGGACAACATGATGCTACTCACACAGGACTCCAATGGCTGGTCGCCATGACATGCCGGGAGCAGGGTTGTGGAGCTATAGCCCTCTGGCTAAGACACATGGCAGTTCCAGTCTTTCCAGGGTAGCCAAATCCAAAGCCAAGTTACAACAAGGGTCTCCAAATAGAGATGTCTGGCGAGTCTTCAGAGGGTGTCATGGGGTCTATACCTCAGCTCTGACCAGTCTCTTGGGAGTGACCCTTTTCATGTGCCAGCCCCCAAGGACCCACACAGTTCCACCAAGGCAGGCCTGTGGCCCCCACAACTCCAAGACGGGGCCTTCAGCCCCAGCCATCCCTGTCTTTCCCTGTGGCGAATACAGCACAGCGAGATGCTTGTTTTGGGCCCCTCCAGGGTGCAGTGCTCTCACTGAGTATTTACAGGCAGCCTTTTCCAAACAAGGGGACCATTTCTTAGTCACCTGGCTACAGAATCTGAATATTCTGAGGTTAGCACAGAGAGGCAGAGTTAAGCCAGAGACCATCCTGGTCAAGCCAGTGTCATGAGGAGCCAGCCAAGCTGTGATGGACTCCGTCTCTGGCTCTCTTTCCATCCCCTCCATCTCCCCAGGTCTCCGGGCTCCTGAGACCCTCCAGACGGGGAGTCCTCATTCCAGTCCCCTGACACCTTGTTCTTCCTCTCAGTTCCCAAGTCCTGCCTGCGGTCATTGTGTGCTGATTGTTCGGTCATTGGGGAGTCTCTTGGTCTTGCTGGACCCTCTGTTGGTTTGGGTTGGTTTCAGCCAGTTATTTAATAACTCTGTTCTTTCCGCCCAGACAGCGAGGTCTCACACGCACATACACACCCCTCCTGTCTCTTGTGTTGGTCCAGGAGCAGTGTTAACACTTTTGCACCCACTGGGTAACAATGCAATGTACATAGGGAAACTGAGGCAAGCCAAAGATTTATAAAAATATCACAGAACATTCCCACTTCATCAGAGCAGGACACCACGTTTCCCTTCAGTGCTTGTCTTTGGACAAACAGTCACCCGGTCAGTGTCCCTGGGCCCAGTTTCTCGGGCCCGAGGGAGGTGTGTCTAGCTGGCAAGTGGACTTAGGGTCCTGGCTGTAATCAGGCAGAAATCTGTTCTGTTCTCCTTCAAGGGCAGCCCCTAACTGACCTACATGTATGGCAGATGTATCAGGGCAGGGTTAATAGGGCCCACAGACCTTCGTTAACCCCCTTCTGGCCAGTATACCCCATCACAACCCCTTAAATCACTGAAAGCTCACTGTTGTAGTGGGATTGGGCAGATGGGAAGTGTACATCACTTAGAGCTTGTTTACTGCTTTAGCATTTCATTCATAGCTATTTATCATCGCCTATTCCTCGCAATGTGGCACATGATCCTTTTATCATGCTCACCTTTATTGTCACTGCTTGTTCCAGATCTTGGGATTGGGTTTCATCAAGTGGAGCACATCACATTTTTGATACTGCACCTGCAATTCCTAGCTAACATGCTATCGGCAGCTGTAAGGTCATCTCATGCTTGTGTGCTTCCAGAAGTAATCGCTGCATGCTTGCTGGTCCTTACCCAAGTTCTTTCTTGTGTATTGCAATCAGTTATCATTATTATTATTTAGTCTTCATGTTATGCTAGAAATATGTTCTTCAAATGAATGTGGGAGGCAGAGTATGAACCCAGCCTGCCTTAAACAAAGGAATGTGTATTTACCTGTGTCAAAGGCTGAATCCCCACTCTGTCACTCTGAGTGTAGAAGGTGGGGGCCTGCAAGGATTTTAAAAATTAATACTGACCACTCTAGGCTTGTATTAAACTTCCAAGGTTACAGCATTTTTCTGACCTTGGCTTGGCAAATGCTGCCACCACCCAAATGCAAAAAAAAAAAAAAAAAAAAAAAAAACCCTTGGACCCAGGAAGAAGCACTTGGGAATTCCTTCCTGTGGGGTACCCTCAAGCCCTTTCACCCCCCCCTCTGGGGAAGAGCTGAGAAAGAAAGCAAAGAAAATTAGCTATTGCTACCAGCTAATCAAACAACATGTGCACAAACCTCTTAGGACACCAAAAATCCAATCCTGTTCTAAAAAAAGGTAAATTTTATTAAAAACAAAAAGGAAGAAAATACATCTGGAACTTAGGCTTTTGCTAGATTTTAAAAGAGAAATTCCAAAAATTAAGCACACAAACTAGCTTTCTTGGGGGTTCAGCTTAAAGCAGGGGTTCTCAAACTGGGGGTCGAGACCCCTCACAGGGTCGTGAGGTAATTACATGGGGGGGGTCCACGAGCTCTCAGCCCCCACCACAAACCCCGCTTTGCCTCCAGCATTTATAATGATGTTAAATATATATATTAAAAAAGTGTTTTTAATTTATAACGGGGGGGGGGGGGAGTCGCACTCAGAGGCTTGCTATGTGAAAGGGGTCACCAGTACAAAAGTTTGAGAATCACTGGCTTAAAGGTTACAAGCAAACAAAAGCATCAGGGGTAAGCACAGAGGAGATCCACAAGCCAAAATAAAAAATAAACCTGATTGTGTCTAACTAAACATTCCCTAACCAAATTATTTCTTCTAGGTATGGAAGATGAATTTTCATACCTGGTGCAAGCCTTACACAGCATTGCTGCTCCGTGTCTCCTTCTCCGGAGAACAACAGACAAAGGGAAAGTTTCTTTCCCAAATTTAAAAGTTCTAGCTTCCCATTGGCTTTTTTGGTCAGGTGCCCACTCCTTTTCTTTTACCTGTGGGCTTGTTAACCCTTTACAGGTAAAGCAAGCAGAGAACACCAAGAGGGATTTTACAGCTAACTGGCTGGCTGGGTGTTCATAAAAGGGAGCTACCCATCCCCCACACTTCATTTATCACAACCTGTCTGACTGGCATGGTTGCATGTAGAGGACAATGAAAGTACATTTACATATAAGGTAAACAAAGTCATCAGGCGGAATGAGTGTTAGAGAAGACTGTTTAACAATCACACCGGAGGACAGAATCTGCACCCCAGGAAGGCCTTCTGCCTCTTGAGGCAGAGACAATGGACTTTGGGTAATAAAAAGGGAGCAAAAAAACTTAGTTATCCATCAGAGGGCACACAGGGTACAGCACCTTCTGAGCCTGTGAAAGTTGGATCTCCTAGTCTGGCAGTCTAGGGATGCTGGTAACTTGATGTGAGTAAGGAAACTGGTTAGGCAAAGATTGTAACTTGCTAAAATGATGTTTCACTCACTAGAAAGTGTTTTGTTTTGTTTGTAACCAGACGATGCCTTTTTTGTTCTTGCGCAGTATCACTTAAATCTCTGTTCTTTGTTAATAAACATTTTCTTAGTTTTACTGTAAACCATCGCAGTGCTGCTGTACTGAAGTGGAGTGCGAGTTTTCAGTTACCCTAACAGGCTGGGGAGTGCTCTGTCTCTTTGGAGGCAGTGAACTTGATCATTCCTGTGAGTGTTGCAGGGAGAGGGGCTGGACACTGCAGGGAGACATCTCGGGGGAACCCAGGAACTGGGGTTCACCGATTGTCACTTGCAAGGCAAGGTTTGCATGGGCAGCGTCCCGAGGAGTTGGCTGGCAAAGCAGACAGGCTGGTGTGTTATGGAGCTGATACGCAGCTTAGAAGCTAAGGCAGAACGGTAACCATGGGCATAGTTTGGAGGGTGTTAGGGGGGTGTTTCCCCCCCAAACTGCAAGCCTCAGGCAGGTGCGGAGTTCCCCCCCCCCCCCCCCAGCGGCCTCTGTGGCCTGACTGGAGCTGTCCCTCCAAATACAGAAGTCAAACTACACCTATGGCGGTAACATGGTGGCTCTCAGTTCTGGGTGCCCTGAGCATGATGTCACAGTGCCATAGTCAGCAGGATTTACACCCAGGTTTGCATTTCAAGCACTGCTAAACTAAATCCTTACGTAATTCAGAGAGATGGGGCTGGAAACAGATACGGTTACAGTTTGTGGTTATCTGGTTATTTCAGGTGAGGAAATAGAACAAACAAAACTATAAAAACGAGCAACAGCGAAGCAACCACAAAGTTAGAACAGGCCAGATTAGAGGCTGATCAAAAAGATATAGCACAAGAAGCCAAGCAAGCGGCCGAGCTGAGAAGCTGCACAAAAGAAAAAGAATGAGAACACCAAAAATGGGAGGCTGACTCAGGGACGGACAGAGGGGGGCAGAAAAGCAACAGCAGGAGGAAACACACCACCAAACCGTGGAACTGAAAGAGAAGGAAGCCCAAGGAAAAGAGGAGGAAAGGGTGCCCTGAGCTGGTGGGGAAAGGGTCCCTCTGAGAGTCCAGCGAGACCCCAGAAAACCAGGGAGCCCCAAACTCGGCATTCCTAATATGTCTAAGGGGTAAAACAGGCGAGATTTTTTAACAAAGCCTTTCAGGTCATCTTTATGGGGAAAAACAAGGGCCCGTATCCATCTCTCATTCTGGAGGACTCTGCAGAGGAAGAAGAAAAGATTGTCTTTTGGGTCCTCTGCAGGTGCAGTCCCAGCCCATAGGCCTGTCAGCCACAGCTTATGCCAAGGCTGCTGATGGAGCTACGAGATTGAGCATGGGTTCAGAATCCGCCCCCGGCGCTAGCAGAGGGGAAGGGTGGCCTTGTGGTTAAAGACGTGGCCTAGAACTCAGGAGAGCCCCATTCAAGTCCCTGCTCTGCAACAGCCGCCCTGCCTGACCTTATGCATATGGGCATAAATCTCTTAGTCGTCTCCTTGTTCAGCTCCTGAACTCAGACCGAGCTCCTGGGACCTCTCACTGCAGGGCGTGAGTTCCAATCCTGCAGTCATCCTCATGGCTCTTCTCTGAGCCCTCTCCTGTTTATCAGCATCCTCACGGCACTATGGACACCACAAGAGGGGCTGGCCAGCGGTGGCTGTCCCCAACCCCAACATGACTCCTGGGTGCTGACACCCCTGGATTCTCAGGCCAGGTGGTGAGACTGAAATATGTTATTTGCTCCCCCAAAGGAAAGCCAAGGAGACTTCCACAGACCTCCTAGGCCTGGCAGCCTCCCAGAGGATGGCACCTCGCAGGGCCGCCCAGAGGATTCAGGGGGCCTGGGGCAAAGCAATTTCGGGGGCCCCTTCCATAAAAAAAAGTTGCAATACTCTGGTAACATGTATTTGGAAATGTAAAAAATAACCAGTGAAATACATTCAAAAATTAATTTTTAATAATTTGAAAACACACGAAATACATTATTTAAAAACATTAAATGCTTTAATGGTCTGTATACATTTGCAATTACATAATGGGCTGTTGCTGGGTGATGGTGATGGTTGGTGCCAATGGGCTGTCGCTGCCTGGGGGTGGTGCTGCTGTTGCCCAGGGCTGGGTGGGGAGCTGGGCTCTGGGTTGGGGGGTGCCCGGCTCACAGGGGCTGGGCTCAGGGCTGTGGGGGGGATGGGGTCGGGGGGTGCCCGGCTCAGAGGGGCTGGGCTCGGAGCTGGGGGTCAGGGCTGTGGGGGATGGGGTCGGGGGGGTGCCTGGCCCTGGTCCCTTACCATGCTGCTTACCCCCTCTCCCGGAGCCTCAGTGCGCCGCATCCAGCGCTGCAGCGGCGTGGTGTCTCCAGCGGGGCCTGAGTTCCTGCCGCTCAGCCGCAGCTCGCAGCCCCGCCCCCAACCAGCTGAGACGCCGGGGGATGGGGGAAGACGGAGGCGGGGGGAGCCTCTGACATACTCGTGGGGGCTCCTGCGGGGCCCAGGACCTGGGGCAAATTGCCCCACTTGCCCGCCCCCGGGCGGCCCTGGCACCTCACCTGGATAAAGCCACAAGGAGGTGTCCCTTGCCCAGTCATCTCACAGAGACAGATTGACTGAGAACAGAGAACCTCATGACATGGATGTGTGTCGATGAGTATCCCTTGGTGGAGACAGAACAGCTCCCTTTCCCGAGATGCCGCTTGCCTGGTTTTCAGACAGCCAGGCCCACGGTGTCATAAGCGGGGAACCCAAAAACTGAGGCACCGCCCACTTCTGAAAACGTGGACTGGAGTATTTCCTTCAGTCAGAACATGGGCACGTGGTCCTGCCCCCGACTGCTTCCCTGGCCTTTGCTCCTCTGCCGTTAGACCCCAGCTGTGGGAGGTTTGGGGAGAACGGGCCCCACCATGCAAAGCTCCCAGGGTTTTAATTCATAGAGTGTAAGGTCGGGAGGGACCAGTGTGATCATCTACTCTGAGTCCTGCATCGCACAGGCCAGAGAGCCCCACCCAGCGAGCCCGGCATGGAGCCCATGTCTGGCTGAGCTGGAGCCTATCTTGGAGAGCCCTCCAATCTTGAGTCACCTCCCAAAGAGCTGGTGTGGCCAGGCTGGGGGTGGGTCTGAAGTCTGGAAGATGCCCCAGCCTTGGACACTGTCCCTGATGATTCCTGTTTACAAAAAGGGGGAGCTCGATGTTTGTGGCAATTACCAGTCTCATTATTTTTACTCCCTAGCAACACAGCGCTGTGCATCAGCCAGAAGAGAATTGCGCCCAGGAGAGAGAACTTCCTGTCTGAAGGACAAGCTGGGGTTAGCCCCAAAAGCAGCATAGCGGAGCAAATATTCCATCTGCATGTGCAGTGAGAAAGCATTGGGGAATGATGGGACGGTGGTCCCTGTTCGACAGCATATGGCACAAACCTCGTGGGGCAAGCCTGTGGCTGGGTGGAGCTGGTCCAATGTAATAAGGCTTATACAAAATCTTTATGGAACATGATGGCTTCAGTGTTTGTGGGGTGTGAGCTGCATAGTCGGTCGGACTCGAGGGCAGGTGTCAGACAGGAAAGCCACAGATGGAAACCTGCAGGAGGGTGTACTCATCGTTGCGGGGGAAATTAGTCACCTAGGCATGACATTAGTCATTAGCGCAAAAACTGCTAGAAGGATTAGCAGTGGAAGCAGAGAAGTTAGGTCTAAAGATATCCCACAAACAGACAAAGACAATGGCCACATCTAAGGCGAAGATATTCTTACCCAGATCTGAGGCGGCATTGAAGTGCGCTGAGCACTTGGAATATCCGGGTAGGGTGACTACGAGGGACGCTGAACGTCACTTAGAAAGTGACTGAAATGCTGCAGGTGATTGCTGCACGTTAGCTCTACCTCACACACGACTACCAAGGAAGCAATCGCCCAGTTTTACAGCATACCCAGAGTGAGACCTGACACCATCAGGACGAGTGGACGAAGGAAAATTGAGTTTGTGGGCCAGGCGGGTGGATGAGCGGAGGAAGTTTGCTGAAGCTAGTTTTGCAGAGACTGCTGCCACATGCCAGGGGCAGGGGACACTCGCGATGAGCGTGGGTCCAGGAGGTGGCTGACTGGACAGGATGCTCTACAGCACTTCTTGAGGCTGCGCGAAGGCCATGAAACGTGGAGGAAGATTGCCGGCCAATGGCTCCCATGTGCTGGGTCACTCTAGGGGACAATGCTGCCACCTAGTGGCAATAAATTAAAGTGTTAATAACCATATGTTGTGTGTTCTTTCTTTTAATTCCTGTACTTGTATGCATTTAACTATATCAAAGTGCCCATCCAAAGCTCTCGGTGCTTTAACAATTCATATTCACAATATTTAAACTATAACCATCAGCACTTAAGACACAGTATAATAACATACCAATAGGCTGCCCAGATATCTCTAACCCACCACCATTCACCAACAGTAAAACAACCCATCATGCCCCTCCCCTCATGGCCAAAGCAAGTCTTGCAGCCTGTTCATAGAACTGGGTGGGGCCAAGGGAAGGAAGCACATTCCACGTGCCTTCATGGAAACCACCCTGTATTGGTCCCCTTCCATCTACACCATGGCTGCTCCAGCTCAGGGGTCTCCACAGATCCCACCTGTAGCCGTGTGGCAGTGGGCACAGAGGCATCACTCAGGCAATTCACGTAGGGTCAGAAGCTGCCACCTGTGCAGGAAGGTTCAGCTAGAGCGACAGTGGCAGAATCTGGCACCTAGTTCTTGCGCTTTGCATGCATTGCAGAAAGAGGGTGTTTGCTTTGCTCTCCTCTGGGAATCACTGATGCTCTCATCGAGATTATTTTTCACTGAGCAACCCCATCAGAGGCTGGAAGGATTTTAAATTCCATCTGATTAGGCCTGGGTGGTGCTGCGGGGCACTGGCTGAGGCCTTTGAGACACACATACAGTGGGCGTTGTACTCACCAGACAAGCGCCCCATGGAAGGGAATCCTAGGAGAAATTCACCCAATGCGACGCTTGGACAACACGCTGCAGGTACCGGGTGACAAAGTCAGACCTGACAGTTCTGGCGGGGCAGTCAAAGACAGGTATATCCATCGTAGAATGGTTAAAGCCCGTTTTCCTATGAACCGAAAGAGGTAACCTCAGGTTAATAAGGGCACCCGAGTCCAATTCAGGGCTGCTTGTGACCTTGCAATACCTCTGCCAGTGAGCGAGAGGGGAGAGGAGGGATGAGAAGCAAGGTGCAGAAGGGTTGCGTGCAGCCAGAGGAAAAGGCCTCTCTGGGTTAAGAACTCCCCTTTTCTATCAAGGGGACATCTTGTGTTTATGTCTGTTTGGGGGCCTTGGTTCCCAGCATAGCTGGGCCCAGTGTGGATTAGAGAGGGGGGCTGGCAGTTGGTAGCCAGCATAAGGCAGATTCCAGTGGGAGTTCAGAAATCTTTGTTGCTGTTGTCTGAAGAAACCTCTTTGGCCAACCCTTGGGCCTACCCTGTAAATAAACCAACGTTACGACCTAAACCTCTGGCAAAGGACGGATTTACTCCAGCCCCACTCCCCCCACCACCGACAGAGGGAGAAACACTGAGTTTTGGCGTGAGGAAAGAGGTGCGTTGCCTCACACCCAAGAGCAGCAGTGGCCACGTGCTGCCACTTGGAGGGGCTTGGAATCAAAGGACAGCGGCAACGCTTTCAGTCCCTATAGGCTCAGCAGCCTCAGGGGAGCTTCATTCAGGCATCTTGCTATAAAGGCACGGAAGGGGTTAAATGGCAGGAAATCTCCGGGAGGGTCTCCTTGCAGGGCTATACCTACCATCAGTGAGAGCTGGCGGAGAGCTTACAATCTACACAGGGTGGGGAGAAGGAATGAAATATCGCCCCTCATTTCACAGCCGTGACTGAGAGCTGGAGGGACTTGGCCAGTGAATCTGTGACAGAGCTGGGTGCCAAACCCAGATGGCTGGAGTCTTGTAACCACAAGCCCGTCCCCCATCTGACAGGGCAGGCTTCTGACAGCAAACTTCCTTTAAATAAAGACGAATCAGACCAGTAAGGTGGGATATCTAAGCCAATGGAAGGAATTGTCTGAGGTTGCATTGCATTATTTGATAACTAGTGGGTGATCCTGTCATTAATGGCGGTTGCAATGCACATGGGGCAGCGCTAGTGGTGTCTGAGTGCTGGCCTTTCCTCACTTCCGCGTGCAGAACTGGGCGACCAGCAGATTCTCTTCGGATGGCAATTAGCCCAGTTCTCTGCAGCTGCTTTGGAACTGCCCCCGCCCCCCACTGCAGCACTGGGTAGGGCAGTTATGTCAATGGTCTTGCTGTGCTGTTTCCCTGCGGTTTTTAATCGGATCTCCATTGAAAACCATGGGAATGCGTACTCGGCCCAACCTCTGCTAGTTCAGCGAACACTTTTAAAATCTCTTGAGGGTGGCAGAACCTTGACCTCTGCTGATCCCCATCCCCGTGGGGTTTGCTAGTGGCTTTGTCACCATATAGCTAGATATATTCAAAGAGCCACCGCCCTGAGAACCCCATATGCAGCCATTTATTACTGCATTTTCCTTTGGGGTTGAAATGGCACCTGCTCTGTCTTAACCCAAAGTCTGTTCACCCACTTCTCAATTATACGCATGGGTCAAACGTATTGGGTCCTTTTGATAATGA
This sequence comes from Terrapene triunguis, assembly GCF_002925995.2. Classification (NCBI taxonomy): domain Eukaryota; kingdom Metazoa; phylum Chordata; order Testudines; family Emydidae; genus Terrapene; species Terrapene triunguis. Next base: position 2,015,669 of record NW_020664725.1, on the reverse strand, counting down.
AAAACGGCTGAGGCTGAGATCCCCAACTTGGCCTGGACCCATCACCCTGAGCGAGGGGCACGGCTGAACCATGGGTGGAGGAAGGTGGTTAACCAATAAAGAATTCTAGGTGACTGGGAAGAACCTTCCAGCCATGTGAAGTGCTTCTTTTCCTGTAAGGGAACAGCACCCAGGTCACCACAATGATGTGCTTTGTCCAGGTCTGAAAGGACACGGGCTTAGAGATCAGCCGACGCACCAGAACTGCCCTGAGACACTTCTCATTGCACTTGCTGGTCCTTTCCTTTGGTGCTGCTGGGGTTCAGGGACATACCAAGCAGTGCTCTCAGATACTACAGCAAAGAGGGCCCGAGGGTAGCTACATAGGCAGTGCCCTGATGCAGACACGTTTTCTCAGCACACCCACCAGCCGTGGTGCTTTGAGGAAATGCCCTTTTCCTGCTGATCTCCTGAGAACATGAACAGCTGAGAATCTGAATGCAGCAAAGCCAACAGATTCAAAACTAGGTGCCCCAAACTGGGAAGAGTTTGGGAGCAGGGGACAGTGCAGGGGCAGGAGACCGCGAGGGAAGACGAGGGATAGAATGGCAGCTCCCCCGCCCATGGGAAGAGCCCCCTTGCAGCAGCAGGCAGAGGGGCTGTGCTAGGTGTGTAAGGTGTCGGTCCAACCTGCAAAGATCACATGTCAGTTGAGGGCAGGGAGCATTCCTGGAAAGGTTAAAATAGCAGAAGGCAGAGCCAAGCCAGGCAATTTACCCATTGTTTAACTCCCTGGTGGCTGTGGCGTAGTGTAGAACCAATGTGAATGAAATTGTTTTTAGTTATCCTGTACCATT
>NW_020664725.1:1976760-2004833 GCF_002925995.2 Terrapene triunguis | reverse complement strand
TGACCTGGAGGGACCCCTGGAGGGGGGAGGCAGGTCCAGGCTCCTGGCCCCATTCAGTCCTTAGTGTCTCCACTGAAGTCCTTTAAGGGGGGCAATGAGTGTTTGTCCTGGGGGTGGGTTCCCTGCTGCAGGTGTCCAGCGGCTGAGCGTGAGACATAGCCTGGCCACCAGCATCTGCTCTTACCTGTGAGGGAGCCTGTGTGTTCCCCTGAGCCCCGTGTGATGGCAGTGAGCACCCCCCACCCAACAATGAACCCCACCCGCAATGCAGGCAGTGCCATCCCAGGCCTTTCCCATTCGCACGAGAGGCCTGATTCGCATTGCCTCCCCCAGCCCTGGCTGGCCAAGCGTCCCAGAGCAGAGACCTGCACCCCTGCCCCTGCTGGCTCTACCTGGCTGGCTTGCGGTTCCATGTCATTTGCCATTGGGAGGCCGCTGGGATCCTGAGGATTGGCTTGGCTGGAGCTGCAGCTTGTGTGCATGGATTTAGGGCTGTGTGCTTATGACCCTGACGAGGATACAGGTGCTCCTTGGCTTTGCTTGCACTGGTCATGCTGGTGCATGTTTGTTACATTTCCCCATTAACTGGCTCCCACCCAGAGCTGGGATTCCTGATGCTGGCTGCCCAGGAGGGCAGGGAAGGCCCAGCCCATGGGCTTTTGACACTGACACACCTTCCCTGACTTCCCCCCGCCCCGTCCCTCTACGGCTACTTCGCATTCTCTAGTGAAGTCACTGCCAGTCCCTCAAGATGTTTGCCTCCTTCTGTGTGAATGGGATTGGGAGGCACCAGCTCCTCGCTCCAAGTGGGAGGGGGAGTTAGGAAAGATCAGACGCCTGGCAGCAGCCCAGCTGATGGGAAGACCTGTGCAGCCGGGGAAGGGGTGTGGATGCATGTCGCCGCGGTGCACAGACCCTGGCACACTGACAGGTGCAATAGGCTTGGGGTTGCGAGTGCCGTGTTTGTAGGCATTCTGCTACTGCACAGCCCCAGTCTGTGCTGGCTCCTGCCAGTGGAGACCCTGGAAAGAACCTGGGCCCGTGAATGCTGCCGAGCCCAGAGGCAGGGATAGAAGTGAGGGGCGCCCAGTCTGTGCTCTTTCCTCTATGCCATGCAACCTCTGGGAGCAGGGCCACTCCCATTCCTCCTGCCTGGGATGTGCTGTAAACTAAAGCATTCCCACCACGCTCAGCACTGCAGCGTCTGAGCCCACACAAAGCTCATCAGGGCTGTAATACACAAGCTGCATGTAACCTCCTGTGGTCGTGCACCATCCCAGCCTCCCCATGTCCTCTGTGAGGTTTGCTGGGCCTGGAAAGCCCTGGCCCTTTACATCCACTCCAGAGACTGAGGGGCTAAGAAAATCCTACTGGCCGTGCCTGAAAATGCTCCTCATGCTCAGAAGCTCAGAGCTTTGCAGCCCGTTTCCTCCAATGAGACCCACGCAGCACCCCAAGTTTGACTAGGGTCGGCCCAGCTGTTCCACATTTCAGATTGGAACCTGCGTTGGATTGTTTATTGTGACACCTGCAGAACTCCAACCTAACTGCTGGGGCTTTGCTGGCACTTTCCCCTGTGCTTTGCCCCTGAGCAGAGAGCAGATCTGGACGATTTTCAGCCGGCGACTGAGACGAGTGGATACAGTGGAGGCTCCACTTCATCTTTAACTCCAGGGTTTGCTCCTAGCCTCTGCCCATCAGAGATGTCCCTGCTCCTGCACAGGCAGGGCTGCAGTTCCCTAGCTGAGCGTGTTCTCTATCCCAAAGAGACAGCACAGGCCACTGAGCTGTGCCACGGGATCGGAGGGGCACTCCTGGGCAGTATTAATCGGTTGGCTGTTAATGCAGCTCAGAGGCTACCCAGTGCAATTGGCGAGACCTCTGTTGTCCCGCTCCAGCCAGCTGTCTCCTTGTGGGGCTGGGGCGGCCATGGAGAGATGGCACTTGGGATGAAATGACTAAATTGACTCATCCTTCAGACTGTCAGCGGGGGCTCTTCAGAGCCTGGAAAGCCACATGTACTTGCTGAGCGGACACAAAGAAGAGGTCAAGATGTCTGTTTTCCTATGGCCAGGTCGTGACCTGGAGCCTTTGGGCCCAGCGTCCCTAGGTCCTGGCAGCACAATGGGCCTGGTGTGGGGTGTGTGTGTGTGCAGGAAGCCCTCCCACTGAGAATGTAATTAAAGCAGGCTGGAAACAGAGGGGGAAGCCTGGTGTTCTCTGGGGCTCGTTTCATTGCAGCTTTGATTAATGAGGTTGGGTGGAGTTAATGAACAGAGAGTTTAAGCGAGGGAGCAGCACAAGCTGATACATCTCCCTTCTCTGGGGAGCAAGCTAGGGTTTATGGGCAGCCACAATGATCCCACAATGGGAGCCCAGGGCATCAGCTGCGTTCCCCGCTCTGCTTAGATCATTTATGCAGAGAATTCTCTCCAATGGCATTTGACGTCCTCCTTTGGCCAAAGACACCGCTGCCCGTCGGAGACATGGAGGGATGCTCCCCGCTCATGCGTTTGCAGCCAGCAGGGCCAATGGAGGCTCCATGCCCACACTGGAGCGGAGACTGGAGAAAGATGCTCAGCTCTTGGGGCCCTGGGGTGCTGCAGTGTCTGTAATGAAGCTGCCCCACCCTTGCCATAGGGAATTTCCGAAGCAGATCAGAGCCGTGTCTGTCACTGCAGCTCCTGCCCGGCCAATAGTGAGGGGAGAATAACCAGAGTAACCAGGTCACTGTGGGACCTTGGCCGCCCCCAGGAAGGGGGTTCTTTGGGAAACCCAATTGTGCAGTAGGAAGCTGTGGCCAGGCAGTTACGGCTCTGGCCTTGCATGCAGAAGACCTAGGTTTGGTTGACTGGTCTGTCACGAGCTGACTGTCTCTGAGCCTCAGCACTATTCTGTACAGTGGGGACAGCAACCCTTCCTTTGTTCACTGAGACTCTGGGGCAGGGACTGGCTTGAGCGTCTAGGCCCTGTGGTAATACAAACAATCTGCTTTTCACTTGGGTAGAACAAATGGTGGGATCTGCTTTTCTCTGCCCAGGGGATGGGCCAGGAGGAGCCCAGCCCACGGCAAAGCTAGATCCCTGGTGAGCTACAGCTATCCACTGAGCAGGCCCACAGGTACTGGGGGAAAATCACAAAATACCCTGCCGGTCCTACGGGCTGGGTGGCTGGCTCTTCCCAGTGCTGGGCAGGCTAGAGCCGCCCAGGATCTGAGATGGCCAGTGGGATTCAGCCATCAAGGCGCAGACGCTGCATGAGGCATGTCGGTTTCTGAGAGCCGTGCTCTGTGCGTTGAAAGAGAGAAAGTTTGGATTGTAATCGGAACTCCACATTGTGTAAGAGTGGGCACTGGGCGCTGGGCCCGTGCTTGTGCTCGGGGGCTCTGCTGTAGCTCCAGCCAGCCCTGGCAGAAAACGGCCAAACTGTCTGACTTCCCAGATGGGCAGAAAACTGGGTGGCCAGGGTGGAATGAGAGCACCCCCTGCTGGACAGCTTGTGATTTCACACCTTCCTCTTGGTCCTCAGTATGCCATATAGAGACCCTTGGCCCTGGACTGTGTACAGCTTGGAGGCCCTGAGTCGATGTCCATGCAGGTCTCCATCATGTCCAGAGGACATGGTGCGCAGGGAGATGTTTCTTAGCTGGGCGCGTGAGCGTGCATGTCTGAAGCGTGCAGGTCTGCAGGTGCAGAGACCTCGGGGTGCCCTTCAGCATTGAATCCGCTCTGGGATTTCCCAGGGCCCTAACGAAGGGGGTGGCAATGGGATTTGGGCTCCTAAGGCTCTGTTGCAAACCCCAGACTGATTGTTAACTGCTGTCAGTGTGACGGGAGCCAGCAGCGAGGGGCAACGGGCACGGTGACAGGCATCAGTCAGCGGAACTGGTGGCACCAGGCGCTGTGGAAGGGCATGAAGCTGCATGTGCCCATAACAGCAGGCTCCAGCAGGTTCTGTGGGCAAAGGCCAGGCTGAACAACGAAACCTGCAACTCAAGGATCCACTTATCCCAGACCTGTGCGTCAGCATCCAGGCCTGCCATCACGCCTAGTCGCTGCTAAAATACCCAGGGCCTGGCCAGTCGTGAGGAATCGGGAAGCAAATCCCCTGGCAGGATTTGTGAGTCCAAGGGCGCGACCCCCCTTCCTAGACACACGTTCCAGGGAAAGACACAAGGAAGAGGCACTTTTGTGCCTTGGGGGAGATTTGAAAATCTAACCTGCCCCAAGACCTGGAAGAGCAGACTCACCCTGGGAAATAACTGGCTCATTAGCACCATCTCATCCAGTGCCAGGTCGTTGTACCGGGAGCTGGGCTTGGACAGAAGAGCTGGGAGCGAGCGAGGAGCAAGGCTGAGCCTTCATGCAGAACTGCAGCCGACCCTGGAGCTCCAGGGAGCTTTGGAAATGTTTAGACTCCACCACAAAAATGATGTCATGATTCTCCCTTCTCCCAGGGAGCAGAAAAGCCAGAATACAGGTCCCTCCGGTGAGCCGCAATGGGGAAGGGTTATAACAGTGGGTGTATCCAGCTCTCTGGGCCTCAGCTCCCAGCTATGAAACGGGGATAGCACCCTTCTGCCTCGCCTGCTTTGGCGCTGATCTCAGTGGGGCAGAGACTGTCTCCCACTGTGTGTCTGTGCAGCGCTCAGCAGGATGGGGCCCTGATCTTGGCTGGGGGGCTATAGGCACTACCGTCATACTCATAATATAAATAAGTCATTGTAGCACAAAAGGCCCAAGTCTCAGGTCCAGGTGCTACCGTAATGCACAGAATAAAAATACTAACTGGAAAGCAGAGACTCCCCTGTCTATCTCTGAGGCAGTGCAGTGCATTGTCAGAGTTTTAGCTGCCTGCCCAGCACGTCGCCCCATGTGATCTGGGGAGGAATTCCACACTGAGGTTGGGAGGGAGAAGGAAACATTTGGGCTGTTTTTAAAAAGAATGGTGGCTGTTAGAAGCCGCTCGGTGGCTTGGGGGGCAGAGACCAGGCGAGACAGCCAAGGGTTCTTGGGTAAATGCAAGCAATCCCGATATTGCTGCCACCTGTATAATGTCCCTATGTCTGTGTGCTGCAGCAAAACAGGGAAGCTGGTAGCCAATGGGCTGGATCCTGCCAACACTTAGGCACGCGAGTAACTTTACTCAGGTAACTAGTCTCATAGACTCAGCAAGGAAAGACAGTTTGTGGGATCAGGGCTTGTGTCTATAACTATCTGGCCATGGGAGAGTGTTGCTCTCAGCATCCCCTTGTGCAGGACTCCGCCTGGAGCCATGGAGAGGAGGCCCGCCTCTGATGGGAGTATTGGGCCCAGGGGTGCAACAGGGCTAAATGCAGCCAGACAATCAGCGTCACCCAGGGCTGCTTCCAGGGAGGCGGGAGACGTGTCACTGGCAAACAAGTGTGTGTGTGAGAGAGAGAGTGCACACGTGTGTATGCATGTTGTGTATGTGGCAGTGTGTGTGCACGCAGCAAACTCCCTGAGAAACAATGAGGAAGGTCTTGTACAGCAGGTAACTAAGAGGCCGGTTCCGTGCCCTGTGATCAGAGCTCTCTTACGGGGGAAAGGCGAGGGGGCCAATGGGCTGGAGGAAGAAGATTTGTAGGGCAGTTTGATATATTTTAGGGGCCTCTTTGAGGGGACAGCTGAGGTTCCAGAGCACAGGGTGTCGGAGCAATGCTCCCCAGCCGCTGAGAGCGGTGTCCCCTGCAGCAGGAGTTCAATGGGGCCGCTTGCCTGATAAGCCTCAGCGCTTTGCCCGGGATGCCCCTCTCCGCACATTAAGCAAAATACTTTAATTAGAGCCATTTGTACCCGTGTTGGTTAAACAAATCAGTGTTTGGAGAAAGGGGGTGTAATCTCCTCAGGCAGGAGGGACGGCGGCAGCAATGCTGCCGTGATACAGAGGCTGATGCAACCGCAGCTGGCAGGAGAACAGAACGGGAGCAATCAGATAGGTAATTATACAATTCTAATTACAGGGATTACAGAGATCGTGGCATTACAAATTGCATGAGCTGCAGGCATTAGAATACATTAAATGCTTCCTGCACACTGAAGGGGAGCGACTGAGGAGCCCGGGGAAGCCCTGCTCTTTGTGGGGGCAGGAGGGAGGTTGGGGGGGCAGGGGTTGTTGGGGCAGAAGGGTGGCTGGGGGGCAGGAGAGAGATTGAGGGGGCAGGAGGATATGGGGGATAAGAGGGAAGCTGAGGGGGTAGGGGATGTGGGGGGGAAGGAGGGAGGCTGTGGGGCAGGGGGAGTCTGGGGGCACAGGTATGCTGTGGAGCAGGGGGAGGCGGAAGGGCAGGAGGGAGGCCGTGGTGGGCAGGAGGGAGGCTGGGGGGCCAGGAGAGAGGCTGAGAGGGGTAGGGGGATGTGGGGGGCAGGAGGGAGTCTGGGGGCACTGGCGGTGTGGGGGGCAGGAGGGACATTGAGAGGGGCCGAAGGGAGGCTGAGGGGGACAGGAGGAGGTGGGGTGGCAGGAGGGAGGCTGAGGAGGGGCAGGAGGAGGTGGGGAACAGAAGGGAGGCTGAGGGGCAAGAGGTTGTGGGGGGCAGGAGGGAGACTGGGGGAGCAGGAGGAAGGCTGGGTGTGAAGGGGGATGTGGGGGTAGGAGGAAGGCTGGGGAGGCAGGGGGAAGGCTGGGGGTGGAGAGGCAGGAAGGAGGCTGAGGAGGTGCAGAGGACAGCGATGGGGTGGGGAAGGGGAGGCCCGTCCGAGCAGCCAGGGAAGCTGCGTTGCAGTGTTGCCTATTTGTGCACTGATCACCAAGTACAGGATTTGGGCACCTGCAGGAGGAGCTGTCACGATGCCACAAGAAGCTCCTCTGAGCCCCCGATACTCAGGGCTGAGCACATGGGCAGAGCTGTCTGCAAGAGCCTCGGGGCTGGGACACAGACCTGCCCTGCCACTGAGCCCGGCCTTCGGTGTATGGCCCTAGAGCACAAAGAGGGTCCCGGGGCAGGAGGTGGGGGGGGGGCTGCTGGGACCTGGGCAGAGGAGAAGTCCTGGGGCTGCGGGAGGCAGGTGAGTGTTGCTGCGGGGGGTGAAGCCAGTACCAGGAAATGTACGGTGGTTCCCCTGTCTTAGGGGTGAGGAGAGGGTAAGTGGAATCTCCCTCTGAGCAGCCAGGGAGAGGTGTGCACTGGATGTTGTCTCTTCAACCGGCAGGCCGCACACACGCCCTGGCAGAGAAGTAGAGGGGATTTAGGGCAAAAAACAAACTAAAAAACATGATTTGATTTTTTTTTAAATAATCTCATGATTTTTGGGACCAATCTCATGATTTTGGAGGGTTGCTTTTTGAGCTCTGCGGTTTGGCAATAGTGAGGAAGGGGCAGACCCACCCCCCTCACAGTGCCAGCCCTCACGGGAGCAGCATGGCTTTGGAGAGAGCGCGGCTCTGTGAATGCGGCTGCTGCTACAGCAGAGCCCTGGGGTCTGGCCCATGACCAGGCACAATCGTTCAGTTAGCTCATCTGCAAAGTGGGGGAATTCGTAGCCCTTAAAGCCAGAAGGGACCACTGTGATCCTCTAGTCTGCCCTTCCGTATAACCCAGGGCAGAGACCTTCCTTGAATTTATTCCTGCTTCAAGGCCAACAGCAGCTGCACTAGAGCAGATGTTTTAGGAACACATCCAGTCTTGCTTTTAAAATGTCCACTGATGGAGAATCCACCACAACCCTTGGCAAGTTGTCCTAATGGCTAATTACCTTCACTTAACCTTACAGATCACTCTGTACTAGTGACCTGTCCTCTTCAACCCCCAATCTCTCTGTTAGCTGCAAACTTTATCAGTTAGGCTTTTCTGTTTAATCGCAGGCCACTAATAATAACATTAAAACGGCACGAGCCCAGAACCGATCCCTGTGAGACCCCACTACAAACACACCCGCTGGATGGTGACTCCCCATTTACAAGTACGTTGTGAGAATGAGTGTTGCTTCCCCCGGGCAGGGCTGTGAGGCCTTAGTCAGTAGTAAGAAAGCACAGCAATCTCAGCACCAGAAGGGGAGACGTGAATGGCTGGTGGCCCAGTCACTGTGCCCTTGGCTACCGGATCCTTGGCCTTTCTCCCAGCCAGCCTGCAGACAGGCATTGCTTCCGGTCGCCTGTCCCACCACCCTGCAGAACTATAATGAGTGTTGCCAGCTGGTCCTCGGTGCCAGACGCTGGATCTCACAGGGCAGAGCAGTGACGGATGTTCCACGCGGGCACTGCTCAGAGTCTAGCCTCTCTGCACTGAGGAGTACAAGAGGAAAGTGAAATGGTAAGGTCATCTCTTTCAGAGTGGGGGGCTGTATCCCAGGACCAAATGACCCCAAGTTAGCACCCCAAACTCTACCCCAGGACCTCATCTAGCACAGCTGCTTTCTAGCTGACCTGGCTATGCAGGTGGATTTGTGAGCACTTTAACAGAAGTCCTGCCGGATCCTTAACCCTGGTGCAGCAAAGTGCCGAATGACCTGCGGGGATGGGTCAAAGCTGCATATTTCCCCATGCCAGCATCACAGTCAGTCATGTGTTACCGAAAGGGACTATGGCTTAACGTGTACCCAGACACCTGCCTGCGACCTTCCTTTTAGGCCCACCATATAATGACAAAAAGAACGAGGAGTAATTGTGGCATCTTAGACACAAATTTATTTGAGCATAAGCTTTCGTGGGCTAAAACCCACTTCTGTGTATATATATCTTCCTAATGCATTTTCCACTGCATGCATCCGATTAAGTGGGGTTTAACCCACAAAAGCTTATGCTCAAATAAATTTGTTAGTCTCTAAGGTGCCACAAGGACTCCTTGTTCCTTTTGCTGATACAGACTAACACGGCTACCACTCTGAAACGTATAATGACAGTAACAATCACCCTTGTGTGGCACCTTTCTGCCGAGACATCCAGTTGCTTTGCAGAGGTGGGGACGCTGTATTAACCTCTTTGCGCAGACAGGGAAACTGAGGCTCAGAGACACTCACCGCTGTGCTCAGTGTCCTACAGGGAGGGGAACACCACACTGGGGCCTACAGGCTCTGGTGGCTTCCCAATAAACACTCCCAACCACAGATTGCCTGCACCAGCTCTTAGCTGTAGAGACAGTGCAAAACAATTCCTAGCTATGTCCACAGGGGGCAGTCCAATCATCTTATCACTGACATCTCTTACAGGAGCACCTGGAGTCCCCTGTCACAATCAAGGTCCCATCGTGCTGGGTGTAGCACAAGCACAGAGCCAGAGGCAGCCCTTAGTGACACTCCAGACAGACAACCCAAGGCTGGGATGGGAAAGAGAGAGACAGTGCTGGGCCCAAGCCACAGGGCAGTGGCAGGGACAGAGCCCGGTCTCCTGGTTCCCAGCCCAGGGCCCTATCCATTCACTGGGTCTATGGGTTCTCGTCTCTCCTGGGTCTGTGCCTCTCTATAAGGGAAACAGCTCTCCCCTTGGGCTGGGCTCTGCTGCTGGTGGTCCCCAAGGAGTTGCCTGCGGGGGGAGGAGGAGGAGGAGGCCCCTCTGCATCAGCTCCTTGCCTGGGAGGCCACGCAGCAGAGCTTGAAGGTGGCTGAGAGACGGGGGAGCCCAGCCTGGCCAGGGAAACAGCCTGCTACAATGGGAAGAATTGCCCCTTCCCATCTCTGATCCCAGAGAGAACAGTGATGCGGGCACAAGTGTGACTTTTAAGCCGACGGTGTCCCTTTAAAGGACAGACAGACACAAGACACTGGTGCTGGCAGTTACTCACAGCAAGCGCCTTTCATTTCAAGTCAATGAATACCTGGGGTTCCCGAGACAACTGTCCATTTAGTGCCTCATTAAAACCAGCCAACCAACCTGGGGGCCGGATCTTCGCTGCGAGGGATTATTCCACTCACATGTGCCTGCCTTGCCTTCCACCTGCTGCTGCCACGCGGCGGGGCACCGAGCCCCAGCCATCACAGCCGTGAGGGGCGCTCTGCAGCCTGCAGCGCAGCACAGGCAGAAGCCAGACACAGGCAACGTCGGCTTGAGCCAAATAATCTTTAATCATCGTTAGATCTGCTCGATTAGAAAGCAACACAAAGGACACAGCCTTGCAGGGCATTGAGGTCCAGGAATAACTCACCTGAGTCAGGGGGCAGGATCTGGCAAAATGAGCCAGTCTGGATTTCCCAGCACGTTGACAGCCTGTGCCGGGTGCTTAGTTGGAAATAGGAAGTAAGAGAATAGGATGCAAAGATGAAAAACAAATTCAAGGGATTTGAGCTCTCTGGACTAGTAACAGGACAGAGAGAGGAGGAGTTGTAGTTTCATACTGCGCTCAAACACCTCCTGATTTCCTCTCACTCCCCTCTGTAGCAGCACCCCCTGCTGAGCAAAGCCAGCCACATTCCCATAAATATTATAGGTATCAGTATCAAATTTGGGCTAATCGGCCTCCCTCTCATCCGTGCGCCCCAGATACTGAACACCTGCCTTGTGTAATGCCTGATGAAATATTGTCTGTGTGCCAGAGCAGCAGGACCCGGGGCTGGGGATGGGAGATCAGCTCTAGGAGATGGTTTGAAATGGAGAGTCCCATTGTGCCCTTGGTGCACTAGGCTGAATAGAAGACCTGATAACATGCCTTTGCCCTGGGAAGGTCTCTGAATGCTCCTCTCCTCCCCTCTGCAGTGAGCGGCATTTGCAGTCACACTTGCCAGCAGCCCTGGAAATGCTGAGTAGCAAACTCATTACCCCCAAATTCCATTTGCAGTTCTAATATAGATCTTATCCCCATTTGACAAAAGCTTCCTTTCTGGCTCTATGGACCATGCCATCCTAGCCCACGAGAAGAGAGATTCCCGCCTTTACAATGGATTGGCTTCTCCTTCCTGCCTCAGCATCGCCTTATCGGATCTGATCCACGCAGAGAGGTGTGTGGTGGGAATAGCTCACACCGGAAATAAGGCCACTACGTGGAGATGGTTAATCTGCAGTTGCTTTGTTTCACTGAGTGCAGTTCACCTGGCCCTGGGTTTGCTGTGTACATGTATGGCCCCAAGCTCAAATACTGGCCATTGGGAGATTGGAGGCAGGCAAGAAATGGAGCCGTGGTGCTGGTTGCTGGTCCACTTCCAGGGTAGCAGTGCAGAGGACTGGTCCCTCTTGGAATGAGCCAGGAACCTAGAGTAGCCAGTGAAACTCCATTGCATTCCTCTCTCAAGGGTTTCTTCCATTACCTCGAGCCACACCAGCCATGGACCTGGCAGCATCCCCAGGGAGTGCCCGGCTCAGCACACACGTTCAGCCAGGCAGGGACCTGCATGGGCCCCTGACTTTCCACTGCAAACAGAAAGGGGTGTTCAGGGCCTGGTCTCTGGCCAGTCCATCTGCTTCTCACCTCATCCTCTCAGGCACTCCCCTGGACAGGGCTTATCCACAGCTTTGTACTGGCTGCTTCCAAGTGGCCCAAAAGATGGAGCTTCCACCACTGCCAGGGGAGACAATTCCAGATCTCAGCCTGCATTTCTCCTGTCTTAATTCCATCCCACTCTCCCAGTTCTGCCCCTGTAAATCACAGTGTTTACTCCCTTTAAATTGTCATGACTGTTCTCACCTCCCCCAACCACCTCTGAGCCAGGACAGACAGATGTCCCTCTTCCAGTCACTCCTTCTCAGCCTGGTCAGCATCCTCCTGGGGATGAGGTGGCCAGAGGTGAAAGTGGTGCTCCAGCTGTGTCTCATTGGAGCTGTGTAGAGTGCGTAACCTCCCTGCTCGCTGCCATGATGCAGCCCCAATTCACCTCATCAGAGCAAGGGAGACCCTGTCCCCGGAGCTCACAATCTCAGCAGACAGCCCAGAGAGAGGAAACAGAGACATGGAGAGGAAGGGACTCACCTAAGGTCTCAAAGCAGGACAGTGAAGAGACAGGTATAGAATCCAGGTCTCTCGACTCCTGCACAGGTGCCCCACCCACCAGGCCCTGCCCCCTCCCTCCCCTCCTGGAGATCACCCAGGAGATCTGCTGCAACCCCCCACTGTGCCTTAAAGGTGCCAGCTCATGCCAAGGCCCCTCGGCCTTACTGAACATCGACAAATGCACAGCTGGAAACCAGCCTGTGTTAGCATTGTTAAAACAGATGTTAGAGTTATAATGTGTTTAGTGTTTAGATTTTATGGAACGCTTGTTGGATGCTGCATGTATTAATCCTGCTTATAATATATGTGTCCCACGTTATAAAGTTAATGGTGAAATGTTTGCTCTGTAACTAGAAAGTGTTTGTTAAACAATTCCCTACGGTCAAGGGAGAAGCATTACCGAGTGTGAAATACTAGTTACCAAAAGAGGTGTCACCTCCTGCCCATCAGGCCACTGTGGAACAAAGATTTTGTCAATTGCCCCCACCCATAAAAAGGTTACATCCAGGAGGGCTCATCCCATCAGTATGGATTCTGGAGTGAGGGGGCATAAAAATCCCTCAGAAGGAGAAACTGGGTCTCTATGCCATCTAAACTCTGAGGGGCAAAGATTCCTAGACATACACAAGGGATCCCCAAGCTGTTTGGCTTGGGTTAGCCCCAAAGGACATAAAAGATAGCTGATTTTTTAGACAAAGGAAATGCAGTGGGTCTAAACTACCTGGATGTCAGTAAGCCATTTCATACAATTCCACATGGGAAATTATTAGTTAAATTGGAGAAGATGGAGATTAATATGAGAACTGAAAGGTGGATAAGGAACTGGTTAAGGGGAGGCTACAATGGGTCATGCTGAAAGGTGAACTGTTAGAATGGAGGGAGGTTACTAGTGGAGATCCTCAGGGATCAGTCTTGGGACCAATCTTATTTCACACTTTTATTACTGGTCTTGGCACAAAAGGCAGGAGTGTGCTAATAAAATTTGCAGATGACACAAAGTTGGAGGTATTGCCTATGCGGAGGAGGATTGGAATATTATACCAGAAGATCTGGGGGACCTTGAAAATGGGAGTAATAGAAATGGGATGAACTTTAATAGTGCAAAGTGCAAGGTCATGCATTTAGGGACTAACAACAAGATTTTTTGCTATAAGCTGGGGACATATCAGTTGGAAGCGACAGAGGAGGAGAAAGACCTAGGTCTTTGAGCCACCAATGTGATGCAGCCATGAAAAAGGCTAATGCTGTCCTGGTGTGCATCAGGCAAGGTATTTCCAGTAGAGACAGGGAAGTGTTAGTACCATTATACAAGGCACTGGTGAGACCTCATCTGGAATACTGTGTGCAATTCTGGTCACCCATGTTTAAGAAGGATGAATTCAATCTGGAACAGGTGCAAAGAAGAGCCACTAGGATGATCCGAGGAATGGAAAACCTACCTTATGAGAAGAGACTCAAAGAGCTTGGCTTATTTAGCATAACCAAAAGAAGGCTGAGGGGAGATATGATTGCTCTCTATAAATACATCGGGGGATAAAATACCAGGGAGGGAAAGGAGTTATTTAAGTTAAGCACCAATGTGGACATAAGAACAAATGGATATAAATTGACCATCAACAAGGTTAGGCTTGAAATTAGACGAAGGTTTCTAACCATCAGAGGAGCGAAGTTCCGGAGCAGCCTCCCAAGGAGAGCAGTGAGGGGCAAAAAAACTAACTGGCTTCAAGACTGAGCTTGATAAGTTTATGGAGGGGATGGTGTGCTGGGACTGCCTACAATGGCATATAGCCTATCTGTGACTACTAGTAGCAAAAATCCCCAACAGACAGAAATGGGGCACTAGATGGGGAGGGCTCTGAGTTACTACAGGGAATTCTTTCCCAGGTATCTGCCTGGTGGGTCTTGCCCACATGCTCAGGGTCTAACTGATCATCATATTTGGGGTCGGGAAGAAATTTTCCCTTGGGTCAGATTGGCAGAGACCCTGGGGTTTTTTCATCTTCCTCTGCAGCACAGATCACTTGCTGGTTTAAACTAATGTAAATGGTGGATTCTCTGTAACTTGAAGTTTTAAATCATGATTTGAGGACTTCAGTAACTCAGCCAGAGGTTTGGGGTCTGTTACAGGAGTGGGTGGGTGAGGTTTTGTGGCCTGTGATGTGCAGGAGGTCAGACTAGATGATCATGATGATCCCTCTGGGCTTAAAGTCTATGAGTTATTATAGAAGCATCTATTACCTTTTGAATTTAAGATTATACTTTGTGTGTGTGTGTGTGTATACTTACTTGTTTAATCGTGTCAATAACACTCATTTCTTTTTTTAGTTAATAAATCTTTAGTTAGTTTGTTACAGAATTGACTACAGGCATTGTCCTCAGTTTGAGATCTGAGTACAATTGACCTGGGGTAAGTGACTGGTCCTTTGGGACTGGGAGTAACCTGAATATTGATATAATTTTTGGTGTAAAGTGACCATGTATGACATAGTCCAGTTTGCCTGTGTGGCAAGATAGACTGGAGTGCCCAAGGGAATGGTCTGTGAGACATGGTAAGATGGTTATTGTACGTTAGGAGTTCACACTTGTTACTGGGCTGGGGAAGTGTAATTATAGAGCTTCCACCAGCCTGGGGTTTCTCCCCTGCCTTCGACAGCCTGCCCAAAGGTTGGCACTCACCATCATGAGCCAGCGTGATGGGTGCATGGCCAGATACTCAGCTGGTGCCCATCAATGGGGCTGCATCAGTTCAGACACGCTGAGGGTCTGGCTGGCAGAAAACAGCTCCCAGCTTAGCCTGGCACAGACCCCAGAGCTGCAGGGAAGGAAGTGTTCCATTCCCTGGTTCTCCATGACTCTGGCTTCCTAGGCATGGCTGGGTGCAACCTTAGACCCTGCTGTGTTTTATGGCTCGTATAAAATCATAGAATCATAGAATATCAGGGTTGGAAGGGACCTCAAGAGGTCATCTAGTCCAACCCCCTGCTCAAAGCAGGACCAATTCCCAACTAAATCATCCCAGCCAGGGCTTTGTCAAGCCGGGCCTTAAAAACCTCCAAGGAAGGAGACTCCACCACCTCCCTAGGTAACGCATTCCAGTATCTTTGCTTTGCTTCCATAATAAAATGTCCTTGACTTCTGGTCTTAGCCTGTTCCTGGAGTTTCAAGGTTTCTGCCGGCACTGGGAGAATTAGACAGCCAAGCTATAATGTGGATTTAAATTAGATTTCTGGCCTCCTAATCCCAAAACATAGAGGATTTGTTCGCAACCATGGTGGCTGGGTCTTTCTTTCCATCTCCACTAAGACCCTGAGGTATCGGCACAGAATGAAAAGCCGTCTCCCGCCTCGTTCCTAGAATTGTTTGCTCTAAAGAAGGTTCATTCTGGGCACAGCCGCCTGTTTGCCTTATGAAAATATTCCTGTTGGGGAGATAATAAGAACACAATTAGAAGGGCTCTTGATGATCCAGAGTGTATGAGGAATGCAAATGAGGTTAACGGTTAATTACTTATTGAAAAATTCATTATCTAGAACAGCTGATTGAAATGCAGCCTTGCCTTTACATTAGGCCTGTTTGTTCATGTTACAATGAAATAATGTCATTTGACTCAGTCTATTACAGCGCTGATGTGCAGTAAATGATCTGAGCCCAGCACCCTGATGAAGCAGGTAGAGGTGAAGGAAGGGACCTCTGCTCCTGCTTGTTCTCAGAGCAGCAATTAATTGTGGCTATTGTTTGAGACACACAGATGCCTTTCGTCCTCCTTCTCTTGAATTTGCATATCGTACATCAAACTCCCCAGTACAGGAGGCCCCTCTGCTTTCTGAAGTACTCCTGTCCGGCTTGGCGGTGTATTTACAGTCAGGGGGACACAATATGCAATCATTCCTCTTGTATATGCAGTTACCTCCCTCTCATCAAGGATGCGGCTGGGGGCTGTGTACACATGGAGGCCTCTAACAGAGTCCCCAGGCTGGATGGCACTGAATGCTGCTATTTGTAGCACCGGCTGTGTGCAGCTCACACCACAAATGCTCCTGGCCCGAGGTGACCACAAGTGGACACACAGACACAGGGCTAGCTGGGCTCCCTCCTAGGAAACAGCCACAGTTCCACCGTGCTCGTCTGTCAGCTATTACAGCCCTTAGATGGGTGCAGCCTGCCCCTCTGCCACCTGGCAGCCTCCACCCTGCTCCCCGCTGAGCACCTGGGGGACATCCCATTGCTTGGTCTCACGGCACTATCATCCCAGCTCCCCGACCTCCTGTCTCCCCTCCCTCAGCCCTGCTGGCTCTCCCCAACACTTGTTCCCCGAAACCCCTCATCCCCCGACTCTTCTTCCTCTCTCCCCTTGCCCTGAGTCCTCTTGTCCCCCCAAGCCTGGTCTCTCCTTCACTGCTCGCTGACAGCACCACCTCAGCACGCCCCTTCCGCAATCACCACTGCCTCCTCCCACAAGAAACTACCCCGGTGCTCCTCCAAGCCTCGCCATGCCCCCAGCATCCTCTTCCCTCTATTGGAAACCTGCACTGGGTCTCTCAGGCCCTCACCACCCCCTCTCTGCCGCATCCTTTCCCTTTGCCCTGCCCCCCCCTTCCCAGGGACCCCAGCCCTCCTTCCGCAGGGTGTCTCTCTCCCCCGTCAACACAGGTTCCCCCACCCCAGCTTCGCCTTCCAAGTCCCCCATCCTGGGTCCTCCCCCCAAGAGCCAGTGGGGATGGAGAAGGCAGGGGAGGGGCAGATTCTGCCCATTGCTGCTGCCCCAAGAGCCCCAGACTGCCTTCCCCTTCCCCCAGCCAGAAGGAGGGGGCATTGTTCTGCCCAGGCTGGAAATCATGGGAGACCTCCCCATTATACCCATGGCAGAGGGAGCTGCTCGTAGCGCTGACACACTCTTCACCTGGGGTGGGGGGTGGCAGAATACACAACAGCTTGGGCCCTCCCTTGGAGAGTGGTTCAAGTTACAGCTCTAAGCAGGCAGAGCAATGATTCAAACCTAGGTCTCCCGCTTCCTAGGCAAGTGCCCAAGCAACTGGGCATAAGGGGGCCACCACCACCTCCCTCTCCGCCTTGCTGCCTTTCATGTGGGGTAGGTGAGCCAACCAGACTGGGCACTGCTGGGGAGACAGGCAGAGCAGCACTCAGTCTGGGAATCCTGCCCTGACTTAGGTGCCCAGCAGCTAGCGGCATCAGGACTTAGGTGGCTTTGCATGTGTCCAGTGGCGGAAACTTAGGCACTCAGGGGACTTTACCAGCAGAAACGTAGGTGCCTGGGAAGTTAGGCACCTCCAGGGTTAGTTGGCAGCTGAGTGACGGTTTTGAGGATCTCCGTGGTGCCTAAATGTTGGCCTTAGGCACCTAAAGTAGCAATTGGGCGTCCAAGTCCCTTGGTCTAGCCCCAAATTCTCCCTTCCATAGTAGGAGCCAAACTTGGTCCTTCCTCTCCGTGCGTCCTGAGATTCCCTGGCTATACTGGCATCAAGGGACGTGAGCTCCAGAGATGATGGCTCAAGAATACACTGCTCCCAGCCAGTCATAGGTTGGGCTGTCAGCAAGAGCTCATCCCCTAGGCCTTAGGGGGAACCTGACCAGGAACAAATGTTTGAGGCGAGTCTATATTAGCATTTACAGTCGGGTAAACTGACCATCAGCTGACACAGGTTACGACCTGACAAAACCTTCTAGCTCGGACAAGGCCTTAGCTTGGACAAAGTCTGGAGAAACAAGCTGGAGGGAACTGTCCTGCACCGGTCACCGTGGATGGCATAGCTGGGCCTTGGTTGGTCTTTCCCATCCCTTTCATCTTCCGTTCTGTGCCTCCATCTCATAGTCTCCAAGGCCCATTCCTGCCTCGCCTTTCCCGGGGCAAAGTGGTGACACTGGGTGTAAATTCCAGCTGGAGTGCACGTACCTGTGGTACTGCTGACCAAACCAGCACACTAAACATAACAGCGGCAGCGGGAGGGCTGGAGGGGGGCTTGCCGCCCTACCATTTCAGATGAGATCCTACTCAGGGTGGCCAGCCTCTCCTACTGGTCGTGCTGCCGCAGCCATACATCTGTCTTCATCTCACAAGCTCAGTCATAGCTGACGTGGGTACCTCTGCTTGAGCTGGAAAGTAAACCTCTAGCTACAGTCAAGCATACCCACCATCGCCATCGGCATTTGCCCATCCTGGGGGGAAAGGTTTCCCTGTTAACACACAAATCTGAAAAGGCCCCGGGGTCCAGCAGCTAGTTCCCATCCCCACTTTCCGTTATTTTCACATTATCTCCTTTGCCACGCGCACTGTATTCTTCTGGGGTGAGGCTCACCTGGATGATGGGAACAGTGCACAGCTCAGACTTGTCTTAGAAGAAAATGCCAAACCAGTGACCATCTGAGAAGCTTTGGCTGGTTGCCACGGCAACCAAAGGGTGCATGTCATTAGCAACAGCCCCTTATCAAGAGAACCCCTCCCCTCCTAACCTTCCCAAAGAGCAACACACTGACACAGCTCCCGGCTCCAAGTACAAGGGGAACCTCACACCCTTAACTTTCTGCACTCTAGAAAAATGCCTCTCGTGGGTGACAATCAAATCTCTAGCCCTGAGAAGCTCCTATACTGAATGCTATCTAATCTATCTCTCCATCTAGGCTTTGATACCACACTCACCAAGGTATCTAGACAGGGCTGACGTGGGGGGAATGCCAAAGAACAGATATATAGAAAAAAGCTGAGATTTTCCAATGTGCAAATAACAAGGATTTGGGGGGTCTCTATTTTTAGCACATAACTCTTAGGCTAATAGCTGTCCCGCAGGGCCATGAGTCAGGTTACAAAGAGGGTGAGGGGTGGGGCCACAGAGAGAAGGCAGGAGAGGTAAGGGAAGGGGCAAAGAGCTAGTTTGGGATGAGAAGACGGGGCCATATGGGTGCATGGATGTTGTGGCACATCGGAATCACATGGCGTAGGAATCAGCTGACAAAATGGAACTGGGTGGCTGGCACAATGTGTAGGAACGGGGTGGCTGGCATGATGTGAGCAAATGGTGTGGGGGGTAGGAGTGACATGGTAGCATGGAGGAACTGGGTATCATAAGCAGCATAGTATGTGACTGTGGTGCAGTTGGGAGTGGTACTGTCAGCACTGTGCAGGTGCTAGGACAGGGGTAGGCAACCTATGGCACGCGTGCCAAAGGCGGCACGCGAGCTGATTTTCAGTGGCACTCACATTGCCCGGGTCCTGGCCAATGGTCCGGGGGGCTCTGCATTTTAATTTAATTTTAAATGAAGCTTCTTAAACATTTTAAAAACCTTATTTACTTTACATACAACAATTGTTTAGTTATATATTATAGACTTATAGAAAGAGACCTTCTAAAAACGTTAAAATGTATTACGGGCACGCGAAACCTTAAATTAAAGTGATTAAATGAAGACTCGGCACACCACTTCTGAAAGGTTGCCGACCCCTGTGCTAGGATCTATGGGAATCTATGGTATGCAGACATGGGAATAGCATAAGGAGCTAGCATCCCACCTGCTCCAGTCATCCATAGAGTCATCCAGGGAAAGCAAGTGGACAAAAACAGGATGGGTGGTGAGAGGGGAAGGAAAAGACTTCTTAAAAAAATCCCACTTTCCAGGCCTTCTCCATCCACTAGGAAGAAGCAACACAGAGAGCATGAGCACATTGCTTTTCCTTTGGACCTTGGGTCTCATCAGTGAGCAGGTTCCTCTGCTCCTCATCCTCTGAGCAGTTGGTTGTCCACTCTCCAGATTGCAAATTAGCTCTTACAGATGCTGACAGTCTCAGTCTTCACATTTAGGTTGGTGCCGCCATGGCAAGATGCCTCTGTTACTTTACAGCAGTCTCTGGAATTCTGGTTTACTGCTCTGCTGATGTCTGTGCAGTGACACAGCAGTGAGTTTTCTCAGAGCTGAACTGTGCTTTAGATTCATTTGTTTTGAGTTTTTTATTCCATAAAGCCAATATCATTCACTCCAATCAGAGCCTGGATGCTCCTCCCCAGAAGATTTTTAGATCAGTGCAGGATAAGACTAGTTGATCACAATGATCCCTCCTGGCCTTGGAATCTATGAAACTGTGAACAAATTGTCCTTTTCTGATGTAAGCAGAGTTTGAATGAGCTCTCCCCTGACATCTAGTGATGAGCTGGGGAGGAGGACTTCAGGATCTGATCTCGTTTGCATGGGCACACCCACCCTGCCTAGGTGCTTAGCATGATCGGAATGCTTGCCCAAATGATCTCTTTTGGTGGGTGTTGGATCCTCAGTTGTATCCCCAGTTCCCTTGTTATTGGGGCAGGAGTAATAAAGGGTTGTTATCCTCATATGAATCAAGGGCAGCAGAACTGTATTTGACATTTCCCAACCGAGGGACTCACCCTCAACTAAATGACACTCACTATAGGTAGGGGACATGGGTTCCTAAGGCCAGTGAGTTGAGAGATGGTGGGGAGAGGTGCCTGTATTTAGTGATGTGGGTGCTGTCTAAAGATCTTAGATGCTGTTTGACCATTACTGTTCCCACTGTGTAATAAAAAGGCTGATTTAGACTTAATTGAGAGTCTTGTTGCACACTGCAGACTTGAAATCATTAGTACTGCTTAGGACAGTGTCTCTGATGCAAGAGACTGCCCAGTATGTACTAGCAGTGAGGCTCCCTCACTAACAGCTGAAATCACTGAGAGCTGTGTTAAGTGGTGGGACCTGAAGCCATCCCAATGTATCTATGATTGGTGGCAAGGGTGTGGCAATTGGCTGGTAAGGGGGCTGGTGGAGAGGACTGAAGTGGAGCCCTGCAGAGAGGTGCAGCGATCGGCCAGTACGGCGACTGGTGGAGAGGAGCGGTGAGCGAGTGCCCAGGTAGTGGAGTGAGTAAGGTGCCTTCTTACCCCTCCCTCCACCCAAGGTGGGATGTGAACTCTGCAGATGCACCTCTGAACTCTGGGTCTGCATTGACCAAGGACAACAACTGTGAGTGGGGTGCAGAGAAGGGATGGGCACATTAAAGGAACTTTTGGTTGCTGGACTTAAGAATCTGAGGGGAAAAGGACACTGCCCAACTTACTTGGGGTGGGTCTTTTGCTCATGGTTCATGTTTATGGACCCTGTTTGCAGTGTTTTCCCAAATGAATGTCGAGTTACTTCCCTCCTGCTATTAAACGTTTATTTGCTACACTCAGACTCTGTGCTTGTGAGGGGGAAGTATTGCCTCTCAGAGGTGCCCAAGGGGTGGTGTGTAATTGTCCCAAGTCACTGGGTGGGGGCTTGTGTTGTATTGTTGAAAAGGAACCCCTTGATACTGAACCCAGCCCTTGTTGCTGCCAACTTTGACTGGCAGAAGGGTGACACTGGTCAAAAAAAGGTTTGTAGCAAAGTCCCTGACTAGCTCTAGTTAACAATTCTACTGATGATAAGTGAGCCCTCCTATGTCTGCATTGAGTCTGCAGGGATACAAGAAATAAACAGCTGTAAACATTTATTTTTATCACAACAGTTGGGTGGAATGTGAAATGAGAGCTGGTTGAATAACTGGTTTTTCAGTTCGCTGGCAGTTCCAAAAAAAAAAAAAAATTTGGTTCTGGTCAAAAAAATTTCCATTTGGTCCAAAACGTTTCATTTGGGGGGCATTTCCCCCCTTTTTTTAATAAAAGCAAAGCGAATGGAGGGCTAGATTCACAACAGCCCATGAAGGGAAGGAAGTGGTGGTGCTCTGCTAATAGATTAGCGGTTAGCACACTGAGTTGGGTAGAGCCAAGTTCAAATCCTCCCCCTGGAGCAGGGACTTGAACCCTGGTCTTCTAGTTGCAGGTGAATGCCCTAGCTATAAGGTATTGTGGGATGGAAATGGCCCCTCTTGAGGCTGTTTCACTTTGTAAAAAACATTGACTAGGCCTTGGGCCAGAGAGTGAGAATGACTCTGTAGTTCAGGGCTAGGGGACACACCTAAATTCCAGTCACTCTTAAGGCCAGGATTGCACTATAATTTCATGCACCTAAAGTGATGGATTGCTCTTACAGGCATGTACTGTTAGTGACACCTAGGAACACTGAACGGTCCCTAAGCCTGTGCATGTTGACCAGACCAAGTGGCTTGAATGGTAGCTCTGCTCCCCATATCCATCTCATTCTCTAATACGAGGGACCCTCAGCCACAAATTCCATGAAGATTGCAGTTGCATGTCCATGAGCTGTAACAGCGTCTGGAACATGGGAATGAGGGGGGAAGTGGAGGGGAAGGTCAGTTACTACTGAGGCGAGGTAAACACCTTGTGAAACCCAACCGGCATCTCAACAGAGCAGTGCTGCATGTGTGCAAAGGGGAAGGGGCACGTGTACTAGGACCCCACCACTGGGGTTGATGGTTTAGCTTTAGCCCATGGTATCTTCTAAGGCCAAGATTTTCCTCTGCCCTCTACACCTGAGACACCCTTAGACCATCCAACTGACTGATAACAACCAAGTTACATCCATAAGAAAGGGAGCGAGACCAACCACGTTTCCCACCCCTGCCAAGCTGCTTTCGCTCCTCGGAGGAGGAAAAGATAGGATCCTTGGTTCACATGAGAACACATTAGCCTTGTCCCCGGCTGGAATGTTCTCAGGCTCACCACTGTCCTTTCCACTCCTTGCAATATACTCATCTTCCAGATACCTTTGCTCCCAGTTTGCTGGGGAAGGTGGCAAAGGGGTCGGTGAACGTCAGTTCCCTGCGGAACATCTAGTCAAGAATGTCTCTTCCTGCTTGTTCCCAGTCCAGTCTCCATGACAATCTCCTGCCCTCTCAACACAGTAGCAAATGTACGATCCCTTCTCCCCTATTCATTTGCTACCTGGAAAAAAGGCCTTCTGAATGTCACGGCAAATACCAATCTAGTCAGAACACTAAATGAATAGTCCCCGTCGCTCGCACACCCTCCTGCTGAACTCCAGTGGCAGGCGGCTGCTTGCCTAGCAGCTGCTCCCCACTCGCTTTTAGGGAATGCACTGCATTGCACCACACTGTATGCAAAATTAGAGCATTTCTATTCTGGTCTTAGTTTGCTTCCTTCTAGGACTTAAGAGAATGGGTTTTCTGATTAAAGCCAGCGCTCCTCAGCTTAGCCCAAAGCCCTCACAGACCAGCGAGAAGGTCGACCCAATTCATGTTAATCAACAGTCACTGTATATCTGCTTATAGAATGACTGCATCACTTGGAGGATGGAGTCTTCCTCCATTTAATCCTTTGATTATCATTTCCAAATCTTCACCAGGGTTTCATTTCAATGTAAAGCTCCATTTAATATATAGCTACGGATCTATATATTTGATTACCTTTGCACAGTCCTTTCCTCCAGGAAATGGGGTGAGAGCTTCCACAGGCAGCAGAAGAGTTTGTATGAGACACTTACTGCACATAGCATTAGAGTGAATTAATATTCATAATGCATTTGATCAAACTGTGCTGACTCTACAGAGTGGCTCAAGGATGGCAGAATTACTCCTTTAGTCCCACTGTATAAATCTGCTGAGTTTAATTTAATTAGAAGTGTTTCATAAGGGAAGAATACTAGGGCCTGAAATAGACTTGCAAAATAAACATGATGAATTCAGGTTTTCAGAGGGTTTTTTTCAGCCATTAAAAATGTTTGTCTTTATTATTATTGCAAACGGCGGTGTTTTATTTCTAATGAAGAATAAACGTACTAGTTCACCTATTAAATATTCATTCCTGACAGCGCTGGGTGGGAAATGTTTGTTCTAGCAACACGTTTCAAATTAAAATTAAAAAGTTTCAATTTTTCATTGACATCTTGCTTCAAAAGTTTCTGAGTTTCTGTCCAAAACATGACAACTCCCCAAATGTTTTATTTCCCCTGGCTAAAAATGGAAAAATAAAATTGTGTTTCAGCTGCTGCAAACCAGAAATATTTTGGTTTGGGGGTTTTAGGTGTTTCCACATTCCCTTCCCCTCCCCCGCAAAATAATTGGAAATGGACATTTCTTATGGAAATTTTAGTTCTGACCCCCACCTCCCTGCCCCCAGGTAAGGGCTTGTCCACACGTACAGAGCTGCACTGGTGCAGCTGTGCCACTGTAGTGCTTTAGTGAAGATGCAGCTACGCCCGCAGGAGAGCTTCTCCCATCAGCGAAGTAAATCCACTCCATGAGAGGTGGTACCTATGTCATGATGTAGCACCGTCTACACTGGGGGTTAGGTCGGTATAATTATGCCAGGCAGGGACGTGGATTTTTCACACCCCTGAGCGATGTACTTATTCCAATGTAAGTTTGTAATGTAGACCTAGTCTAAGATTTCAACCAGCTCTAACTAACGTGCAGTTCTTTACTTCACTGAGTATAAAAATCACTGGGACAAATTCTGCTTGTAGTAACAGCAGTGTAACTATGGAGTGACGGAGCGATGGAGCCATTCAGAATGTATTGCTGTGTATAGGCAGAGCTGGAACTGACGCCTATACATTAAGGCTGCCTGAACACTTTCCTTTACAACATCCCGTGGGCTGGTCTACACTGGAAAGTTATATCGACATAGCGATGTCTCAGGGGTGTGAAAAATCCACACCCTGTGAGACATAGTTGTGTTGACCTAACCCCTGGTGTAGACAGCGTTTTTCAGTCAACCTAGCTACTGCCTCTTGGAGAGGTGCCGGGAGAACCCCTCCTGTCGCTGGAGTATGTGTCCGCATGGAAGTGCTACAGTGGCAGTGCTGTGGTGCCAGGCACCGGAACTGAGAGCACGGCGTCTGTCTCTCCCGCACTCTCCAGACTCTCCCTGCTGGGACCGAGCAGTGCGGAGGAGAAGGAAGCTGCTTGACTGCAGTGCAGAGTGGTTTGGCCACGCTAGAAGTGCAGGCTGCAGGGACAGGACAGGAACCCAGAGGAACAGAGACTTCCTTGAGGTAATGGAAACTGAAGGGGGTGGAGCTGAAGGGGCCTGGTGCAGAAGGAGGGGACATGTTGGGAACAGGGCAGAAAGAGACAGGCTGGGGAAGGCTGTGCCAAATCTCCAGGCTCAGCTGTGCTGTCAGTAATAACTAGAGAACACTCGCTTCTGGAACCTGGAGCAGAACCCAAGATTCCTGATTTTCAGCATTCCTCCTCCAAAGCCTGGGCTCATCCCTCTCAGGCACATGGAAGCTACTACCCGCCTACCGCTATCGATTGCTCCAGAGAGCCATGCCCTTCCCAATGAAAACTAGTCTGGGTTGGGGGGCGGGGGTGGGGGGTGGATGTTCTGGCCGGCCTCCCTCTCAGTGGCGTCTGTGGGGGTGCGGCAGGAAGAGGCTTGTTGCTTGAAGGGGCTGCATCAGATTCATGGGTTTCTGGGGCACAGATTTACTCCTCTAAGGTCAGATTGGCCCTCTACAGCTCTGAGAGTGGGAGTGCAGGGTTTGCAGGGCCCCACTGAAGACCTGGGCAACATGTTCTGGACAAATCGTTTATTCACCGAAAAATGCAGTTCCCATTGACGCAAAACTATTTGTAAATTTGCCACCTAGTTAGGCGCCATTCACAAAATGGCCAGAGGAGGAGCCAACCACCTGTAATTAAATAGTCATCGGTACAGGAACTTGAGTCTCTTGCCTGCCAGGGGCGTGCCCTACCCATGGGGGTCTAGAACCATTCGTCCTCTCTCACAGTGCATGTTGAATTATTTAAACACAGTGGAACAAATTCAACAGGAGAGAGGCCCACTCTCGTCTCTCCTTTAGCCCAGTGGTGAGGGTACTTCCCAGCCACCTTAGACACCCACATTCAAATTCCTTCTCCACTTCTGGCAGGGGGGAACTTGAATACCGGTGCCCCTTGTCCCAGGTGAAGGCCTTAACTACTAAGCTGAAAGTTGTAGGGTAGCAGCACCTCCTCCGGTGGCCATCTGGTGGATCTAGCCCTTCATTTCTTTTGCTTTATTTTTAAAAAGTGCCAAGAAACAAAACAAAATGTTGCACTTCACCCGAAACACATTTTTCAATTTGCAAAATTTTCCAGAAGTTTTGGTTCGGGTCAAGACACACTTTCCCCCCTGATTCTTTGGAACTGCCGGTGAACCAAAACCTCAGTGATTCACCCATCTCTACCCTGCAGGCACAGATCCTCACCAGGTGGAACGGGCGGGACAGAGAGTACTGCCAACTCCCGGGCTCAGAAATCATGAGTCAGGCCAAAAAAAATAAAATAAACAACAACAAAAAGCATGAGCTTGGCCCAAAATTCATATGATTTTTTTAAAAAACATGATGTGGTTTGGGTTTGGGTTTTGAACTCCCCCTTCCCCATGTGTGTGACAATTAGCACTGCCAACTCTCTCAAGTGTATGGGGGGAGGGGATTTAGGCCCCAGGAGCTCTCACTCCCACACTGCCTGTCTCCAAAACCCAATTTCGTCCTGTCCCCCCAGCTTCCCCTCTGCTCCTTCTGGGCTCTTCATCCCTCTCTGCCTTTTCCCAAGTGGGTGCTGGAGGGGGGCGGGGCAGAGTCTCCATCCTGTCCCCCTTGCTCATGACAGGGGAGGAGAGGGGGAGCTGCCCTGAGCTGCTGGGCTCTTTCTGCTCCCCCCACCCCAAGAACGATGCCTGCTTCTGCAGAGAGGGGGCAACTCTGCCTGCTTCCTGCTGTGGTTCTGATTGGCTGCTCTTTTGCGGGAGGTGGGGCAATGGGGAAGGCAGCCAATTGAAAGGGTTTTGCCCCAGGCAGGTCTAGCTGAAATCTTGTGCCCAGTGAAAGTATCATAAGCGTTGGCGGCAGGGCAGAGAGGAGGCAGGAAGGGCTGTGCTCCCACACCCCAAGTCAGGGCACAGTGTGCATGCCCCCCTTCAAGAGAGGGTCTTAGGGAAGATTGGGCTCCTTGAGCTGCCCATGGGGTGGGCGTCTCCCAGCCACCTCCAAAGCAGGCCAGTGCACACTTCGTCCCATATTCAATAAGCTCGGAAGGACAAAAACTGCACAGATTATGGGAGCTCTGCACTCCCTCTGCAGACCATAGTGAGGTTCTCTGGAGGGGACAAGCTGGGGGTTGCATGTCCCTGTAAGGGGAGAGTATGCACAGAATTCCCTGTGCATGACTTCATGCTTCTGCCCTGTACTGTCCACCCCGAGGGCTCTCATCAGTGCTGTGTCCTTTGCAGAGCCTGCATTTCACATACCTCAGCAGGAGCCAGGAGAGTGGAGCTGGCAGCTCCCTTGTTTTTACCAGTGGGTGAGGTTTGGTGAGGACTCTAAACCCTGGGACCTGAGCACTGCTCTGTGGCACCCAGCCCTCCCCTTTGTTGCTGTCAGCATGGGCCAGGCGGCTCCTGTTGGGAGCAGCGTGTGTGCGGGGGAAGATGCTGCTTCCTGCAGAATACTAACTCTGGATTCAAATTAAATAAGATAATTAACAATTAGCAAAAAGCTAAGCAGACAGGTAATTAGATATTCCCCAACTAGTGTTTACTGGAATTTAGTGACCCATTCATAATTAACCTCCCATCACAAAAGTACACTGATGGAAAGGAGAAGTATAAACTTATTAACAGTGACAGAGTCTGTTGCCAATTAAACAGCTTTTCGATGGGGCAGCAAAGCTATTAAGGGTTTTATGATCCTGTGATGCTTCCCCATGCCTGGCACGTGCCAGCAGACGAGATTAGGAGGATAAAAAGAGGCTTTATGTCTGTAACAAAAATGTAACATTAAGGAGGGTTTTATTTTTTAACAATAAAAATGTTAAGCAGCCTTCCCACTCCAGCGCAATGCGCACACATATCAAGTGGGGCCAGCACTGCCTCTCCTCGTAACCACCCTCATACTCCAGGAATATCGCTGTCTGCCTGGGCCATGGGGCAGTTGCCTGAAATGTGCTAGGCAGCAAAGGATTAATCTGCTCTGCCTGGAGCTCACGCACTGCATGTTGGTGCCAGTTTTTCCTGTAACTTGTGTTAACATGCAACATTTCCATGTGATTGTCCTGAGGACACCTTGCTGCTCCTTTCTCCAGTAATGTTCCTTTGCTCATCCTTAGAGGAGATCGTGCCATCCACGGGGCAGGACAGTGCCTGCTGATCTAGGGTCATCAGCAGACAATGCTGTGACAATATGGACAGCTCTGCTCTTCCCAGAGAAAGAATGCACTCCCAGTAGGGATACACCCAGACCCAGCCTCCTACATACCACCCTGAACACCGCCTGGGATACACCCAGACCCAGC
>NW_020664725.1:1967326-1976750 GCF_002925995.2 Terrapene triunguis | reverse complement strand
CCCTGAACACCCCCCGGGATACATTCTCAGAAATTTTGTATCATCTTACAAACTTTGCCACCTCACTATTTACCCCTTTTTCCAGATCATTTATGAATACGTTGACCAGCACAGATCCCAGTACAGATCCCTGGGGGACCCCGCTATTTACTGCTTTCCGTTGTGAAAACTGACCATTTATTCCTACCCTTTGTTTCCTATCTTTTAACCAGTTACTGATCTATGAGGATCTTATCGCATGACAGCTTACTTTGCTTAAGAGCCGTTGGGGAGGGACTTTGTCAAAAGCTTTCTGAAAATCTAAGTACACTATATCCACTGGATCCCCCTTGTCCACATGTTTGTTGACCTCCTCAACGGATTCTAATACATTGGTGGGGCATGATTCTCTTTTACAAAATCTGTGCTGGCTTTTCCCCAACATATCATGTCCATCTATGTGTTGACTAATTCTGTTCTTTACTATAGTTTCTACCAATTTGCCCGGTACTGAAGTTAGGCTTATTGGCCTGTAATTGCCAGGATCACCTCTGGAGCCTTTTTTGAAAATCAGTGTTACAGTAGCTATCCTCCACTTATCTGGAACAACATTTAAGTGATAGGTAACATACCACAGTTAGAAGTTCCGCAATTTCATATTTGAGTTCCCTCCTGGGTGAATACCATCTGGTCCTGGTGACTTATTACTGTTTAATTTATCAATGTGTTCCAAAACCTCCTCTATTAATAACTCAATCTGGGACAGTTCCTCAGATTTGTTCCCTAAAAAGAATGGCTCCTGTGGGAATCTCCCTCACATCCTCTGCAGTGAAGACCAATGCAAAGAGTTCATTTAGCTTCTCCTCAATGGCCTTGTCTTCCTTGAGTGTTTCTTTAGCATCTTGATCATTCAGTGGCCCCACGGACTGTTTGACAGGCTTCTGACTTCTGATGTATTTAAAAAATTTTGCTGTTAGTTTTTGTGTCTTTCGCTAGTTGCTCTTCAATTCATTTTCAGCCTGCCTAATTACACTTTTACACTTGACTTGCCAGAGTTTATGCTCCTTTCTGTTTTCCTCAATAGGATTTGACTGCCAGTTTTTAAAAGATGTCTTTTTGTCTCTAACCACCTCTTCTCTGTTATTTAGCCTTGGTGGCTTTTTTTTTTTGGTCCTCTTACTGTTTTTTAAATTTGGGGTTCACATATAGTTTGAGCCTCTATTATGGTGTTTTAAAAAAGTTTCCATGCAGCTTGCAGGCATTTCACTCTTCTGACTGTTACTTTTAATTTCCATGTAACTAGCCTCCTCATGTCTGTGTAGTTCCCCTTTTTGAAGTTAAATGCTACTATGGTGGGTTTCTTTGGGTATCCCCCCCCCCCAAGGATGTTAAATTTACTCCCATTCAGCCACTCTGGTCTCCAGAAGTCCTTCCACTGAATGTGTACACAGGCCATCTGCCCACAAGGCAGGTAACCGTACATGCTGCACTCAGTGCAATACGCTGGCTAGCCCCGCTTTGCTGCGGGACTCTGTCTGCATGCTTTGTGCTCTTGCAGGGATTTTGGTTGGTTGGTTGGTTGGTTGATGTGCACCAGTCCTCTGCCTACCATCCTCTGTCGAATGGGCAAATGAAAAGAATCAACCAGATCCTCGAACAATACTTATCATGCTACATCAACCATCATCAGGACGAATGGTCTTTATTGTTGCCCTATGCAAAGTTCTCATACAATAATCCAGACGTCACATCCACAGGCCACAGCCCCATCTTTATCAACTATGGGTACCACCCCCGATTTCATCCACAACTACCCACATCCTTCCCCAATCCATGTGCCTCGCACTTAGTACAACACATCCATCACATCCAAGAGGAGGTGAAAGGACACCTTGAAAAGGCGAAGAAGGACTACAGAAGGCATGTGGACAAGTACAGACAACGGGGTCCTTGCTACTCTGTAGGACAAATGTTATGGCTTTCAACAGAAGACCTCCCCATGGACAGACCCTTCTGGAAACTAGATTATCAGTTCTTTGGCCTATATCAGATTCAGCAACAAATCAGCTGGGTCACCTTCAAACTCCAGCTCCCTCAGTCCCTTGAGCCACCCATATTCCACTTCTCACTTCTAATACCATGCACTGAGAACGCATTTCACTCCACAGCCCCCACTGGTGCAAGTACAATGTCAAGAGGAATACAATGTTCACAAAGATCAATCAGGGCAAATTATGGTACCTGACTGATTGTAAAGGTGATAGCCCTGAGGAATGCACTTGGGAGCTAGCTGAAAACGTTCCCACTCCCACCCTTCGCCAGGAGCTAAACCTGAACCCACCTTGCCTGGAGGGCACCTAGGGAGTGGGTGTTATCCTGACCCACAGGTCTCAAACCAGGCCCACCAGGTTCACGGGAGGCCTCTCCAACTCTCCACCTGGCAGCCTGATAACAATAGCTCACCTGGGACCCAGGAAGCCCAGCCCTTGTATGAGGCTCTGCCCCTGAGGTCTGAATGGGGGAGTCCTGGAGTGGCTGATTGGCCCACTGGCCCTACTTACACTATCAGCAGGAACAGGAAGCCGTCTGAATAACTGGCCTCTGCCCTGCTCTGGACTGTAAGCGCCTGGTACTTCCTGTTACTTGCTTCCCGCTCCTGCTACCTGCTCCTGCTTCCCGGCTTGATTTCCCAGCATCCCGACCCAGCTTGGCTCATGGGATCTGAGTTGTGCTTCCCAGCTTCCAGTTGGTCTCCTGCCTCTGACCCCCTGCTATCCTGACCCAGCCGACTCTTGACTCCTCTCTCGCGACTGCAGACTCTGGCTCTGACTACTAGGTCTGGCTGCCCATGACCGGCTGTGCCATCAGCCAACGAGTACAATCGGAGGGAATTTATTAGGAAACTGGACTGACTCTTCCCAGGAATACTGTGTCTGGGGACTTGCCCCACACTACCCAAGCACATTCCTGGCAGCTAAAGCCCCAGATTCAGGGCCTGACTCTTGCATTCATGAGTCCTTTGTGCCCATGCACAGTGAGTGCCAAATGCTGCATTCGGAGAGGATTGCAGTTTACATCCCCTTCCCCCAGGTGTAAATAACTGCGCAGTGGGCAGGGCAGGCAAGACCCAGACCCTTGGCTTTTGCTGTGGAATCAGAGCAAAGAGCTGCTTCTTCCACTCGCCCGCTCTCAACACACACAAGCTGCGCGGAGCCCTCTGGCACATGACATGCCTCATTATGTGACTCGGCACAGTCCATCCCCCCCCCGCGCCGTGACTCCTGGATGCCCCCACATTACCCAGCCGCGCTTGTTTGTGGGTCACTGCTGTTATCTCCATCCCAAGTTACAAGAGTCATAAAATTATCCTCCAAAGGGAGACAATGCAGCAGATGCCGCCTTCCATATTCCCTCAAGCCCCAGACATGCACATGATCAATAGCAGAACCAATCAGACGTGTCAGAAGCCCTTCCGGAGTGGGCGATGGGTCCCAGCAATCTTCATTAAGACACGGCCTAATATCTACTTCAAAAATCGTAGCGCGAACACGGTCCCACTTTTAATAAAACGCCACAAACAAGGCACTCATTTAGATTTAACAAGACAGTTATTGGGTGTTAATCAAGTGACGATTGATTAGTTAAAAACCGTTTATCGCGTTCTAACTGCATAATGCACTGGCGTGGAGCTGCGAAACCGATCTTCCAACTACTCGTCCTGGTGACTAGTTAGCAGACGTTAGCCACTCCGTGAAATGGAAATAAAGCGTGTGACAGCACCAGGGGAGGGTGGAGCATTGTGACAGCACCTGCAGCGAGCCCCAGCGGAGGAACTCTTGGGGTGGGCGGGGAAGAGGGTGTTTAACCTGACTGAATGGAAGCTGCTGTACCCAAGAGCTGTTAGCTAGTGACACTTTATACACATGGACCCTTCTTTAACTTCCCCATTCCCCGGGCGCTGGGAGTGGTGGGAGGAAGGACACGCAGATCCTGGGTGCTGTTCATTTTTGCACAACGAACTGCAGACAAATATGTGAACCACCCAGAGAGCTGGTTCCTGGGAACAGACCCAGGCAGGGCAGGGGCTCAGCCAGGACTGGGCAGGGGCAGTGGGAGCACTCTTCCCTGGTGTTTACAAATCCAGCTGCCCTGGCTAGGAATTGCTTATCTTTGGACAATGGGGCACAGACAGGATAATTTGGTGTGTGATCATTGTCACGCCCCCTCCTTTGTCTTCCTTTCAGAGCCAATATCCCAGACCCAGATGGGTTAATACATAATGCAGGCGGGCAAGTAATTGGCTGCCTTTGTATAGCAGTCAGTCATGGCTCCCTGTCCTCTGATCCCCTATTAGTGGCCATGCAAACACTCCTTCCACCTAATTAAGCACAGCTTTGAAACCTCCCTTCCCAATGATGTTCCGGCCCCAAACTAGCAATTCACACATGAGCCACTACCTGTTAAACCAACAGCCTCCCTCTCTTCTGGGGCACACATCCCTTACCTCCTCCGGGTGACCCAGCTGCTGGAGATGTTTGGGCCCTGAAGGGAGGACGAGATGATAAATGATCTCTGCAAACTCTATATTAAAGAGGTGAAAATGGGATGTTAATATACCCCAAGCCGCTCATCTAGGGAACACATGGGCTCCAGCTTCCCGAACGCCCTGAAACAATGGCAATACGCAAGGCTTGGGTGAGGTGACACCCCCGAGCCCCTCGTGCGAAGAGCACAATGCTGCCTAGCCTTCACCCATGGTGCAGATGGGGAGTGCAGTGGGACACTCCTGATGGCTCTGCCAGGGCTCAGCCTCTGCACGAAGGGGTCACATCACTTAGGTGCTTAACAGAGTCGTTCTGATTTCAGTTGCTTTTCCTTTGGGTCTGAAACTTAAGCCCAGGAATTTGAGAAATTCCCTTAGCTTCCAAGTATATCTGAAACGCTTGCTTCCCTCTGACCGACTCCAGAAGCCAATCTCTGTCCATCTGGCACCTGAAGCTCCAGGCCCCATTGGTGACTGAAGTTTTTACCTCCAATTCCAGAGTGACAGTAGCAAGCACTTCAGTCACTCTCCACCGGGTCCCTGACTAGCCATACCCAGCACCTGCCTCTGTTAACGTGCGGTGCACACTGAAGGTTTGATTCACAGACCGGTGTAAAACGGGAACTCTACCCATCCAATGTTCCTGCTCAAGAGCTTGGAGAGATCTCAATGCCTGGACGTTTGAGAGGCACTCAGAGCTCCAGGAAGGGAATGAAAAGGCCATGAAATATAATCATCATAAAAACCTTTGCTTGCGAGCAGTTCAGTGGTTAGGGCACAAGGCTGGCATTCTAGAGAGCTGGGTTCAATTCCCTTCCTACGGGACTGCAGGAAAGTCTCTCTGCAGCACTGCACCCTAATAACAGCACTTCCCCCTTGAACAGGGGTTTTGGGAGCGGGGGTGCATGAACAAGTATGAGGTGCAAGCTGTCCTGCAGTGACTCAAGAGTGTGAGCACCAACCTTGTTGGCTGTGAGTTCTATATTTAGATTTCACCAACTGCCTACCAAGTGTGAACTTCTCAGGCATTATAACAGCCTCAACATGGAGTCCCAGACAGTGCCCGTGGGTACTCTGAGCTGTCTCACCATCCTGGTGAGGCTACCTGTGTGATAGATGGTCCCTTACAACAAGAATCACAGCAATATTCAGGTTCCTCCAAGGACCAGTCACTTACCCTAGGTCAACTGCACTTTAGATCTCACACCAAAGACAATGCTTGTAGCTGACCCTATAATAAATTATCTAAAGGTTTGTTATAAAGGAAAAGGAAACAAGGGTTATTTACGAGGTTAAAGTGTGTAACCATAGATACACACAAACGAATTCCAGTTTTAAGTTTCAAAAAGTAATAGCAGCGTCTATAATAAGCGAGCTCTCTGGGTAGGTCTACACAGAGGTTAAAGACCCAGGGTACAGTCACAGTTGGCCCAAGTCAGCTGACTTATTAGCCTCATGGGGCTCGAGCTGAGAGACTAAAAAATTGCTGTGTGACATTTGGTCTCAGGCTGGAGCTTGAGTTCCAGGAACCCTGAGTGGGGGGAGGATCTCAGAGCCAGAACATCTGCACAGCAATTTTTCAGCACCAGAGCCCGAGCCCCGCCAGCCTGAGTCAGCTGACCCCGGCCAGCTGTGGGTTTTTATCCCTGTGTAGATGTACCCTATGTGTCCTTTAGGGCTAACCCAGGCTAAGCACTGGGGATATTTTGCTTATGCCTAGTAATCCCTCCCCCCTACCCTGGCATCCAAACCACATCAAGATACATTTCCTCCTTGTTAGGGGTTTTTATTCCCTTCCCCACTTCTGCTTTGAGCTGCAAACTCAGCTGACGGAAGAAACTCACTTGCAAGACTAATCTGGAGGGGGTGGGGAGGTGAGTAAACAAAGAAGTCTTTTGTCCTCTTTAATGTTCCTCTACGCTCCACACCCAGCAGGAGGGTTTTGGCCAAGGTGTGGTGGCAGTCTCCTGTACTTGCAGATTTATTAGGTTCACCTGTAGGATCTCTGGGCCTGACATGTACAAGGGCTGCCAGCTGTCCCTGCTGATGATGGGCCAGAGTCTGTTTCATGTAAAGAAAACAAAACCCTTCTCCAGAAATCTCGCCCAGCTCAATGTAGTTGTGTGGAGTTGCAGAGTATGCCTCTATTTTTCTCCCTTTGGGTCCCTATTTATTGATCTCAGACACTGACTGATGTGCAGTAACGTTTGGGAGATACCCGGTTTTGGACAAGTGATCATATCTTATATCAGGTAGTCAAGCTTATCCCCGGTGGGCAACAGCCAGCACAGCCTGGGGGTCAGCACTTTGGAGCTTTCTGATACCTTCATGTATTAGCCCTTCCTCTGCTAGTGCTTTGAAGGATTTAATCTTTTATGCTTTGATCCATTTGTGACAGAGGGACCTTGGTATTTTCAAAAACACCAGAGTGACTGTGGGCTTGGCTACACTTGAGAGTTACAGGGTAATAAAGCAGCCCCGGGCGCACTAGCTCACTCCCCGTCCACACTGGCAAGGCACGTAGAGCGCTCTGACTCCGCAGCTCCAGCGCTGCTGGTACTCCACCTCGGCGAGTGGAATAACGTTTGCTGCGCCCCCACTGGAGCTCCACGTCGCCAGTGTGGACGAGATGTTGTATTACTGCGCTGTGATCGGCCTCCAGAAACGTCCCATAATCTCCTTAAGTCAAGTGGCCACTCTTGTCATTGTTTTTGAATCACTGCAGGTATGCGGATATGCCTTTTGAAAGCTCCGTTTCTGACAGCCGGCATGCTTATCTGCTCCAAGACAAAGCAACCATTACTGTGGAATGCTGTGTGTGAGAGAGAAAGGCAGGTGGGGGAGGGTTGGGGAGGGGGGTCTGCTGCTGTCTGAACTTACAAGACAGCATGCTGACATGCTCTCAGCCCCCCAAAAACCCACTCTCTCCCCCCACATACACACAACACACTCCCTGTCACACTCCACCCCACCCCCCCATTTGAAAAGCACGCTGCAGTCACTTGCATGCTGGGATAGCTGCCCATAATGCACTGCTCCCACTGTCGCTGCAAGTGCCGCAAATGTGGCCACGCTAGTGTGCAGTCAGCTGTTAGTGTGGACAGACTGCAGCGCTTTCCCTACTGCGCTGTACGAAGGCGGGTTTAACTCACAGAGCTCTACATCTGCAAGTGTAGCCATGCCCTTTGAAACGTATCTAATTTTCAAAAGCGGAAACAGGGTGCAGTGGGACGTCCAGGGGAAAGAATAACCTGGCTGGCTTTGTTCATTTTTATTTCTGTTAGTTCCTAGCTTGTGGGCGTCCCAGAAGCAGTGAAGGTCGGTGATAGCAATACTACTCTGAGCCCTTCGCCAGCCAGCCCCCAGAGTGGAAAACCAGAGATTTGCTAAGCTTCCCTCATTCAGTGGGTCAGACCCTCACCTCAGCTCTATCTGCTTTGTGATGCTGAGGCAATGGAAAACTGCTGGAAAGCTCCTCAAAGGGCCAGGTGAGGATTCCCCCAGCAGTGAGGATCCTTGGGGAGCACAGAGCCTGCTCCCTCACCTCCATGGAGGGGGCAAAGTGGAGCATATGGCCCTCAGTCTGGGCCTCTGGGACTGCTGTAACTGGCTTACCTTAGCCCTGTCCTTAAACTGTTCTAAGTTACACTGGGGGCTAGTCTGACCCCTGGCTCCCAGGGTCAAGGAGCTAAAAGCCACCTTATTCCACCCCCACCCCTGCTTTCCTCAGGGAAGATCGGGCCCAAGAACTTGCAGCATCAGAAAGCGGGTACCATGTTCAGCTGGATAAAGGTAAATTTCTATTTTATTATATTTGGTGTCAAACTAATGTGTCTCATGAATGAATCCGACTCATACAGTCTCCCTTGAAGCATTGTCCATTTCCCACCCACCCCTCCTCCCATTATGAGACTGTCAACTTCTTTATATTTGTGATGGGTTCCCCGGGGTGCAACCTGGAACTGGGGTACCACTGATCCCTCTGGCATACCAACCTGGGCTCCCTGTCACACTGTCATGCTGTGACAAGCTGCTATCCTCTCCAGGTAATGCACTTACACAGCTATCCATAGGCAAGGACATACCCCGCTGAGTTACATGAATGCTTTTGCCAGCTGCTCATGAACCAACAATAGAGAGGCTCCAGCCAACTCCCCCTAGGTCCTCAGAGCTGTACCGTCTTGCCCTGGTCAGAAGCCTGACCAGTATAAGTTTATTACCCCGTCTGCCCCTCCCTCAATATGGAGAGGACAATGCACCAGCCCATGTTCCTGAGCAGATTTCCCTTTACACTTCAAACCACACATTGTTTTATGTAAAACATATGTTGGGATCATTAAAAGTAAGAAATACAAAATGGAGTCTGTGACTTGTGACTTCAGGATTCAATCCTTGTTTACCTCAGGGGCACTGACTCAGAACTAGCCCCAACTGGTTAGAACTGGATTTTCCCACCTTTGGGCTCCGGACATTCTATCTGTTTTCCCACCCAAATCCCTGAAGGTTCTATTACCTCAGATTTACCTCAGACTTGTTTGGCATGGCCATTCGGAACAGTCCACTTTTTCCCGCCTTGACATCAATAAAGGACTGACTCCTGTGCGAATGAGGCTGCTGTCCACCTGAGCAGCAGCCTGTGCGCGGTATGGGTCTCACCGTGGTTCCGACCATACCGACGAGAGTGACACCTATCCCAAAGACCTTCAACACCTACCTTATCCTGCTGTTCCATCTCCAGAGGGCTTCTCTTCCATGGAGATCACCATTCATCCGTTGGACTCCTCAGAGTTCCTCCTTGACTGCTTTCCACTAGCCCGATA
Organism: Terrapene triunguis; assembly: GCF_002925995.2. Lineage (NCBI taxonomy): Eukaryota > Metazoa > Chordata > Testudines > Emydidae > Terrapene > Terrapene triunguis. The sequence continues at coordinate 1,967,408 of NW_020664725.1, read as the reverse complement.
GTAGATGTCCTGAGCATTGCCACCGCACACAACCCAGCACCTAGACTCAGGAGGAAGACATCTATTTTGTAATAGGATATTT
>NW_020664725.1:1954875-1967316 GCF_002925995.2 Terrapene triunguis | reverse complement strand
ATCTGCTGGCTAGACTAGATGTAAACTACCTTGTGGGTGTTACCCAGGAGCAAACACATTTGAAATACTGGTACATAGTCAATATTCATAACTTTAGATACAAAAGTGATACATGCATGTGTAGTAAGAAGAGAGTCTGAGACATAAGCCCTTGTATCAGAGGCCTGGTATGAGGCAGGACCTGCTCAAAGAATTTGGCAAGAACAGGGCTGATATTTCAGAAATTCACATTCCTAAGAAGTGCTAGTCACAGAGTACTCACACAAACATATCCCAATATCAAGTGGTACCAGAACATCCCAATATCAAGGATGATACAAAAACATTCCCCAAGGATAACAGGAACACACTGACACCTCCTAAAAGATAAGGTCAAGATGACAGTACGTAATAGAGATGGTTTGATCAAACCAACATGTACAAGGCGATGGGTGATATCTAGCCATGTCAGGGGGCAGTAACTAACTATGTCAGAGGGGAAGTACTAACTTGTTTGTATCGGGGTATAATGATGTATCTCAGAGGGAGTATCTTTGTCCGGCCTAGGGAGGAACGGAAAGTCCTGCCGTTCACTGTGCTGGTCCACAGGCACACATGTATTAGTGGTCCGGTAGAGTCTGCGGGATACTAGTACTGTGCTTCGTCGACAATAAACCTGGCTGGATGCCTTTGTCCCTTAATGGATCTTGTGGTCATTGGGCGGTTTGCTCGATGTCTGCCATTCCAGCTGTCTGCACAGGGCTGGGGCGGCACACAAAGGGAACACACAGACATGCAGCCAAACCTCTATCAACATCTAACCTCACTGATGATCCACGACCGCTAATCTGGTCCACTAAACTGCAACTCAATCACAGGGGAGTGAATAAAAAAAAAAATTCAAAGTAAAAAAACAAAATTGAGGGGGTTAGCACCTAAAATTGATAAATGATGCATTTACAGATGGAACTGCCTGAAAACAGTTAACAGTTCATAGAAAAGTTAAATCTGTTTTGCTTTTCATTGTTGTGGAGGTGAAATGGTTCCAAGGTTCAGGCCGACTACGCGCCTACACCTCAGATGCTCATCTGGGTCTTCAGAGCCCACAGGCATGGGCTTTCTGCCAGTATTTTGCTATGACTGCAGCAGCAGAAGGGCAGAGCTGCTCAAGAATGAATGGCTCCTAGGAGCTAACTGGGCTCTTTCAATCTTCAGCAAGGATTCGGTATGAATTTTGGGCAGAGGCTCAGCTCACCTCTTATTTCATCCAGCTCTGTTGCATGTCCCTGTTGAAACGAGCTATTGCTGATGATACTATCCTCACTCTTCACCGATGTCTGGTCTCTTTTCTCTCAGATGAACACGAGTTTTGGGCGTTGGCCTGGGACGAAGGAGACCCCAGGTTCAACTCCCTGCTGTGCCACAGACTCCCTATGTGATCTGAGTCACTCTGTGCTCAGTTCCCCAACTGTAAAATGGGCATGTTGTGAGGATAAGAAGAGCTCTGTGGAGCTTGGAAGCGTGTCTCTCACAACAGCAGAAGTTGATCAGTAAAAGCTATTATCTCCCCCACCTTGTCCTGGGACCAACACGGCTACAACACTGCATAGCATTGAGACTGTCAGGCACGTAGGTACCATAGTAATGGGGCCATGTAAGTGCCATGGACAGGAGTAAATTGGATGCATGCTGATTTGGGCAGTTTCAATCTGATTCCAGGAACTGCCCTTATTCCCCCAGAGAAACTCCTCTCTCTAAATTATCCCTTGAGCTTTCCGTCGAAACACTAGTTTTCCTGAAGCAGACAGGGAAATATTTCCCCTTCTGCTAGGGGGAGCACAGCCCAACTGGCCCAGTGCATTATGGGGAGGTTAATGTGTACTCCCCGACGCATGTGTCATTGGCCACTGTTAGAGGTGGATACGAGATGGACTAATGGTCAAGTCCAATGGAACCTCCCTGTTACAGCTGTCTGTGTGAAGCTCCCTGGGCCAGTCTCATTTCAATGACACTGGTGTAAAAGCAGAATATCAGTGATGTCAGTGGCGCTCCTCCCAAGTCATACCAATGTCACGGGGCTCAGAAGCTGTCGGCCTGTACTTTTTATCCCCCTGCACTGTGCATGGACAATAGCGGGCTGCCTTTTTTGAAAGTGAACAAGTGTAGGGCCAATTCATCCCGATTTGGTGCTTAAATTGCACCTTCAAAATGTGCTTAATGAATCCTGCTTTGTACACTGGGCACTGGACAGACTCTAGCCCGGTGCTCTGCACACAGCCCCAGTCCTGCCGGCCCAACTACCTGTGTGCAGGCATGAAGATGGCTTTTGTGTGTGGGCAGCAGGGGCCCGTGCTATCATGTCAGTGCGAGCTTTGAAGCTGTGGCCCGCACAGCCAGGCTGTTCCGGGACAGCCGCGCTTTCCCCAGGCACAGTCTGTGCCCACCGAAATGACGCCTGAACTTTTTGCACTTGCAGGGAATTGCAGGTACGGATCCTGTGACCAAGGCAGCAAGGGACCTTACCTGTTTCCATCAAAACGGCAAGATTTGCACCCGCCGTTCATTGTGGATGAAAACACATCAAAGCTGCTGCACAAAAGCCTCTTAAAAATCTGGTCCTTATTCGTGTTTGTTTTCCTTCAAAAGTCCAGCTTGACCTGGAGCATCTGGGAGTGGGTGGGAGATTGGCAGATCACTGCCCAGCCTTGCTGAATATTTCCTACTTGCTGCTTCATCAGCAAACCCCATCCTAACGGCAGCACCACCTGGGCAGTAGCAGGAGGAGGCCGCAGTCATTATTCTGCGTTAATAGGCAGCCTGAGCTCCTGCAGTGGCATTTGATTCTGATGCCAGTTCACAGTGTCTCTTTGAATCATCCCTGTCTGACTCCTTGAACACAGGCCTCTGGGTCCGTTTCACATTTGCTCTGTTTTTCCTGGTCTACCTGGAAATTAATGCCATTTTTATTAACAACCCCCAAGTCTCCCCCAGCAGTACGGCACATGGAATTCACACTAAGCAGTCACGCCACATACCACAGTGTATAAATATTCAAACCAATGAATTTTTCAGACAGCTGAGCAGATACAGTCAACAGACAGACAGAGAGAGAGAGAGAGAGAGACTCAGCCTCCCTAGGGATATGATAATAGGCAGAACTGATAGGGATTTACATTCCCGGCATAGACACTGAGAAGCACAGGGGTTTGTATTTCATTCATTTGCCCATACAAATGTCTTGTCACTTGCCATTATACTCCTATTCAGCAGCCTGCAGCTAGTTAGCACATTGCCCTGTTCCTGCCAGTGGTGTCTGGGCGGAGGCCATGGGAGAGTTGCTGTCATTCAGCAGCTGCATGATCAATGCCAGGGCAAGCTCCTGGGCCAAAAACTTGCACCAACCAGCAAGCAAAGCAGGCCAAAGTGTCCCTTGGAAATGGCCATTTCAGCCCGGCCAGGGTGATGTAGGGCTTGTTTTAGACGACCCATCTGATCTCTCTCGCTGAGAGCAGCACTAGCACTGGATCTTAGCAAAGGAAAGGTGTGACATGGGCAGGTCATGGCAGAGTGTGTTCACTCCAATTCACTTGTGTATTAATATAGTTCAAGTATAAGAGTGTATTTGGCATTTAAACTCCATGAAAACTAATAGGACATTGTTTTCACTTAGCTGTATCCTATTGTGGTGTAATAGCCCCATTTACATTGTGTACACCCCTGTAACCAAATAACCCCCCAAAGAAGCCTTGTGAATGCTAGTAAAGGACTTTAGCAGAAAAGTGCTAATTTTAAAGCCCGTGGCCCTTGTGTGTAGTGACCAGAGGTCAGAGACTCAAAGTGCATTCCTCACTCACCTTCACCAGAGGGAAAGCCCACGTGGGTGGAGGCACTGGCAGCTTGCTTTATGTCAGAAGAAGCTATATGCAGGCTTCAAGGAAAGATGCTTCATCTCTGCACCGTTTGGACTCTTACAGGGAAGTGTACTGGATGCAAAGCGGAGATCCCCAAAGACAAGCTGGGTCCCCTGACAAGACTTTTGGGAAAGTGGCAGTTTATTACATCACTGCCACCATTGGGAATTACAAACTGTAACTCGCCAGTGCATACATTTTACCTGCTTGAACCTCTCAATAACTCGCTTCCTTTTCTTAGCAGATAAACCTTTAGTTAGTTTACTATAGAATTGGCTGCCAGCGTTGTCTTTGGTGTAACATCCAGAGTATCAATAGATCTGTGTAAGTGACTGGTCTCTTGGGACTGGGAGCAACCGGATGTGCTGTGATTTTTGGTTAAAGTGACCTTTTATCACAAAGTCCAGGTTGTCTGAGTGGCAAGATATGCTGGAGAGTGGAAGGGGCTGTCTGTGACTCCATGGTAAGGCTGGTATAGTGATCAAAGGTTCTTTTCATTTTACATGGGAAACTGTGTCTCTCCCCTCCCTTACATTCCCCGTGCCTGCCCCACCCATCCCTTGCCCTACACCCTGCAATGAGGTTCAGTAAAATGCAGGGACTAGAGTTGTGTCTGGCACCTGTAAAGGTGGGGAGGGGAGGGGGGGAGATCACTTATGCCCTTCCCACCCTGGCAAAGAGCGGCCACACTCTGACCCGATACATACACTATCATGCACCCAGCTGTTCAGGCTATAAACTGTTCCAAACATTAAACATACTCTTCCAAAAGCAGAGAGGCCAGTGTGGGCGAGCGGTTACAGCATTGCACTGGGACTCAAGAGACCTGGGATCCATTGCTGGCTCTGCTGCCGGATGACCGTGTACATGTCACTTCGCAGCTCTGAGCCTCAGTTTCTCCATCTATGAAATGGGGACAATGATGCTGCTCCCCCTTTGTGAAGTGCTCTGGGATCTAGTGATGAAATGAGCTCTGTAAGAGCTAGAAATTGTTATAGAGCAAACGAATGTAGAGAGCGGCTGGCACACAAGCCATGCTGGCAGGATGCGCAGTTCCAACACACCACCACCTAGCAGGGCAAGGGCCACTTACACAGCAAGGGGCCTATGGTCCATTTCACTCCTATTCCCTAGGCAGCCTTTGTGAGGGGTGGTGGGGGCTACAGAAGCATCCCTTCAGAGGGATGGGGGCCAGGCTGCCTTGGCTTTGCTCTGCAGTGCGGTCTCTAGCATGCTTGGCTGTCCTTCCTCCTGTTCTCTCATGCTCCTGGCAAGCTGGAGATGACTTTGCAATGTGAGAAGGCATCAGCAGAAGCCAGTGGCACACGTGCACTGGCGTTTGTGTGGATGCTCTTGAAAACATGAACCAATGTGATTTGGCGGCAAGTATACAGAGATGTGTCCTGGAGCAGGGAGGGGAAAGTGATTGCTTTATGACTCCCATGAGGGCAGCCTCGCTTCTGGACACCCCAGTTCTGGGAAGATGTTGGTAAGCTGAAAGGGACCCAGCAAAGAGAAACAAGAATGGTCACGTAGCTGGCAGGACTGATTCAGGGGGAAAGCTCAGAAGAATTATATCAGTGTCACGAGGCTAAGTGGGTCCATAATGACTAACGGTGCAAGAACCAGGAAGAGACAAGCACCATTATGGGCGTATGGGACAGATGTGCTGCCCACCCTTCCTGGTGTGAATGTGGCCAACTTTATAACTACAGATGACCTTCATCTCATCATTTGTGTTCCGTGTGGGCTCTCCTTAAAGCTAGCCGTAATCCTCTAGCTTGAGCCGTGCTGCATGGAAAGGGTCCATCTCTATTTGCATGGTAATGAAGTGCTGCTGAAGGTGCTCTCTGGAATGGTTAGCCACACTGCAGAGTGGCTAATGGACATGTCTGGCAAGACTTAGGGGAAATTAATACTTCCAGACAATCTAATCTACTCACATGGTGATGTATGTTTGCAACAGGAAGAGAGATTGTTTGACATAAGCTATTAACAGACAATGAATATGGTCCCTGACACTCTGTGTTAATGAGAAGACTTTGCAGCCAGGAAGTGACCCTTTTGTGAAAGGGCCCTCCAAAGGAGCGGGGGCTGGGGTGGCTGGGGACCACAGACAGATGCTCTTAGATGCCTGATGTGTTGCTCTTTTCTCCAACAGGGGTCAGAGGCAGGGGTCAGAGGCTTTCCCTTCATGCTGGAGATCCAGGTAACCTGGCCATACTCAGTGACTGTGGTGAGTTTCAGCCCCGCTGTGCATTCAGCAGGGTTTGGCCATCTTTCAATGTTAGGATTTTCTCTCTGTTTCAGAAAAATTGCCAATAAAAATAGTTTGATTCAAGCCCCAGTGAACTGGGGTCCAGTGTCTCCAGGGCAGTCACTGGCTGCTTCACTCAGAGCAAACGGAACTTACATCCGAGGCAGAAGAGAAAGGTGAAGGTCCTGGGTCATAAGGCTGACGACGCCTGAGGCAGCGGCGTATTATCGCCTAGGCCAACAAGGCCTAGGCCTAGGGTGGCAAATTTGCCAGGGCGGCAAATTTGCTCTTGCCCCCTCCCCAACTCTGCCCCTTCCCCAAATCCCCGGCCCGCCTCCTCCCCCAGGCGCGCCGCGCTTCCCTCCTTCTACCCCCTCCCAGGCTTGCCGCGCTGGGAAGGAGGGAAAAGCGAGTTGCAGTGCGCTCGGAGGAGGCGGAGCAGAGGTGAGCTAGGGCCCGTGGTCGCGGGGAGTAACGGGGGGCCGGGAACCGCTCCCCGGCCCGCCCCAGCTCACCTCTGCTCCACTGTCGCCGCCATCCCCCGAGCGCGCCGCAACTCCCCTTCTCCCCCCTCCCTCCCAGGCTTGCCTCGTGAAAGCGCTGGGAGGGAGGGAGGAGAAGCGAGTAGCGGCGCGTTCGGGGGATAGCGGAGGTGAGCTGGGGCCGGCGGCACGGGGAGTAACTCTTGGGGGGGGGGGCAGGGAACCACTCCCTGCCCCAGCTCACCCCTGCTCCACTGCCGCCATCCCCCGAGCGCGCCACAACTCCCCTTCTCCCCCCTCCCTCCCCGGCTTGCCGCGGGGGAGCGGAGGTGAGCTGGCGGGGGGGCGGGGGGGCGGCAATGTTTTTGACGGCCTAGGGGCGGCAAATTTGTTAATCCGTCCCTGGGCTGAGGTCTTCTCCGATGCAGTGTCACTCATGAGCTGAGTAGCAAAAGGAAACGAGTGAAGAACCACCAAGCAGCGGTTATTTTGGCACAAGGGCAATGTAACCAGAAGAAACTCAGTTAATCCGAGAAAGAGAATTGAAATGAGATGATTGTGATTAGCATCCTAGGGGATGTGGCCCCATTGCCTGAGTCGTCTGAAACTAGGCTGGACCAAGCCCCAGAGAACAGGCTGTGTGGACAGAGTATACAGCGTAATGAGGATGGATATCCATAAGCACAACCAGGGCCGGCCTTAGGGAAAAAGGTGCCCTGGGCGAACTTGTATTTTGTCGCACTTGACCTCCACTGCTTCCTCAGACTCCCCCCCCCCCCCCCCCCCCCTTGGACCCTGCTGCCTTTCCCCTCATTGCCCTGAGCTCCCTTCTGTGGCCTCACACCCTAGGACCACCCCACTCCTTGCCTCTTGACCATGGCGCCCCCCGACCACAGCGTCACCCATGTTGCCCACCCGTAAGGCCAGCCCTGGGCACAGCACAGCAGCCGCTGCAGGGCTCTCTGCACCCTAATATGCCCTGTCAAAGGCACTTGCTTGGGGGGGCGGGCGGTGAAAGCCTTCCCCAGCCAATAGCCCTATAGGCAGTTTGCAGGGAGCCAGAGGGCTCTGCAGAGAAATGGAGCAGACTGCAGCTGCCTTCAGTTCTGAATACAGAAGAGTAGCCCCGTAGAGCCACTTGGCTCAAGATGGAGCGTTGCATGCTGGGCCCCTCACCGCCGCATTCAGAATGAGGGATGCCATGAGCCACAGTCTAGGATATTGTGGGACATGGTTAGCTCCTGCTATGGCTGCTCCGTAGCCCCACCCTTTTCAGCCACACCCTTAACCACTCTTTAATATACCTTATGTTTTGAGGGAGAGGGATACGCTCAGTTCCAGGCACAGAATCCTTCCCAGGAGTTAGCTCCGTGGAATCAATGTAATGACACTGCTGTCTCTAGCAGTCGGGTCACTCAGGGGGGATGTTGGTAATGGCCAACATCATTTTTGCCGTAATGTTGGGTTCCTTTCAATGCTGATAAGGAGATAAAATTCTTGCTCACGTTGGGGGAATCTCAAGTGGAAGTTAATAGTAAAGGTACAAACTCATTAATACGGAAGTGCAGTGAGCGCCCAGGTTCTGGGCAGCACGGCTCCAGCAGCAGAGATGCATTTGTAAATTCTCCCCTCAGTAAGTTTGACAGATTGAATAGCGATGCCGATCTCAGCTCTGTTTTATACTCTCTAAGAATTACTGCTCCCAGCCCTCCCTCTGGCTGGGAGAGATAAGGCCTGTAAAGAACTCGTGGTGCTGATAAATAGCAATGAACTGGGGTTTGCTGTTATTTTTCCTGCTTTGGAGTCTTCAGTTCCTTTGCTTTAGGTTTTTCTGAAATATTTTTTTCTAATAAATGTTCTTAGCAGAGCTCCGTAAAAAAACGTTGTCTCCTTAAGAATAAAGCTGGGAGGATTTTAACTTTAAATGTCAGTCTGGAGGCTCTTTTGTTCTTTTGAGATTAACTTTTTAATTAGAAACTGCTAGGAAAGCTGGCCTTGAACTTGCTTTCCCTTGTAGCAACGAGCCACCAGCCCCAGCCTGCGGCTGGCACCTCTTCTTTCAGCTCTGGCTTGCAGGACATTTATCTCAATGCTCAGCCTCAATATTCTCCAGCTTAAATTCATCTCCGTTCTCCTGGACTCCCCCTTTTATCCATCTACGTATCTCCTCTCAGCCCCTGCAGCTTACGCCCTTTGGGTTCCTGGCTTTCCCACTCCCTGGCAGGGACGGAGGCATGGATGTATTCAGGCTGGCTGAAACTCAGTACAGAGAAAACAGAGATGATACTGGCTAGCAGGGGGAATAGCTTGGTGGTGACTAAGTGCCAAATTCTGTGCCCATTGAGGGCAGTGGAAAGACTCCCATTGACTTCCCTGGGCATTGGATTGGACCTTAAAGGGGGAGGGGAAAGCCAGTGATCCAAGTATTGGGGGGAGTATGTCCAGGACCTGCCAAAGAGGCCCTGCGTGTAGGGACCTTCGGTCTCTGTAACATACGGCAGCACTGCTCAGTCCCCAAACGGTAGCTATGGAAAGACCCAGCTGAGTTCCCAAGCACGGTCCTGTAGCACCCACAGGCAGATAAGGAATTCCCAAACCAAGCCCTGATCCCAAAGGTGGAGTAAGATTTATTGGGGCCTTGGACACAAAGAACATTTGCCCACCCCTCACACCCTGGGGACCGGGGGGCCAGAATCAGGGATGCGGGGTCAGAGGGGCCATGCCCCACTTTTTAACATTGGCATAGTAGCCTCAGGCAGGTGCGGAGCAGCAGCCATATTGCACCCCCAAACTGCCAACCTCGGGTCAGAGGCAACAGGAGGAGCAGTGCGGCACAAAGTCCATGCAGCAGTGGGGACAGCCTGGCACCAGGAGCGGGAGAGACCCAGCATGTGGGGGGGGGCAGCCTGGCAGTAGGGGGAGGCGGGCCAGTAGCAGTGGGACCTGCCCGACTCCTCACTGCCTGTGACCTTCCCAGAGCTCCCCATAGGGTGACCAGATAGAAGTGTGAAAAATTGGGATGGCAGTGGGGGGTAATAGGCCCCGAATAGCCAAAGCCTTGAATTTCGGGACTGTCCCTATAGAAGCAGGACATCTGGTCACTCTGCTCCCTACCACCTCCCAGCCGGGGCAGGACCTCCTCTCCCTGCTGGACTGGAGCCCCTGCCCCGGGGTCCCACCGGCAGCCGCATGCCCCAGGGGGGAGGGGACACGGGCCAGAGGCTGCTCTCTGGCACCCCGGCCGGTCTCTGCCCAAAGCAGGCGGAGCATCCGGGGCTTCCTGCAGCAGCCCAGGCTCCCTGGGCGGCTCTCACCACTGCCCAGCTCCAGTTCCTGGCCCAGCCAGGGGGTGGGGCCTCCGGGAGAAGAGGATCAGGGGTCATGGCCACCGTTCCGGCACCCCCCTCCCCACTTTTACCCAGGTTCCAGTGCTCCTGCGGGAGGCCCTAGGCACGGCCGCGTAGGCTCGTGCGTGAATCCACCACTGCCTGATCCACATACCCAGCTGCTGCTGGCTCCTTCCTGACTCCCTCCCAGTAAAACCAGAGCGGGAAGTCTGCTGTCTCCATGAGCTGGTGAGTACAGCTGATAGGCCCTACATATAGAGGACTCCCCACGGGATGGGGGAGCAGGCAGATACGGTGTTGGACCATGGAAGAGCTTAGCCAGACTGTGAACGCTTCAGACAGCCTATGGAGAATGGCTGCTATCAGCAAGGCATGCAAGGGCATGTGACCAGACCACATGATACTAAATTCCATTTTGGTACCTGTATTTTTCCAGAAACTGGGCTGGAAACGTAGCTACATACTCCTAACCCCTAATCTCTGGCATTTTTTACATTACAGTTTAGGAGCCAGAGGGAAAGTGGCGGTGACTACCAGTGGCAACAGGGTGCACACAACCCCCTCAGTCCAGCTGCATACGACACACGGACAGAAGTCCCCTGAGTAGCTAGTACCACTAGAGCCTGTGCCAACTGACATCTGTCCGCATAGGGGATGTGCTGTGCACAGCCCATTCACTCACCAATTCTCCCATCAGCGCAGTGCAGAGGCAGAATCCAGCCTTTGACAGCTGGACCCGGAAGATGAAGATGGGGATGTGATGGACAGAAGCTGCCTGGAAATGTAGCTCCTCCTTGTCTCCTCACGGCAGGTGGCTGCTGTTTGTAAAAGCCTAAAGTGATAAATTACAAAGCCTGGGGCTGGGGGGCAGCATTAGAAGAGGGCTGGTTTCATATCCCAATACAGCTATGTGGCCATTCTTCCACACGCTGTTAAACGACTTTCTGGGTTGCCACTTTCATTGCTCCATTTCCGCCAGGGGGAATGCATGGAGCAGAGCCATCCACCCAGGGCACCAGGCTGTCATGACAGCAATCTGCATCCAGATGACACCACTGTAATATGTGCTAATTATGCACCAGCCGGCCTCAGCCTGGGCAAGACGGGGAAATGATAAAAGTCAACAGTTGATCTTTAAAATTTTAATGAAGTGGAAATAATGTCTGAGAGAGCATGTGAGAGCAGGGAGCAGGAGAGCTGCTCTTCAGTCTAAACAGATTAAAAAACTCCCGGGGATCAAGGCAGATTAACATGTCCAGTGCTAACACTAGTGGCCCTGAGTGATGTTTGGGAAGGGGGCTGTGCAAACCATCTCACAAGAGAAACTAACCTCCTCTCTGGAAGCCCTGAGCAAACAAACACTAATCGCAGAATAAAGGGACAATTACCTGCGATGGCTGCAGTAATGAATCTACTAACAAGAATACACCCTCCTGGCTGCTGCCATCCAGCTCCCAGGCTCTCTCTGTTTGCCGAGCTGATTAACAGGAACAAATCGGGGAGATTATTACCAGGAACAAGCACAGCTCTTTGTCTGGAGTCCCCTGGTTTGAGCGCAACAGAAGGAAGCCAAGCTTGCTCCAGAATTGCATTTCTGCCGCGACTCTCGTCAGGTGACTCCTTGTCTCCCGTAGGAGATGGGTTTGCTGAAGTGACTGAAAGTGACCAGCCTCTTTCAAAAGCCAGAGCATGACTGCAGCCCCTTCGCTCACCTTCCCCTTAGCACCCTGTACGTTAAACGGCCAGGGCCTGATTCTGACCTGGGTTACTGATGTCAATCCACTGGCATTGCTCCTGAGCTGTACCTGTGTCAGCGAGAGGCGTTTGCTGTCAAAGCTAAGGAAGCCTATGCCCCTTTGGTTAGGCAAAACTTCCCCACTCCTGCTCATAAGATGCATCATTGCTTCTCTCAGAGCTGTGCGCCGTGCAGGGCCTGCATGCATCAGCCCCACACAGAATACAGTACAGCAATCCAGCCTTGAGTCCCAAGGCCCTGGATCACTGTGACAAGGGCTCCATCTGACAGACGGCATCTCCCTCCCCCTGCCCAGGGCAGACGGAGAACAGACTCTGGCCTACCAACTCTGCCTGGGACCACAAGAGCAAACAGGTTCCTTACCCAAGGGTGGTAAGCCCTGCCCCCCCCCCCCGTCCCATCACCCCAACCAAGCGGGCAGCCACCATCTCTACCACCCACTTCTCCCAACCAACCAGCTTCACCTCTGTCCCATCTGGGCTAAGTCTCAGCCAGCGGGCTCCAGCCCAGGTCTTAGTCCCAGCCAGGCACTTGGGAAGCACAGACCTGCCCAGCACTGGGGAATGGGGATTCCTCTCACCAAGAGCTTTGCTATCATTTTCAAAAGAGAGGATGCTAGTCTGGTCTAACCCACTGTGGAGAGAAACCAGGCTGGTGCGCATTAAAGTGCCTGCCTCTTTAATCCACTCCTTTAGCCCAGCCTCAGATT
>NW_020664725.1:1927179-1954865 GCF_002925995.2 Terrapene triunguis | reverse complement strand
TAAAGTGCCTGCCTCTTTAATCCACTCCTTTAGCCCAGCCTCAGATTGCCCTCGGAATGGGAGTTAGGGTCCCTGGCCTGCATGGATCCAGTTCACAGCTGGTCTCTTTTAAAGACGGGTTAACATCTGCACCTTCCAGTCCTGTGACCCGCCGCCCCTGCCAGGGACAGCAGGCATGCATGCCAGTACTCACCAACATGCTCAGCCTGAGGCTCGGGTCCCCACAGCACAACTGGGCTTTCACACCCATTCACACAACAATAAAGACTTTCAGCTCCTTATTGTAAGACCATTTGCCTTCCCCGCGAGCTGCTGCCACCTCCCACAAACATTCCTTTCCAAGTTGCATAGTGGCTTTTCATATTTCGCAACCCTCAGAAAGCCCCAGATGATGGCTGGCAAAGCCAAGGCTGCACGTTGTACCTGTGAGCTGCAGAAAACAAAGTTGCCTGGTGCTATAGGGGTTCATGAGCCATTGTCTCCGGGAGGAAATTAGACCAGTGTGCATTGAAAGGATTCACCATGCGGAGAAAGGATTCAGTGAGTTTCCTTACACCATGGCCAAGCAACCTCAAGCTGACCCATATTCTGGGCCTGATTCTGTGTTAGCTTGCACTGGTGCAAATCAAGTGTAACTCTCTGGAAGCCAACAGAGCTACCCCAGTGCACAACCAGTGGAAGTGAAAGGAGAGTCAGACCCAAATCTGTGTGTGAACAATGCCACTCATGCACTGCTGTGGAAGTGATCATAATCATTGTGATTTGAGGGCTATAGCCTCTCAAGCGGATAAAGCATCTAAGTTGCTGCATGTGCTATGAACCCTGCTATTATAGCATGAAATCAAACACGGAGAGTGATAGAAGGCCCGTGAACTGAAATCAACCGTACAAGAACCGAGTACAATGGGCCGTGTTTGAATTGCACTGAATAGAATGTAAGTTACAATACTTTCAGTAATCTGGATAAACAGCGATAAGAGCGGAGAAAATAAGCCCCATTTAAAGTGGGGAGAAGAGAGAGCGACTGAAGCAAATGTAATAAACCGTGATCCATCTGCATTGGAGACCGTAATCAAAGTGAGCTGGAGGAATGTGATGGAGATAAACTGCAATCAAAGAGGGCTGAATGCACGGAGAGGGAATTGAGGTGGGGAGAGAGAACCAGGCTGAATACATCTTTTAGAATAAACCTCATTCAGCCGGAGCTCATTAAATCTCACTTGCTATAAGTGTGACGCCTGGAACAGCTATGAAGTGGGGGTCGTGGGGGGAAATCGCAGCCAGCAACGGAGATTGAACTGAAACAAACAATCACAGAGCTGCTGATTACATGGGGCTGAGAGCAGATGAGGAGCCCTGCAAAGGACAGAGTGGGAGAGGAGGGAGATGAAGGCAAGATTATCTGCAATTTGATTTTATTAGCCTCATCCAGAAAGTGTTTCCAGCTCCTGACGGCGGGACTCACTCTGCCCTGCAAAGCCAGAGCCCTTAGCAACTCCATTCAGGATCTCTGTCCCCATGGCCTGGCCCTGCGCTGAGCTGGAATAATGGATGGGAATCTCTCAGGTTCTCAACATTGCATGTGTGGATTTTTTAACTGAAATCTCAAGCACTAAATTAGAGCTGGAGAATTTGATTCCCCAAATGTGCTTTTGTTTTACCCTTTTCTTCCAAATCTCTCGTCCTTCCCATCTCTCCTCCTGGGCTGCAGCTTTGCCATCCTAGGGCCTCGGGGGCGGGGGGGGGGGGGGGGGCTTTCAGAAATTAGATGTAGGGAACCCAACTGTAACTACATATATCGTGTAATGCAGGAGAGGGAAGTGCTCAGCATTCTTGGGCACAAGATGTGCCCCTCTCCAAACATTACTGCCCTATGGAGAAGGGTCTCCAGCAGAATAATGTGCACTCTGGGCACCAATCTCACACCTACTATTAAATCTGACACTTGAGGTTTCGGCCCTAGGTAGACTAGGCGCAGCCTCAGCTCTGTGAAGGCGGAAGGCATTTCTGCATGCAGAGTGTTTGCAGAATTGCCTCCTGCTGCTGCCCACTGAAATAATAATGCTTAGCTCTTTGGGAAGCCACCCCCTGTACCAATCAAAGCATTCTATAAAGTCAGGTCAATATCATTATCCCCGCACTTGGGGGCGGGGACCTGCGGCACAGACAGGGGAAGTGACTAGCCCAGGCTCATGCAGGAAGTCTGTGGTGGGCTCATTCCCACTCCCTTCGTTCCTGCCCCATGCTCTCATTTTCCACTAACATGCTAGAGATCAAACCGACCAACAGGAACAATTGGGGCAACAGCAAATCTGAAACGAATATTGCAGAATAGTCACAGAAAGTGACATTAAGAATTTTCACTTGCACCACAAACCTAACTGAAAGAGTTCATCCCATCAGACAGAAACATACTGTGTGGCCTCTGCATCTTCCGTTTCAAATACTGAAATTTCCCAGTGAACAGCGATCAGCAGCCCAAGGACAACCCACCCAAAAGGCTTGGCAAATATTTCTGAATACAGAATCAATTCAGAGAAATTGACCCCTGTTTACAGACAATTCTCAAAGACAGCAAGAGGTGACATTTCTCAGAGAACTCATTCACTATGGATTATTCACCAGGCTCTAATCAGACCTCTCCGGGGCAGCTTAACCTACAAGAGACAAACGCAGAGATGGCACAGACCCAAAAGATTCATTGATTCCAAGGCCAAAAGGAACCATTGTGATCATCTAGTCTGACCTCCTGTATAGCACCCGCCAGAGACCTGCCACACAATAATTCCCAGAGCAGATCTTTTAGAAAAACATCCCATCTTGCTTTAAAAATCATCAGTGATGGAGAATCCACCAGGACCCTTGGTAAATTGTTCCAGTGGTTAATTACCCTCACTGTCAAAAATGTACGCCTTATTTCCAATCTGAATTTGTCTAGCTTTAACTTCCAGCGATTGGACTGTGTTAAACCTTTTCCTGCTAGCTTGAGGAGCCCATTATTAAATATTTGTTCCCCATGTAGGTACTTATAGACTGTGATCAAGTCACCCATCAATCTTCTGTTTGTTGAACTAAATAGATTGAACTCTTTGAGTCTATCACTAAAGGCGTTGTGACGGGTTATCACTCCCAGGGTGCAGTCTGGGAGCTGTTGGGACCCCTGTGCCCCCTAACAATTCAGCTGGGTTGGTCTCTCACACTGCTCTGCTGGTGATTCAGCCAGCCTCTCCAGGCACTATCATCCAACACTACAGCAGGTGGCACCACTCACCCAACTGAGTTACCTGAGTGCTTTATCTAAGCCATCCATGGGTAAACAGGAGGCCCCCAGGTGACTTCCCAGCTCCCCATCCTTACACCCCTACTGGAGTATAAACCCAGTATTATACCATCTTGCACTGCACAGGGATCTGTACGATGCAAGTTCATTAATTAATTCACTCCCCCCTCGATGTGGGGAAGATACACAACAGCCTTTCTTTACAGAGCTAGGATTCCCAAACACTTCACTCAAAAACCACTGGCTAAGATAAAACATAAAACAAGTTTATTAAGTGCAGAAAGATAGATTTTAAGTGATTATAAGTGATAGCAAACAGATCAAAGCAGATTACCTGGCAAATAAACAAAAACGCAAACTAAGCCTAATACACTGGATAGATGGGGGTTGATTTAGCCATTTCTCACCCTGACTGATGATACAACGGGGCTTGCAGATTCTTAAGGCATAAGCTGCATCTGCCTTGCAGCTTGGGTTCCCACCCCCCATTCCAAGTCATATATCTTTCAGAGCTTCTTTCAGGTGTTGAGTTGTGGGGGAGTGAAAACAAATTATGGTGTCACTCCCCACGTTATATAGTCTCTCCATATGGCGGGATCCCTTTGTTCCAAGCTAAGTTTCCAGCCCAGTTTCTGGAAAAATACAGGTACCAAAATGGAATTTAGTATCATGTGGTCTGGTCATATGCCTTTGCATGCCTTGCTGATAGCAGCCATTCTCCATAGGCTGTCTGAAGCGTTCACAGGCTGGCTAAGCTCTTCCATGGTCCATTGTCTTTGTTGATGGGCCATCAACATTAGCGCTTTCATTGCTGTACCTGAAAGGCTAGCTGGGGGTGTTTTCGACTTCACATATTTCAGTAGCACATACATAGCAAAACTTTATAACTTCACATACAACGATAACATATACAATCCAACAGGATATTAATGTTCAACAGATCAAGACTTTTAGAATGATACCTTACAAGGCATACTTTGTACAAGATGCCACTTAATTATATCATGATCATACCATAATCATATTGCTATGGTGAATGTGGAGTGCTGGAGTGTCACAGGCATGTTTTCTAATCCTTAAGTTATTCTGGTGGCTCTCCTCTGAACCTGCTCCAACCTAACAGCATCTTTTTTGAATTGTGGGCACCAGATCTGGACTCAGTGTTCCATCAGTGTTTGCACCAGTGCCAAATACAGCAGTAAAACAACCTCTCTGCTCCTACTCGAGATTCCCCTGTTTATGCATCCCAGGTTCACATCAGCTCTTTTGGCCACAGTGTCACTCTAGGAGCTCAAGTTCAGCGTATTATCCACCACAACCCCCAACTCTTTGTCAGTCACTGCTTCCCAGGATAGAGTCCCCCATCCTGTCATGTACAGCCTACATTCTTTGGTCCCAGATGTATAACTTTACATTTAGCCATATTAAAATGTATATTGTTTGCTTGCACCCAGTTTACCAAGTGATCCAGATCACCTGACATTTACCCCTCCTCCAATTTTTTACACTCTGCCACAGGGATTCTCTGGTGTGCCCATCAGCACAGAGCCCCAGTGAGGAGGTCTGGGGGTGGTACCCTGGGGTGGATACCAGGGAGGTTTGGACAGGAATCTGGATCCCAGTGTAAGTGGAGCTATAAGGCTCTAGTGACTCTACTCATTCCCTGGTTCTGCTGTCCAGTGAGGCCCCTCTGGCCCGAGCGATTCACCAGAAGTCCAGGGCTTGCAGGGTTGCTACCATTAAGATGAGAAACTGGCGATACAGGTCAGGTCTGTTCTTGGTATGATTCTGTTTATTCATAAAAAACATGCACAAAATCCTGTTTCCCTGAACACAGTAGAAACAAGTGGCAGCAGGCAGAAATCCCCAAGTCTGCTCTTCCAGTGAGCTCTGTGCCCAACAAGGGCTGTCTCTTTGCTTCCTTTCAGGGTCACACTCCCAACATCTGCTGGCTTTCTCTGCCCAACACACACAACCTACAGCCAGTATCCTGGCACGTGGGTTTGCAGCCAGGGAAACCCCTGTTAATCTACCTGCCATGGGACCTAGCCCAGATCCTCAAAGATATTTAGGCATCTAACTCCCAGAGAAATCAATGGGCCCAAGTGCCTTGGGCAGTCACCCCAAAGCCCCCAGCTGCTTTTACTATATAAAAGAGCTTGATTGTGCCTTCTGTTGAGCCTGAGGGCTGGTCTATACTTACCGGGTAGTTCGACGGCTGGCAATCGAAGTTCCGGGTTCGATTTATCGCGTCTGGTCTGGACGCGATAAATCGAACCAGGAAGTGCTCGCCGTTGACTGCGGTACTCCAGCTCAACGAGAGGAGTACCGCGGAGTCGACGGGGGAGCCTGCCTGCCGTGTGTGGACCGCGTCTGAACCGCGGTACGTTCGAAGTAAGGTATGTCGACTTCAGCTACGTTATTCACGTAGCTGAAGTTGCGTACCTTACTTCGACTTGGGGGGTTAGTGTAGACCAGGCCTGAGATTGCTTGACAGTCACTCGCTTTAAAGAAGTCTGCAGCTGTCTTTGGAATCAAGAGTGTGGTAGCCATGTCAGTCCCAGGATATTAGAGAGACAAGGTGGGTGAGGTAACATTTTTATTGGACCAACTTCTGCTGGTGAGCTAGACAAGCTTTCGAGCCACACAGAGCTCTTCCTCTGGGCTGGGCTTGAGGAAGAGCTCTGTGTAGTGTGAAAGCTTGTCTCTCTCACCAACATAAGCTGGTCCAATAAAAGCTATTACCTCACCCCCCGGTCTCTTTGGAATCAAGACTCACCTGAAGGCTTCCATTAGCTCCTTTCTGCCTCACAGCCCCGTGAGAGTATTCAGAACAGCGCTAGCTGTGGCAGAGGAAACTCTGGAGAGACCAGCAAATTCAAACTGTCGGCTTTTGGCCACTACCAATCTGAGCTGGAGTGAAACTGGCGAAAGGCTGTCTAACTTCAGAGCGATGAGCTACAGAAATTGTATAACACAGACAACGTGTGAAACTCCCCAACTGCTGCCCCTGCTCCATTTAATATTCCAGCGGAACGTCGCTGCTCATTTAAATTATTGTGGAGAATAATTGTTTTGATAATTGTTTGATAACCTGTTATTTTCAGGTAATTTATTTCCCACTTTTTCCGCCTGATGGATGCGCCTGCGTCCCTGAGCGCCCCAAGCTGCAGCAGGAGCGATGGAAAGGCTTTGTGTTATTCTGGAATTAATATTTATTTGGTTTCTTTACTTACCCAAGAACAAGAGAGAGTATGAATAATACATAGGCCCAAAGATGCCCAGATAGGAGGCTTTACATTCTGAATGCCGGCAGGATCCAGGGGACGTGGGAGAAAGTGAGGCGCACTGGCGGGCATCACACAAGCAAATGGGAATCTAGGGCAAAAGGTGGACTTGGCTCATGGCCAAGGTATTATAGGTACTGTATTGTGACAGGTTGGATCACAGAACCCCCCTTGGGAGCTGCCACCTGATGTGCCAAGACTACTTCTGCGCCTGCCTTCCTGCCCTGTCAGCTTAGGACTTCAGTGCCCTGCCTGGTTTGAGCCAGACTCACTAGCCTGCTGCAAACCCAGACCCAGGTCTGAACCACATCCCCTAACAGCTGTAGGCTTACCTGAAAGCAGCTAACAGAAGTGTTCCTGCCTTTAACACTTAGATGCCCAACTCCCAATGGGGTCTAAACCCAAATAAATCCGTTTTACCCTGAATAAAGCTTATACAGGTTAAACTCATAAATTGTTTGCCCTCTATAACACTGATAGAGAGATATGCACAGCGGTTTGCCCACCCATGTATTAACACATACTCTGTAATACATATGTATTAACACACATAAAAAAGTGATTTTATTAAATACATAAAGTAGGATTTAAGTGGTTCCAAGTAGTGACAGACAGAACAAAGTAAGTTACCAAGCAAAATAAAATAAAACACGCAAATCTATGTCTAATCAAAACTGAATACAAATAATCTCACCCTCAGAGATGCTTCAGTAAGTTTTTTCCTCAAACTGGACACCTTCAGGCCTGGGCACAATTTTTTCCCCTGGTACAGCTCTTGTTCCAGCTCAGGTGGTAGCTAGGGGATTCTTCATGATGACTCTCCCTTTGTTCTGTTCCACCCATTTATATATCTTTTGCATAAGGCGGGAATCCTTTGTCCCTCTCTGGGTTCCCACCCCCTCTTTCTCAATGGAAAGACACCAGGTTAAAGATGGATTCCAGTTCAGGTGACATGATCACATGTCACTGTAAGACTTCAAGCCTTCATTCCTCCCAGCCTGACTCACAGGAAGGCTTGCCTGCAAATAGAGCCATCCACAGTCAATTGTCCTGGTTGATGGGAGCCATCAAGATTCCAAACCATCATTAATGGCCCACACTTTGCATAATTACAATAGGCCCTCAGAGTTATATTTCATATTTCTAGTTTCAGATACAAGAGTGGTACATTTATACAAATAGGATGACCACACTCAGTAGATTATAAGCTTTGTAATGATACCTTACAAGAGACCTTTTGCATGAAGCATATTCCAGTTACATTATATTCACTCATTAGCATATATTTATAAAATCATATAGAGTGCAACATCAAAGGTATTATAGGTAAAATAGAAATGGAGTCATTATGGGTCTTGGGGAGGGAAAGGGGGAGACATTCAAATGGACACAGAGGCATAATCCCAGAGCCATGAGAAAGGGAATTGATGTGTGGAGCTCCCGGCCCCCCCACGGAGAGCTGTGCTGGCTAGTGAGGGGCCCGCTGATGGCTGTATGGAGTGTTTGTCATGGCAGAAGGTCACGTGATGCCAGACAGTTCCTAGGTAGTGTAACGGCCCAGAGAGGAAAGCCAAGGAGCACCCCTGGCAGCAGCGCAGGAACCTGGTGGTGGCGGCTGTGAAAACCAGCTCTACAGACTGGGAGCTTACAGATGAGAAGGGGCCAGCCCTGGTGCTCCTGTGTTTTTCCCAAAGATAAAGGCGACTCCAGCTCCAGCCACCCCCTGTGGCTATGATAGTTAGAATAAGGTAAATGTACCACTGAAATGTACAGTCCTATGGAGAACAGTCCTCTCTCTCTCTCTCTCTCTCTCTCTCTCACACACACACACACACACACACACACACTCCTCTGAGGCTCTCCCTCAGAACAGCCAGGCAGTGCTTGCAGGGAGCTGGTCTTCATGCCTCCTTTTCCCCCAGAAATGAGTGCTAAATGCCAATCCTTCATCTTTTTCTATTGTACTCAGGGTCTGGGATATTCCACACTTCTATAGCTGCGGAACGTGCTGCAGAATCCACCACTTGCCACAGATTTAATAAATCATTTAATCAGAATCTCTGCTGTCATTAAAAAGAAATTACACTTTTAGACCCTGAGGTTACAAACTATTCTAAACACGATGGAGCTTAAACAATGTAGCATCGTCTGCCTGAGTCTGTAGAAAGCCTGAAACAATAGCTCTGAGAGACACGAGCTGCCCCGCTCAATCTCAGTTGAGTGTTGATTCTGAAGCATAATGATGTCACTTTCACTGTCAACACTGTGAACCGTTTCACTGCTGATCATTTCAGCAGAAACGTGTTGACTTCACAGTCAGTCTGCCTCCCCTGGGCCAGAAGCCCCGCCTCCCACCCAGCTGCCAAAGCCTCCAGCTTCCCTGTCACCACACAACTGCAACAATGCAGCTCTGTCGTGTGAGTACAGCTGTCACAGAAGACAAGGTGGGTGAGATAATAGCTTTTATTGGACACACCTTGTCTCTAATATCCTGGGTCCAACACAGCTACACTGCAAACAGCGGTCACAGAAAACAGTTCTGTGCTGTGTCCAGTTCTGGTGCCCACAATTCGAGAAGGATGATCATAAATTGGAGAGGGTTTAGAGAAGAGCCACAAGAATAATTAAAGAATTAGAAAACCTGCCTTGTAGTGATAGACTCAAAGAGCTCAATCGATGTATCTTAACAAAGAGAAGGTTAAGGGGTGACATGATCACTGTTTATAAGTATCTACATGGGGAACAAATATTTAATAATGGGCTCTTCAATCTAGCAGAGGAAGGTCTAACACGAGCCAATGGCTGGAAGTTGAAACTAGACAAATTCAGACTGGGAATAAGACCTACATTTTCGACAATGAGGGTAATTAACCACTGGAACAATTTACCAAGGGACATGGTGGATTCTCCATCACTGACCATTTTAAAATCAAGATTGGATGTTTTTCTAGATCTGCTCTAGGAATTATTTTGGGGTCAGTTCCCTGGCCTGTGTTATACAGAAGGTCAGACTAGATGATCATAATGGCCCCAGCTGGCCTTGGAATCTATGAATCTACGAATCAGAACTCACAAGCCTCTACTTCAGAAACAAAAGGCCTCTAATGAGCAGAGCAAGTGAACAGCCTGGATACGAAACTGCATACAGCACCTGCACTGTTTTGTGGGGCTCTTCCAGGGCCCAATCCGGTGTACACAGACCCAACGGCATGTCTGGTGTCTCACCATTGTGGGACAGATGTTTGGTTCAGGCCAGGCTGGCTTGTAGTTTAATGGCACAACATACCTGTGTGTGACCCTCATCTGCTCACTGTTTCTCATCAGCGCGGACTCTGGAATTAGTTGGTTAATGCAGCTGCCAATGTCATGAGATAAAGGGCTGAAGCATACAGACATTTCTTATCAGCCCCTGATCGGACGCTGGCTTGTCTGTAAGTGTTCAGTAATGTGTTCCAATTGTACGCGGCACGCTGGTGATAGGCTTGTCAGCTTACTCCAAGGAGGGGCTGTGTGTACCCTTCAATTGACAGTGACATCCCACTTCCTCTCACTCGCTCCTTTGAAATGGAGAAGCAGAGCGGTTGCTTCTCTAATAAATCACCCTGCCTCCGGCCAGCAGAGCTCTCTGCTGATCCCTAGGCCAATCCCATGGGCTGGCTGTCCAGGGGACTGTGCCTTGAGGGGAAGGAATCCTGGGAACAAGTAAGGCCAAGGCAGAGGAAGTGATGGAGATGGGCAGATGGGAAAGATTTACACCCACAAACAGATCTACGAGGATTCATCAGAGACAGTTAATGCTGTGAAAACAGGGGGCAGATGGACGTTTGTGACCGACAGACACACCAACAAACAGCTGGGGAATGTGGCCCTGAGCCCCTGTCACGGAGAGCATGGGAATGGCATCAGGCTCCCCTGGGAATCATAGAATCATAGGACTGGAAGGGACCTCGAGAGGTCATCTACTTCAGTCTCCTGCACTCATGGCAGGACTAAGTATTATCTAGATCAGTGGTGGGCAACCTGCGGACAGCTGCCTGCCACTTCCCGCAGCTCCCACTGGCCGGCAACAGTGAACCATGGCCACGGAGAGCTGCAGGGGGCCATGCCTGTGGATGGTCAACATCAGCAAAATGTCTTGTGGGCCACTATCAGATTACCCCGTTGGGCCGCAGGTTGCCCACCACTGATCTAGACCATCCCTGATAGGTGTTTGTCTAACCTGCTCTTAAAAATATCCAAAGATGGAGATTCCACAACCTCCCTAGGCAATTTAGAATCATAGAATCATAGACTTTAAGGTCAGAAGGGACCATTATGATCATCTAGTCTGACCTCCTGCACAATGCAGGCCACAGAATCTCACCCACCCACTCCTGTATCAAACCTGTGTCTGAGCCATTGAAGTCCTCAAATCATGGTTTAAAGACTTCAAGGTGCAGAGAATCTTCCAGCAAGTGACCCATGCCTCACGCTGCAGAGGAAGGAGAAAAAAACCCAGGGCTTCTGCCAATCTGCCCTGGAAGAAAATTCCTTCCTGACCCCAAATATGGCGATCAGCTAAACCCTGAGCATGTGGGCAAGACTCACCAGCCAGAAACCCAGGAAAGAATTCTCTGTAGTAACTCAGATCCCACCCCATCTAACATCCTATCACAAGCCATTGGGCATATTTACCGCTAGTAGTCAAAGACGAATTAATTGCCAAAATTAGGCTATCCCATTATACCATCCCCTCCATAAACTTATCAAGCTTAGTCTTGAAGCCAGATATGTCTTTTGCCCTCACTACTCCCCTTGGAAGGCTGTTCCAGAACTTCACTCCTCTGATGGTTAGAAACCTTCGTCTGATTTCAAGTCTAAACTTCCTGATAGCCAGTTTATATCCATTTGTTCTTGTGTCCACACTGGGACTGAGCTTAAATAATTCTTCTCCCTCCCTGGTATTTATTCCTCTGATATATTTATAGAGAGCAATCATATCTTCCCTCAGCCTTCTTTTGGTTAGGCTAAACAAGCCAAACTCTTTGAATCTCCTTTCATATGACAGGTTTTCCATTCCTCGGATCATCCTAGTAGCCCTTCTCTGTACCTGTTCCAGTTTGAATTCATCCTTCTTAAACATGGGAGACCAGAACTGCACACAGTATTCCAGATGAGGTCTCACCAGTATCTTGTATAACGGTACTAACACCTCCTTATCTCTACTGGAAATACCGCGCCTGATGCATCCTAAGACCGCATTAGCATTTTCACGGCCATATCACATTGGTGGCTCATAGTCATCCTGTGATCAACCAATACTCCAAGGTCCTTCTCCTCCTCTGTTACTTCCAACTGATGCCTCCCCAGCTTATAACAATAGTTCTTGTTATTAATCCCTAAATGCATGACTTTGCACTTTTCACTATTAAATTTCATCCTATTACTATTACTCCAGTTTACAAGGTCATCCAGATCTTCCTGGATGATATCCCGGTCCTTTTCTGTATTGGCAATACCTCCCAGCTTTGTGTCATCCGCAAACTTTATTAGCACATTCCCACTTTTTGTGCCAAGGTCAGTAATAAAAAGATTAAATAAGATTGGTCCCAAAACCAATCCCTGAGGAACTCCACTAGTAACCTCCCTCCAGCCTGACAATTCACCTTTCAGTACAACCCATTGTAGTCTCCCCTTTAACCAGTTCCTTATCCACCTTTCAAGTTTCATACTGATCCCCATCTTTTCCAATTTAGCTAATAATTCCACATGTGGAACTGTATCAAATGCCTTACTGAAATCGAGGTAAATTAAATCCACTGCATTTCCTTTGTCTAAAAAATCTGTTACCTTCTCAAAGAAGGAGATCAGGTTGGTTTGGCACAATCTACCCTTTGTAAAACCATGTTGTATTTTGTCCCAATTACCATTGACCTCAATGTCCTTGACTACTTTTTCCTTCAAAATTTTTTCCAAGACCTCGTATACTACAGATGTCAAACTGACAGGCCTGTAGTTGCCCGGATCACTTTTTTTTCCTTTCTTAAAGATATGTTAGCAATTCTCCAGTCATATGGTACAACCCCTGAGTTTACTGATTCATTAAAAATTCTTGCTAATGGGCTTGCAATTTCATGTGCCAGTTTCTTTAATATTCTTGGATGAAGATTATCTGGGCCCCCCGATTTAGTGCCATTAAGCTGTTGGAGTTTGGCTTCTACCTCGGATGTGGTAATATCTACCTCCATATCCTCATTCCCATTTGTCATCCTACCATTATCCCTAAGCTCCTCATTAGCCTCATTAAAGACTGAGGCAAAGTATTTGTTTAGATATTGGGCCATCCCTAGATTATTCTTAACCTCCACTCCATCCTCAGTGTTTAGCAGTCCCACTTCTTCTTTCTTTGTTTTCTTCTTATTTATATGGCTATAGAACCTTTTACTATTGGTTTTAATTCCCTTTGCAAGGTCCAACTCTACATGACTTTTCGCCTTTCTCACTTTATCCCTACATGTTCTGACCTCAATAAGGTAGCTTTCCTTGCTGATCCCTCCCGTCTTCCACTCCTTGTAGGCTTTCTGCTTTTTTTTAATCACCTCTTGTAACGATGCTGGTTCTGGCAGGACCCAACTGAGAGTGCCAATTCAGGACAAATTGCTTAAAACAGGGCAGTTACAGCCCAAGGCTGGGGGTTTTCCACCTTTAAGGCAAACCAAACCAACCAGACAAAGAGGACTTTGGTCTCACCCCACTGGCTAACCACAAGTAACACAAGCAATTCCCTTAGACACTTCAGTTTCCCAGTATCACTACCAGTGCCACTCGTCATGGGGACGAATGGTTATGAAAACCCCAGTAAAAGAAAAAAGGTTCTCCCGATCCCAAAGGATCAAGCCCCAGACCCAGGTCAATATACAACTCAGATCTTACTCACAAATCACGCTGTTGCCAATCCTTTAGAATCTAAAATCTAAAGGTTTATTCATAAAAGGAAAAAGATATAGATGAGAGCTACAATTGGTTAAATGGGATCAATTACATACAGTAATGGCAAAGTTCTTCGTTTAGGCTTGTAGCAGTGATAGAATAAACTGCAGGTTCAAATTAAGTCTCTGGAGTACATCCACAGCTGGGATGGGTCATTCAGTCCTGTGTGTAGAGCTTCCGTTTGTAGCAAAGTCCCTCCAGAGGTAAGAAGCAGGACTGAAGACAAAATGGAGATGAGGCATCAGCCTTTTATAGTCTTTTCCAGATGTAAGAACACCTCTTTGTTCTTACTGTGGAAAATTACAGCAAAATGGAGTCTGTAGTCACATGGGCAAGTCCCTGCATACTTTGCTGAATTACAAGGCTATCTGCCTTCTCTCAATGTGTCAATTGTATAGCTGATGGTCCTTAATGGGCCATCAAGCAGGCTAGGCAGAGCTAACACCAACTTGTCTGGGATGTCTCCCAGAAGCATAGCATAAGTTTTAAATACAGACAGTATAGAGCCAATATTCATAACTTCAACTACAAAATTGAAACACCCATATAGACAGCATAATCATAACCAGCAAACCATAACCTTATCTTAGACACCTCATTTGACCCCCTTTATACAAGATTTGGTGCCACTACAGGACCATGGTTGCAACAATGATCTATATGGTCCCAGATTATATCAATAACGTCACACCTCTCTGAGATGCTTGCTCATCCAGCTTGGTCTACAACTCCTGCCTATTAATTTTTTCCCCTTTCTTGGGATGCAGGCTTCTGATAGTTTCTGCAACTTTGACTTGAAGTAATTCCAGGCCTCCTCCGCCTTTAGATCCACAAGTTCTTCAGTCCAATCCACTTCCCTAACTAATTTCCTTAATTCTTTAAAGTTAGCCCTTTTGAAATCAAAAACCCTAGTCCCAGATCTATTTTTGTTTATCCTTCCATCTAGTTTGAACTGAATTAGTTCATGATCACTTGAGAAGGTTTGTTTTATTCCATTATGTTTGGAATTTATGAACTGGGAAAGCTTTAAAATGTGGGACTCCATTAACATCTCTGAGAATATTAGAAGTTATATGAGGTTTCTTGCAAAGTTATAAGCAATGTGAGAAGATCGGCTTATATCTTTAAAGAGGCAAATTCCTGAGGCAAATCGATCAGAATTAAAATCAACCTGGATTTTTACCCGCTTCTAACTACCATTCTACACACTACTCAATAACAACAAAACAAAAAGTTTTCTATCTTTCTAGCTGACACATGTGTGAAGAGAGATTTTTTTAGAAGAGCTAGATGTTACTGGATGAGGATGAGGCATTTTTGAAAGATGAGAGTTCGAAACAATTTTTTAACAATTTCTTTTTTAATATTTGGAATGTCCTTTCTCAAAACATGTCTTGTCCGAGGAACTCTACCTTTGTTTTATTTATTTGTTTTACATAAAATCTAATGTATATGGCTACCATTTTAGAAAGCTGGCTTTCGAAGGTACATTTTGGACTATTTGCTGTAAAAATTTGAACATCCAAGAGCTTCCTGGGGAGCTCCAAAACTTCTTGCTATGAGTCCCTAGCTGTGGAATTTGTAAACTCACGTATACCAAATTGCTTTGATTCAAGGAGGTTGTTAGATGTTTGGCTGTGTGTGCGTTCTCTCTGTGTGCCATCCCAGCTCTGCGCAGACTGCTGGCACAGCAGGCCTTGATAGAACCGCCCAATGACCACAAGATCCGTTAAGGTATGAAGGCGCTTGGTCAGGTTTATTGTCGACGAAGCACAGTATTGGTGCCTTATACTTTTTACAAATACACTCAGTGCATGTATGCCAGTGATAACGGACACAGCTTAGTTAGTGGAAGGACTTTCCACTATCCCCTAGGCTGGCCAAAGACACTCCCTCTGAGATACCTCTTTATACACCAATACAAACAAGTTATTTATTGCCCCTCTGACATGGCCAGGTGCCACCCTCTGACATATCTAGGTGCCACCCATTATCTTGTCCATGTTGGTTCGATCAAAACATCTCTATCCATCATACTGAGATGGGTCAGTGTGTTCCTGTTAACTTTGGGGAATGTGTTGGTATCGAGGTGTTCTGGTACCACCCTTCTGGAATGTATTTGTGTGTGTGTGTGTTTGTTCTATACCTAGCACTTCTTAGGAACGTGTGTTTCTGCAATATTAGCCCTGTTCTTGCCCAGGTTCTGTGAGCAGGCCTGGCTTCTAGCTCACAACCTGATTTTGCTTTATTTTAGCAAAGCTTTGACCACTGCTTTAGCTCAGGCCTCATACCAGGCCTCTGATACAAGGGCTTATGTTTCAGGCCTTCAGAGGTTACATGCTCTACATAGCCCATGGGGTTTCAAGTTTTGTAAATCAAAGAAACTGATTGGAAGGGATTTAGAAGCTTTGCAGAAACATCCAATACAGTTTCTAAATGATGTTGGTTCAAAGAGATTACAAACTCCACTGACACAACCTGCAAAGTTTGTCCTCTCAGTAGTTCATTGGGCTTAAAAGCTGGGCAGATTCGCCAGTATGTGGGGCAGCCAAATAGCTCCTGTTGAATAAACGAGGCAGCTTCCTGATGTGAAGCATTCGGTGTCTGCAGGCACTGCTGCCTATCGAGCTTGCAAGGTGCATAAGTGCATCCTGTCCCTTACACACTGTGCAGGCCCGTCCAGCAGCTCTTGGAAGCTCCATGCTTCTGTCACAGAGTTCTCAAGGTCCATTGGCATCTGCAGCTGTGACCACCAGTGTATCCTAGCATCCAGTGGCCTTACTGTTTATAGAAAGTGCCATGCTGGTTGCTGCATGGGTTCCAATATGACAAAGATGCAGCAGTGATTTGGTCATTTATAAAAATGGAAAAAGTTGTTAAAAATTAATTCACAAAGCCACCTGCCTTCAGTGGGATCCTGTTGGTTATTAGTTCAATGGTATTAATTAAAACAGACATTTGAAATGACTATTTATTCTCACTTATATTCTATGTACTAACCAGACCCCCACAATAATCCCCATCTACCCACAACTCTGCATGTCGTCAGTGTGCTTTCTTTCTGTAAAGATCCCATTCATAGCTAGATTCCTGGACAAAACTTAATTCAGTCAGGAAGCAGCACTGACTCCCAGGGAGATGTTTTGATAGGCAGACTTATTACTGACAAACTGTTTGCCGAACCTTAATTAGTTGCTGGGGGATGGAAGCTATGAAAGGCTCCCAAATACATTTCAATCTACTGAGCAGATGTATGTCTGGTAACTGATTATGAATCATTTTACGGCACAGGAGTGCTATGATCCAATGAGAAGTTGACAGACGTTCATGCTCACAGGAGAGGGTTCTCCTACAAGTGGCCCTTTGAAGTAACTACACACTCAGATGAATCAGTTACCAGGAAGGAAAAACAGTCCTGAAAAGCAGATGGGGACCCACGGGCAGAGCAATTATGTTCTGCCAAAAATAGCAAAGATGGTTCAGGGCGGGAAATCTGGGCTCCGAGCCCCAAGTTTCTGATGGAGCTGTTTGTGATCCTGACTGCGATGATGTCACTCGGAAAAAGTCACAGTGCCACACATCTAACTTCATGATCTTGTGTCATCACGATCTCACTGGGCTCTGGAAACAGGTAAGCGGGGCTGGTTTTAGGAGCAGGTGACCTGGACAACTGCCGGGGGTGCCGAGGTTGGGGGATGCCGGGCTCGGGGGGCTGTTTTTGTTGTTAGCGACAAAAGGGAAAGTAGAATGTTCGAAGGAACATGTTTCAGGTATTCCATATGTGGATTCATTTTTCACTAACCTTCTAGAATGTTCTGGGCCTTTGTAGAATCTCATGGGACCTTCCAGACTTTCTGAGAACTACTTTCTCCTTGAACCTCCTAGAACATTGTCAGCCATGCCCTCACGGGCATATAAGGGAAGGGGCATCGCCAGGAGGTTCCAGGAGATGTAAGAACGAACTGAAGCGAAGTGAGAGCCCAGCTGCAATATTATGAACCTTGTTTTATTGTGTAATTGTGAAAGTGTACTTGTGTTTTAAGACTTGAAGAGTGTAAGTAGCAACTAATAAAGGACATATTTAATGAGATACCAGAGATATCTATCTACACAACAATAAAAGAAATACTGTCACTTCTTTTGTCATGCTGAACACGTAATGTTTGATGACTTTCTAAGACTGCGGAACATAGACTTTGGCTCTCCCTAATCCTGTCTGGTTTCCCCTGTAGAAAATAAAAGATGCCCCGAAGAAGCCTTCAGGAGCTCAGTACCAGGAAGTGAAAAGCTCAATTGCAATTTAGTTTGCAGCAAGGGGCAAATTTAATGGGACAATATCTGAAACAGAGCAACATAGACTGGGCTTTAGGCAGTAGCGATCATCCTAGTGCAGAAGAAATTGAGGGGCAAAGCGTAAATGATGGAAGTCCTAGTGCTAAGGAATTAGCAGATTTACCTGAAGATAAGGAGTGGAGATGTGAGGAAAGTGATGGAGAATCGTCCGCTTTTCCTGGTGGTGTAAAGGAGAATGATGATGAAGAATGGGGCTCACATGAAAAGGAGAGTAATGACAAAGAAGAATATGGTTTACATGGAAAGGAGAGAAACAAGAAAGAAGAATCAGTCTTGCATGATGACAGAAATGGCAGTGAGAAAAATTGCACACCACAAATTAATACGTCTGATCCTGCTTTATGGCCAGCGAGCCTAAACTCTGCCAGTACTGATCGTATAATTTTGACCAGCCTGGGCAAAATCGCGGACATGAGGGCAGTGGAGGTTACTGGGAATGGGACCTCACTGGGAATCAGACCAGGAACGGGACTTCACTGCCTTTTACAGTCTAGGCTGAGCACTCGTTTCCTTGTGTGCCTGCTGCATGCTGGGACCTGTTCAGAGACGCGCACACTGGCGAACGTTCCTTCCAGCTGCTTTTCTTGCCTGCAGTTGGGCTGTTGCCCTGGGGCCTGTCGCTGGGGCCTGCAGCCATCTCGCCAGTCTCTGTCACGGAGATCTCAGCCCTGTGCTCAGAGGCTGCTCTGGATGGGGCCTGTCTGCATGGCCAGCTTCCCTCCTGCTATCTCAGCGTCCATGCTCGCCTGGGCAGCGTCCGCTTGTTCATTTCTTGCTAGTCAGGTGCCCCTTGTCTTCTCAGCTTCCAGGCAAGTGCTTTGGAGTCTGTGCTCATCCACTGGGCTGCATGCTGCCAGTTGCGTGGCTATCTCACCCTGCAGGGCTCCCTTGCCAAGCACATGGGGAAGCGAGACTTCTGTAGGCATCCCGTGCCCAGAGAGGATCACACTCGTGTGGTACCCTGTGATTCCCACTGATACCTTCAGGGCCTCTCCAGAAAGGGTGGCCTTGGGCTACTGTGGCGTGGGCATAGGCACGTCTCATCTCAGGCAGCAATATGGCTGGAGAATCTTGGATGGCGCCATCACTGATAGGGCATGAGCAAGCCTGATTCACTGCTGAGACCCTGTATCCGCTGTGGGGAGTCACCAGCTGCCCTTCCACTATCTGTCCTTTCCAGTTTGCCACCTGGGCCTCTCTTCTCTGGGGGCCCCTCCTTCCTAGAGCCAGAAGGTGCTGCTCCTTGAGGCCAGGTGGTCTTCATCAAGTCGTGGTAGCTGGGGACCCCTTGGCATCTGCTATAGCCGCTCTTTATTGGGTCCTCTAATTCCATCAGCCTTGCACCCTCTCACATTGCCTGAGCATGTTTCAAAACACCCATGGCTCCCTCCGGGCAGGTGCAGAGAGCTGCTGATTTCCTTTTGCACACACCCCCAACATACATGCACATGGGGGGCATGCGTGTAAACACCCACATGCACATACACATGCATCCATACACACATACAGCCACACTCGCACACACATGCGTTTTGTGGCAGGCACGCCATCCTTTGGGGATTTCCAGCCATTCTGGTGATTCTCTCCTCGTCCCCTCGCTCCCCGGCTGCCTGTTTTCTCCCCATTATGCCCCTCTGCCTCCTACAGTTTGCACTTTTCAAATGTAGTCATTAGCACGTATTATAACGAACGTGCTGCCTTCACTTTGGACAGCCCTGGAGCTGCAGCCGGGGGTGGCACTTCGGAGTCTAATTAACAGCTCAGCACCCCAAGCTCATATTGTTCAGCACTACAGAAAAGGCACATTTCTGTACACATTAGACCAAGCATTCAGAAACTGGGTAATTGCCAATTATGAATTCCAGAGGCATTTTATGCACAGTAAAGATAACCATGATGGGTCAAATTCTCCACTGGTGTAAATCAGGGCAGCTCTACTGACTTCAGGGGAGTTGCCCCAATGTATACCAGCAGAGAATTTGGCCCAATGTCTGGTACTCTGGTTGGTAAATTCCAGCCCTGTTTCCTCTCCGGAGGGCAGTGGGATTGTGTTTTATTCATCAGTCTCTCCATTTTCCTTTCTGAATCACATGCTAATAAATAAACGGGACAAAAGAGCTTGCCACAGTCAGACATTTCAGGGAACACTGTGCATTAAGGGTATGTTTACAGGGGCCTTTTAATGGCGCCGGTCTCAATTTGCCTCTAACTTGTTACAGACGTTACATGTTGGAATACCATCTAGAATGCTAGCGTGAACAGCACCAGGGCAGCACGGTGCATTGAAACCTGCCCAACACACAGCGCTGTTGTCACAGCTGGTCATGTGAGGTGCTGGGAGCATTTTGTTTGGGGAATTCAACTCCCTTTTTCTGAGCTCCAATTGACCCTGGTTTTGTCCATCATTCAACGAAGAGATTTTACAGTCTATCCTGGACCAGCAGGTTGTTCCACATGACATGCAACCGAATCCAGGTGTTCCAGGCTTTGGTCCTTTAGGGCATGCGCTCTCTGATGGCTTGGGTCATAGATCAGCAGGCTTGGGACTGATCCCTTCCCTGGGCACCCCCTGCTCTGCATCCCTCCCCCACTCCCTACCTCCTGTGACTCCCCACTCTATGGGACTTTGCTCCTGGGCTTCTCTGACTAAGAAACTCTGAGAGACTCAACCTCCCCGCACCGACACCAATGCCGTTACTCTAGATATACACTAGCGCCAGTAAAAGCAGCATCTGGCCCTCCATGTGTAAGCAGGGGAATGGTCCTGCTATTGTGGGGAATTTTTCTGGCTTATAAATTATCCTGGTGAAATGGGCTAGCAAAAGGATCTGAGTCCTCGCTCCCACTCCCTTTACCCAGATGCCTGCCTGACCTCAAGGACTCCCCTTCCACCTCCTGGTGGCAGAGTCCTCGGAGCCCCGACAAGGCTGGACCCAGGATTTCTGGAGGGGCTCAAGCCCCAACCTTGTCATGGTCACTTAGGGCAGGGGCTAGGGTGTCCCCACTCTGGGGTGCTCTCTCCACACTGGATGCTTCCCTGGCCCACTGATCATCATATACAGTTCAAAGCAAATACAATTTATTAAACAGCAACCAATTAAAAAAACTAAGGAAATATATGGGAAAGGTTAAAGGAAAACACGTCACCCCGCTCTGTGGCATGGGGACATCACAACCAGCGTCTCTGGAATGAAAGGGAAGTTCCCAGTCTGTCCCTCACACTCCCAGGCCTCCTTCTCAGGCCCTGGCTGTGCCGCAGGGATGCTGCGGGTCAGACACTTGCTCTGGCAGTGGCCACATGCCTTCAGGCTCTCGGTGGCAGGACTCTGCTCCCCAGCTCAGCCCGGGCCCCTGCTCTCTCCTTAGCTCGGCCCCACCCCGGCCCAGGCAATTCCAGCTCACATGGAGGACGGGACCCCCACCTCGGCCGCCTGACTCCCTGATTAGCCCGTCCGCCCTGTCAATCAGGCTGACCTGGAGTGTTGGCCTCTCCCCATTGCCCCTGGGGACGGTCAGTCTCAGGGTCCTGATTTCCTATTGACCCTTCCCCTTCCTTTTGGTACTGGGAGCTAGCCAATCAACCCCCCCACTGAGTTTTAGTAGGCAGCCACCAGTCCCCTTAGACATGCTGTGAGGTAAATGCCAGCAGTTCTGCATGGCCCAGCAGGGCCCACTGCCAGCTCAGGAGCAGTTCTCTCCGCTCCCAGGCTCAGGGCAGGGGGCAGAGCACCAGGTGAGCCATTACACAGCACTGCCTGGGTGATCTCAGTCCTGCCCTGCCAGCCAGAAGGCCTGGCCCCAGGGGTCTGCTTCAACCTGGCTCTGGCAGAGGCACAGAGAGGCCCTCCGCTGCAGGGGGCAGGATGAGGAAGGCCCCAGTGGGACAAAGCTCCGAGAAGTGCCAGGTGCTGTGTGAGCCGGACGAAGCTCTGCCCGTCATTATTAACAGAAGCCCTGCGGCCAGAGAGAGCTCCCTGCCCCTGCTATGGTGACAAGGGGAACGGGCTACCTACCCACAATTCCTCGAGTGACACTTGGGGAGTCACCATACATGACCGTGGATTGGTGGGGGGAGCTCTTACCATGGGATGAAAGCTTATTTCCAAGCCGCCAGGACTTTGCTCAAGGGTCCTGTGTGCTCTTGGCTCCTTTCCCATAGGACTTTGCTGTGAGAACCAGGGCAGAGCACAGCAACAGTGCTGAGTGACCCCAGCCAGGCCCCCTCTACCCAGCCCCTTAGGAAAGCTGAATCGTTAGGTGGGGGCATCTCCAGGTAGGACCAAGAAAGCAGTTTCCCTGGGGCTGGAGGCAGAGCTACAAAGAGACCCAGATTGTAGCTACTTGCTGATCCCTGCGGCAGGGCAGGGTGGTGGCCGGGTGAGGTGGTGTGCCATGGCACTGTTACCTGTGGGACACTCACTGGTCGGGGGGAGGGGAAATAGACAGACTGCTGCCAAACAGCCGGGGCAGGGAGTATCTTGTTCTGCAGGCCTGTTCGGTTGCTGTGTTTTCCCAGGTTTATGACTCTGTTCCCTTCTCCCAAGTACAGACCCTCTTGTCTGCAAGCGGTGCCGGGGTGCTCGTGAGTGGGCTCAACCTGGGAGATTCCCTGGTTTCTGGATGAAGGTTCCAGCTGGTTTTCGGGATTTTCCAAGAGCGACCCTAGATCTACTGAACCTGGCCCTGGTTGCTGGCATTCGGCATTGGCAGGAGGGTTATATTACATGGAAGCTGCTGCTGAGAAGGAGAGGGACAAAACAGCTCCAGGTCTGAAACCAGCCCCTATGGGGGCGTTAGCGACTGACCGAGCACTCGGAAACCAGCCTGGCCCCTCTTTCAGTTGGTTCGAGCAGTGGCTTCTCTGGGGAGCAGCCCAGAAGCAAGGCCAGTGAGTTCTTCAGCCCTGCCCATCCCATGTGTCTCTGGGTCCACACTGCTCTGCCGGGCGCCCTGTGCTGGGCCTGCAGGGCCCTAGCCCAGTTCTAGGGACAGAGGCCTGTCCATGCTATTGGCTGTGCTGTAGCCAGGTCGCCTAGCTCTGCTCCAGCTCCACGGTAACGCTCCGCAGTGCTGGGCAAGGAGTGGCTCTCCGGGATGCAGAGAAGTGGCTGCACAGCCCCTGCTTTAAGCTCTGTCCTTTGTTACAAATTAGTTCATCTTATTCCAATCTCGCGCCAAGTCCAAAGTGCGTGAGGCTAATTAACGGAACAGCCTGCGCTCGAACCCAGCCCTTATCTGAAGGCATGCTGTGAAGGTGGGGTGGGAATCCCAGAGCAGGACCTGCTCCATGGAGATACCATATCTC
Organism: Terrapene triunguis; assembly: GCF_002925995.2. Taxonomy (NCBI): domain Eukaryota; kingdom Metazoa; phylum Chordata; order Testudines; family Emydidae; genus Terrapene; species Terrapene triunguis. Next base: position 1,931,671 of record NW_020664725.1, on the reverse strand, counting down.
CCCTTATTATCACAGTACGCAGAATCCCCCTGAACTCAACCTCGCTGACTAATCAACTCCCGGGGGCCCAGCAGCTCTGCTCCCACAGTGGCAGTTACTCACTGCTCTGAGAACCAGCTCCTTTCCCACGCACTGAGTCTGGCTTGACCAATCCGGCCCCTTTGGATTTGCTGTGCCCCCCAGGTTTGCCTCTCCAGCGGATCTCGTCAATGCCCACCTCACCAGGCGCTCCCTGCCAGTCATTTATCATGGCTTGTCTCTCCCTCGCGCTCTATGGCCATTCTCTCTCGCTCGCTCTGTCCCCTCCAGAGGGCTGGGGGAGTAGCATTTCAATCACGGTTATCCCAGCCCTCCTGCCCACAGACCCGGCTTCCCCTTCCTGCTCCCAGCGGCTGCTTTGCCCCAGGGATAGACTCTAGCAAAACTGGAAAAATCTCCGCAAGGGGCAACCCTGCTGTGTGAAATGGTGCAGGGCCTGTGAGAAGGGCTGCAGCACTGGGCCTTTGGCTGGTGTGTTATCATCGCTCTGGTACATGTGGAGTCAAATTAGGGTGACCAGACAGCAAGTGTGAAAAATTGGGACAGGGGGTGGGGGGTAATAGGCACCTATATAAGACAAAGCCCCAAGTATCAGGATTGTCCCTATAAAATCAGGACATCTGGTCACCCTAAGTCAAATCAGCAGGGGTCTTTGGTTTGGGTGGTTTAGGGATGGCCCCAAAGGGCTCGCGTTGCTGGGTTTGCTCCAGGGCAGAGTGGAAAGAAAGGGGTGAGCGACAGTGCCAGCCCCAGGCAAGAGAAACGCAGCTTCCCTGCTGATCGCTGACGTGTTATATATACATAGAAATCAAACCAACCAGAGGGTTTGCTGGCCAGAGGGTCCCTCCTACCCTGGGACTGCTGGGAGTTCTTTCGTAGGCCCTGCTGCCCCACGCAGTCCATGCTAGCAGGGTGCCCTTCCCCATAAGCACTGGAATGGGTTACCTAGGGAGGTTGGTGGAATCTCCTTCCTTAGAGGTTTTTAAGGCCCGGCTTGACAAAGCCCTGGCTGGGGTGGTTTAGTTGGGGATTGGTCCTGCTTTGAGCAGGGGGTTGGACTAGATGACCTCCTGAGGTCCCTTCCAACCCTAATATTCTATGATTCTATGATCCAGCACAGGGCAGGTAACCCCCAGGGGGAGCAAATCCCCAGCCTCAGGAGTGGCTCCAACAGCATAACCTTGAGGAGGGAAAAGTCCAGTTCCTGGCAGCTTCCTGTATGTCTGGGGGCTGGAGTGCTCTAGGAGGTGGGGCTCACCCGCTTTAGGGCTCCGTGAGCCCAGAGAGGAACCTGGAGGCACAGAGGGGGCCCTGAATGGGGAATGGTGCCTGGGAGAGGGAACACGGGGGCTAGACGGGGAAGAGGCCTGGGCTAGCCATGGGGCTCAGCTCTCTCCATCTCCAGCTCTGGGAGGGTCGGTTAGTGGTTTAATCGCTCTCCCAGACACCGTCGCCCTGTTCACCTGGGTAACTTGCTGCAAATCAAACCACTCAGGGAGGCAGTGCATCCTGCCTGCATTCCCAGAAATGTAGCCCGTACCTATGGGGCTGTGGAACGGGCACAAGGGGGCAGATTGGGGGGAGAGAGCAGCTGCTGGCTGTGGGGGACTGGCCAGTGATGTGGGTCAGTCATGGGCTGGCTGGTGTCAAGGAGGATGGGGAGCTGGCCAAAGGGAGCAGCTTCTAGTGCTTTCTCCATCTAGGCTGAAATGGCCCAAGCAGTGGATCCCGGTCCTGGCTCTGGAAGCCTTTTGCACAGTCTGGGACACCCCTGGGGCAGGACGTTTTCCCTCATTTTCAAGCTAAATTATCCTCTTTGTTTTTTGTTTTTTTTTTTTCATTTCTATCGATTGCTTCCGGCTCCCTCTACTCAGGTCAGTGCAGACACACAGGACGGCCATGCTGGATCAGAGCCGAGGTCTGGCTAGCCCAGTAGCCTATCGCTGACAGCGACCAGTGAAGGAGGTAGGGCCCTACCAAATTCACGGCCATGAAAAACACATCCCAGACTGTGAAGTCTGGTCTCTTCCTGTGAAATCCGGTCTTTTGTGTGCTTTTACCCTATACTATACAGATTTCACGGGGGAGACCAGCATTTCTCAAATTGGGGGTCCTGACCCAAAAGGGAATTGCAGGGGGGGTCACAAGGTTATTTTAGGGGGGTTGCAGTATTGCCGCCCTTACTTCTGCACTGCCTTCAGAGCTGGGTGGCTGGAGAGCATAACCTTTTGGCTGGGTGCCCAGCTCTGAATGCAGTGCCTCGCCAGCAGCAGCGTAGAAGTAAGGGTAGCAATACCGCAACTCCCCCCCACACACTCCGTGTGTCCCCCCCCCCACACACACACAACTCTTTTTGGGTCAGGACCCCTACAATTACAACACTGAAATTTTAGATTGAAATAGCTGAAATCATGACATTTATGATTTTAAAAATCCTATGACCATGAAATTGACCAAAAAGGACCGTGAATTTGGTAGGGCCCTAATTATAGGATAACCTGTCCCAGGGAAATTTATTTCCTGACCCCTCCTGGAGAGTGGCACTGGGCTACAGGGCCTCCCCTGAAGAGCTTTGACATATTACCTGAGGGCTAGATTGAGACTCAAACTATGTTACAGAGCGAAGCCAGGAGGACTAGAGACCCCTTGACACCCTGCATGGCTACTCAGACCTGGGGTCTGGGCATGAAGGAGTAGGCAGGCAAGTGGGCGAGGAGTGCCAGGGAACGGGCAGAGCCCAAATCACCCCAACGTGTCAATTGCTGATATAGGCAACAAATTACCAACCCACCAAGCGAGGGTAACCAGAGTGGGATCTATGCCTCAGAGGGGTGTCTCCAAGGTACAAGGCCCTATAGCATTGATATTTCAATGTACAACACAACCAGAACTAATGTCTACTGCCAAAAAATTTGAGGCCACCTTTCTCCATGCAGCTCTGCTTTTCTCCAGAGGTCCCTTTGAATGATGCATTAACGGAGGTTTTTCCATTTAATTTCCTTGTTTTCTTAAGCAAAGAGAAAATCCCACTGCTGCTGCCCCATTAGGGTGACCAGATGTCCTGATTTTATAGGGACACTCCCAATATTTGGGGCTTCATCTTACATAGGCGCCTATTACCCCCCACCCCAGTCCCGATTTTTCACACTTGCTGTCTGGTCACCCTATGCCCCATTTGGCAGATGGGCTGTAGCGACAGAGTAGTTGTATGTGTCTCACTGCCCTCTACTGGAGGGAATTGGAACTGCCAGGCTATAAGGGATGGGCTCTTCAGTGGCACAGGGCAATGGTGGCAGGGGCCAGTGCTTTTGGAGAAGAAGAGCTCAAATTCTAGTCTCACCATCTCTGTGAAAGTCTCATTGGCCCTGACATGCAGCACAATGGCAGCCACAAAGTCCCAGCTGGCTACAGATTTGCTACTGTCCTGTAGCAACAGCAGGCTCTTGTGCCTGTACAGTCAGAGGAGAGCAAAGAGCCCTATTCCCAGCCACACCAGAGACCCAGCAAACCCCACCTACACACAGAAAGGACCTGGCACCAGTGCTCCGTGGGGGGCTGAGTTCCATACGGTGTGTGCTCCAGCACATCCTGTGATGCCCCATAATCTCACAGGGATCCTGTCCCTCTCTGAACACAGAGGGCCAGATTTTCAAGGGTATTTTAAGCATGGAGCCACTGTGCTGCTAGGGCCTGCCCCAACGCCCACTGGAGTCACCAGACCCCGATTAGCTCTGGCTGTGGTTCGCTGGGCGGGAACTGGGGCTGAAATGGTATTTCACTGGAAAATGCCAATTTGTCAAAACCAAAACGTTTTGTGGAAACATTGGTGTCAACGAAACTTTCACCAGGGGACTGTCTCAGGGCCAGGGTGGGATTTATGGTCAAAACCAGGACGAACAGACACTACCTTAGAAAAGCCAGCAACCCAGGGGTTAAGGTCCTTGACAAGGGGTATTCTACACTGAATGAGACATCCACACAGGGCCGGCTCCAAGTTTTTTGCCGCCCCAAGCAAAAACAATTTCCCGTGCCCCCCCGGCCCCGCCCCAACTCCGCCCCTTCCCTGCCCCATTCCAACCCCTTCCCCAAATCCCTGGCCCCGCCTCTTCCCCCGGGCGCGCCGCATTCCCCCCTCCCACCCTTCCCTCCCAGGCTTGCCGCAAAACAGCTGATTCGCGCGGCAAACCTGGAAGGGAGGGGGGAGAAGCGGAGCGGCGGCGCTCTCGGGGGAGCAGGCGGCAGTGAAGCGGAGGTGAGCTGGCGGGGGGGAGCAGTTCCTCTGCCCCCCCCCGGGTCACTTCCTGCGGCCCTCCCCGCGCCCCCCACCGCCGCAGCTCAGCTCCGCTCAGGGCCGGCTCCCGGCTTTTTGCGCCCCATGCAAAAAAAAAAAAAAGAAGCCGGAGTGACGCCCCTTGGAAAGTGCCGCCCCAAGCACATGCTTGGAGCGCTGGTG
>NW_020664725.1:1926872-1927169 GCF_002925995.2 Terrapene triunguis | reverse complement strand
CCCCAAGCACATGCTTGGAGCGCTGGTGCCTAGAGCCGGCCCTGAAACCATGGCTGGCCAGTGCCAGTGACTCGGGCTTGCAGGGCTCAGGCTGTGTGGCTGTTTCATGCAGTGTAGATGTTCTGGCTCTGGAACTGACTCTTCTGCCTCGCAGGGTCCTAATGCCCAGGCTCCAGCCCAAGCCTGGACATCTACACTGCACTTAAATGGCCCTGCAGCCGGTGCCCTGTGAACCCGAATCAGCTGGCGTGGGCCAGCCGCAGGTTTTTAATTGCAGTGTAGACATACCCTAGGAGG